>NW_027185404.1:1826252-1828752 GCF_022577435.1 Embiotoca jacksoni | reverse complement strand
TAGATAGATAGATAGATAGACAGATAGATAGATAATAGATAGATAGATAATAGATAGATAGATAGATAGATAGATAGATAGATAATAGATAGATAGATAATAGATAGATAGATAGATAGATAGATAGATAGATAGATAGATAGATAGATAGATAGATAGATAGACAGATAGATAGATAATAGATAGATAGATAGATAGATAGATAGATAGATAGATAGATAGATAGATAGATAAATAGATAATAGATAGATAGATAATAGATAGATAGATAGATAGATAGATAGATAGATAGATAGATAGATAGATAGATAGATAGATAGATAGATAGATAGATTAGATAGATAGATAGATAGATAGATAGATAGATAGATAATAGATAGATAGATAGATAGATAGATAGATAGATAGATAGATAGATAGATAGACAGATAGATAGATAGATAATATATAGATCAATAGACAGATCTATAATAAAAAGATAGATAAATATATATATAGATAGATAGATTGATAGATTGATAGATAGATAGATAATAGACAGATAGATAGATCATATATAGATCAATAGACAGATCTATAATAAAAAGATAGATAGATAGATAATTAGATAGATAGATAATTAGATAGACGATAGATAGATAGATAGATAGATAGATAGATAGATAGATAGATAGATAGATAGATAGATAGATAGATAGATAGATAGATAGATAGATAGATAGATATATAGATAGATAGATAGATAGATAATATATAGATCAATAGACAGATCTATTTTAAAAAGATAGATAGATAGATAGATAGATAGATAGATAGATAGATAGATAGATAGATAGATAGATAGATAGATAGATAGATAGATAGATAGATAGATAGATAGATAGATAGATAGATAGATAATTAGATAGATAGATAGACAGACAGACAGACAGATAGATAATATATAGATCAATAGACAGATCTATATTAAAAAGATAGATAGATAGATAGATGGATAATAGATAGATGGATAATAGATAGATAATAGATAGATAGACAGACAGACAGACAGACAGACAGACAGACAGATAGATAGATAGATAGATAGATAGATAGATAGATAGATAGATAGATAGATAGATAGATAGATAAGATTGATAAATAATTAGATAGACGATAGATAGATAGATAATTAGATAATTAGATAGATAGATAGATAGATAGATAGATAGATAGATAGATAGATAGATAGATAGATAGATAGATAGATAGATAGATAGATAGATAGATAGATAGATAGATAGATAGATAGATAGATAGATAGATAGATAGATAGATAGATAATAGACAGATAGATAGATCATATATAGATCAATAGACAGATCTATAATAAAAAGATAGATAGATAGATAATTAGATAGATAGATAATTAGATAGACGATAGATAGATAGATAGATAGATAGATAGATAGATAGATAGATAGATAGATAGATAGATAGATAGATAGATAGATAGATAGATAGATAGATAGATAGATAGATAGATAGATAGATAGATAGATAGATAGATAGATAGATAGATAGATAGATAGATAGATAGATAGATAGATAATAGACAGATAGATAGATCATATATAGATCAATAGACAGATCTATAATAAAAAGATAGATAGATAGATGGATTATAGATAGATGGATAATAGATAGATAGACAGACAGACAGACAGACAGACAGACAGATAGATAGATAGATAGATAGATAGATAGATAGATAGATAGATAGATAGATAGATAGATAGATAGATTGATAGATAGATAGATAGATAGATAGATAGATAGATAGATAGATAGATAGATATATAGATAGATAGATAGATAGATAGATAGATAGATAGATAGATAGATAGATAGATAGATAGATAGATAGATAGATAGATAGATAGATAGATAGATAGATAGATAGATAGATAGATAGATAGATAGATAGATAGATAGATAGATAGATAGATTGATAGATAGAGAGATAAATAATATATAGATCAATAGACAGATCTATATTAAAAAAGATAGATAGATAGATAGATAGATAGATAGATAGATAGATAGATAGATAGATAATTAGATAGACGATAGATAGATAGATAGATAGATAGATAGATAGATAGATAGATAGATAGATAGATAGATAGATAGATAGATAGATAGATAGATAGATAGATAGATAGATAGATAGATAGATAGATAGATAGATAGATAGATCGATAGATAGATAGATAGATAGATAGATAGATAGATAGATAGATAGATAGATAGATAGATAGATAGATAGATAGATAGATAGATAGATAGATAGATAGATAGATAGATAGATAGATAGATAATTAGATAGATAGATAGACAGACAGACAGACAGATAGATAATATATCGATCAATAGACAGATCTATAATAAAAAGATAGATAGATAGATGGATTATAGATAGATGGATAATAGATAGATAATAGATAGATAGACAGACAGA
>NW_027185404.1:1787500-1817500 GCF_022577435.1 Embiotoca jacksoni | reverse complement strand
ATGCCGGTGGTGGGTGTGTCTCAGGCCGTGAAGAAGATGGACCGTCAGCCCAGCTCGTGCTCTCAGCTGTCTATGATGCAGATGAGGAACAGCATGGCGAGCACCAGCGACACCGACGATGTCCTGAACCAGATCCTACGAGGAGGATCGGCCGGATCGTCCATCCGTAAGTCACAGCGAGATGTTTCACCGTCTTCAGATCACCGTGTCGTTGAGTATCTCACAGCAGGGATCCGACATAATGACCAGGAGCTCAGGATGTCAGGGCGGTTTGGGAGTCTCCAGAGATGCTGGATGGGGTTGAGGTCAGGTAACCGTGACAACCAGCACTCACTTCAGTTCAATTCAAAGGACTGAACTGGCAGGAGAGTTTACCAAATCTCCTGTTCATCTCTCTACATCCACCCATCACATACTGACACTCATCTCTCACTGAGATGATCTCAAGTCCCGGTTGGAGTCTCGGTCTTTATTTTGCCAATTCTGCATCTGTGATGAAGTTGTTTTTTCTGTTTCAGTGAACACAGCTTGATGTTTTTATCTTCTGATGGTTTCTTTAGATCCAACTGATCCAGCTTCTACAGTGTTTTAGATCTCATGCTGAGACTGAGCAGAGTCTCACTTAGTTCTGATGCCACGTGTCCCTCAATCACAGCGCTGCTTAGTTATTTATAACATCATATTTATAACAGCTGATTGATTTACTTTAATGAGGGAACAACTCAAGGAAGTCTGACTTTTAGTACAAAGAGCAGTGTGAAGGATTTAGTGGCATCTAGTGTCTGCGAAGAGAATCTGTGTTAACTCGCAAAGTCCGTCTGTAGCTCTGGTGTTTGGTTTGTCCCTCCTGGGCTCCTGTAGAAACATGTTAGCGTGAGGACACGCTCCCGTTGTGGATTGTCCTGAAAACAACCATTCTTAGTTTCAGGTGATTATACTCTAATTAAAATGCATTATAATTTTTAAAATCTGAATCCTCCACTCTGATACTGTAACACGATCCACACCACTAATCTGCTTCTTGATTTCTGACCCAGAAACAGTGAAGAATCTGAAATATATATATATATATATATATATATATATATATATATATATTCACTCATCAGAACCTCTTGTGTGTTTAAATGTGTCTAAATCCTCAAACTTTGTGATTATTTCCAGGTTTACATGAAATTATGGAACGATTTTTAATGTAGTCTCAGACTTTTGAAGCATCAAAACAAATACAAGTGACTTCAAACCAGGAGGCCTGCATGGACGTTCATCTTAATCTCTTAGAAATCTTATTTTATACATTTCCTAAACCTCACCATAAAGACTGACTGTTGGCAATAATGAATGAAGCCGTCAGTAATGCTTCCCTCATGGCCCCACTGTAATTAGAATATAAAAAAGAATCATCTGTATAATAATAACCTGCCTCTTCATACTGTAGTTTTTTCGTACCTCCACATATCTGTGGTGCAGCTTTGTTTTTTCCTGACGGTCTTCCTCCTGTCCACCTCCAGCTGTGACCCCTCCGTCAGATTGAGCCTTTCCCTGACACTGCTGTAAGACCGCCTTTTGACCCCCCCATGTCCCCCCTCCCCACTGACTGTCCTCATCACAGTTTCACTTCACTCTGTAACCACGTCATGACCTCTTCACGCCGGCTGCAGAGTGTTTAACCTTCAGAGCTCCACAGTCTGCCTGTTCTAACAGGGTGTTCCCCTCTAACCTGGTTGGTCCCGTTAACATCGGATATCATTGATTCGTTTATAATAGTGACGCTGATCCACTGGTTTTATTTGGCAAATATTGGCCTTCTGACGACGAACAGGCGTTGAGAAGCTTCCCTTTGAGTGATGCTGAGGTCACTGGAGTTCAGCAAAATCAAGGTTTTTGGAGGGATATTTAGTGACTGCTCAAAGTTTAAAACTATGCTGTTAGTTTCTTGATATTGTTGGAAAAAAACTGAACTCATTCAAATGATTTTGTTTGGAGCTGAAAGCCAAATCAGACCGCACAACATTCCTCTTTTTGAGATGATCGCTTGTTGTCTCTCATAACTGTTTCACCTGACCAACAAATGTTTCTGTACGTAATAACTGTGACACTGTCTGTTTCCCTCAGTCAGTGTGAAGAGGGTGAGTGTGTGTGTGGTCACACACGCAGGTGTAGCGTAGCATAAAGGAGATATCAGACAGTAATGTGTTCGCTGAGACGATGAGAACCTGAGAAGAGTGAGAAGATCATGACATCACACGCTGCTGGCGTCGCCATTGGAAAAGAAAAAATGCCACAACTCTGAATAAATAAGTAATAAATGACCAAAACTCCGTAAAGCCATTAACATCAGTAAATTCAGTGCAGACGTTTGACTTAAAATACAAACAACTTTATTAACATGCAGTAAAACAACCACAGCAGCAGCAGCAGGTTCACGTCCAGATAAACACCATCCAAGCATGGTTTGTTTAACCGCGTTTTATACGCCACAAATTTTGCTATGAATAATTCCCTGACAGTTCCTTTGACAGTCTCAAAGTCTGAGAGTTTGTGAGGGTGGACGTTGGGACTGGGCTGAAATGTCTCCTGTGAGTCCTAAAAAGTCACTAAATTCCTTAAATGAATCCACTAAACTATATAAATGTGCTTGTTGTCAGTGGGAATAGACACATTTGTTGGCAGCATTTATCTAAAAATACGTCTTTCTTCCTTCAACATGTGTTGAAGCCCACAGAGTGACAGCTTCACCTGCATGAGGAGGAGACAAACCAAACATTTGTTGAAGCCCGGACGCAGACTAAAAGCTCCTGCAGTGGAGTGCAGCTCTTCAAAATGCTTTTATTCCAGAAGAGAAGCTCCATTTCTCGGCTGCAGAAGGGCTCTCAGAGATCTAATGGAAACACACTCAGAGGACTGTTTGTGTTTTCACAGAACCTGCTCAGGTGTCCATCACACGTCGGATAATAACTGTGTGGATGAAGTTTTGCGCTCTTTGTGACTTCTTCCAGTGCAGCATTCACAGTTTAAAACCCCATAATTGACTCAGTTGTCATCTATTCTTATTTCCTAGAAAAATCACCTGACACCAAGTCGTCCTTGAAAATGAAGCCGATAGAAGAAGGGATGGAGGACGATGTCTTCAAAGAGTCTCCTCCCTCTCAGCATGTGTCCAACACGTCCACTGAGGAGGTGTAACTCAACCCGAACCCCAACCGCACGAGAACACGCAACATCAGATGTACACCTGTTTGGTAGAAGCATTTATGGTCATTTATAAACCCTGTGTCCATGACATCGTTTGTCCACCACAGAGCGCATCACGTTTATTTTTACTGTAAAATGTCAACAAATCTTCTGATCACACTTCTTTAAAAACAAGCTCACCAAAAAACAAAACAAATTGTATGTACAAATAATGATATTGTTTGATATTGTGTTTATTAGCGTCACAACTTTCACCACAGAATCTTTGTATGTGAGAAATGATTTAAGTGTTTTCTTTTTAAAAGGTTTGGAGTGCACTTTGTGTGTTTCATAAATATATAGAATACAATGTTTTCTCCTGAAACTGTTTGAACTGTTGAAGCTTTGGGAATCAGATGTGGTTGTAATTTAACTGTTGTACCACATTAAATGTTTGTGATCATCCCACTCTGCTGTTTCTGGATTATTAAAACCTCTGATTTGCATTTTAGTCCGGGTGAGGGTGTGATGGTTTTCTGTTTGTTGGAGTGTAGCGCCCCCTTGTGGTCACAATGTGCCTACCATGTTTGGCAGAAACATTTTTGGTCAAGAAAAGCAAAAAAACAAACAGGTGTGGCCTTTGAAACTACGTCTCCCAGACTGCACAGCGTCACATACGTCATCATAACAGGAAGTATGAGTAACAGGGCAGCAACGTTACTGTATGAGAGGAGCGATAAACGGAGTGGACTATAAATCCGTGCGTCTCGCGGTGGAGACGGTTCCCCCTTCGGCTCGCGCCCATGGACGACGCCCCGGAACCCTGCGGCCCGATCAGGAAGCGATAAACCGAACGAGGCGAGGCTTTGTTCCCTGGCTTCCTACCCGCGGAGCGTTCACCTATGATGGAACGGGCGATGGAGCAGCTCAACGTACAGCTGAACCGGCTGACCCGCTCCCTCCGCAGGGCCAGGACCGTGGAGCTCCCGGAAGGTAAAGCACACAGGACGTGAGAGCAGCGCGAGCACACCGGTAAACACCTTGCGCTCACGTGCTGTTAGAACCACAGTGAGGCGGCTCGGAGACCCGCCGCGGCCTCTGTCCCCGGTAGAGACGTCCTGCGGGACACCGGGGTGTTTTAGAGGGGTGGAAACACACCTTTGTGACTCAGCTCCGACCGCAGCAGGAAGTCAGTGTTGTTGTTGTTGTTGTTGTTGTTGTTGACGACAGCAGGAACAGAGTGTTTCTGATACATCTTCAACAGAATTGTGCTACTCAAAGTATTAAAACTGTGTTTATGAGAAAGCGTTTACCGACACAGTGTCCTGTATTTTAGACTTGATGTGGTCTGTGATGTGATATGACATGATATAACATGACATGATATAACATGATATGATATAACATGACATGATATAACATGACATGATATAACATGATATGATATAACATGACATGATATAACATGACATGATATAACATGACATGATATAACATGATATGATATAACATGATATGATATGACATGATATGATATGACATGATATGATATGATATGACATGATATAACATGACATGATATAACATGATATGATATAACATGATATGATATGACATGATATAACATGACATGATATAACATGACATGATATAACATGATATGATATGATATGACATGATATAACATGACATGATATAACATGACATGATATAACATGATATGATATAACATGACATGATATAACATGATATGATATGACATGATATAACATGACATGATATAACATGACATGATATAACATGACATGATATGATATAACATGACATGATATAACATGACATGATATAACATGACATGATATAACATGACATGATATAACATGACATGATATAACATGATATGATATGACATGATATAACATGACATGATATGATATGACATGATATAACATGACATGATATAACATGACATGATATAACATGATATAACATGACATGATATAACATGACATGATATAACATGACATGATATAACATGACATGATATAACATGATATGATATGATATGACATGATATAACATGATACGATATAACATGATATGATGTGACATGATATGACATGATATAACATGATATGACATGATATGACATGACATGATATAACATGATATGATATGACATGATATAACATGACATGATATAACATGACATGATATAACATGACATGATATAACATGATATGATATGACATGATATAACATGACATGATATAACATGATATGATATGACATGATATAACATGATATGATATAACATGATATGATATGACATGATATAACATGACATGATATAACATGATATGATATGACATGATATAACATGACATGATATAACATGATATGATGTGACATGATATGACATGATATAACATGATATGACATGATATGACATGACATGATATAACATGATATGATATGACATGATATAACATGACATGATATAACATGACATGATATGACATGATATAACATGATATGATATGACATGATATAACATGATATGATATGACATGATATAACATGACATGATATAACATGATATGATGTGACATGATATGACATGATATAACATGATATGACATATGACATGACATGATATAACATGATATGATATGACATATGATATGACATGATATAACATGATATGACATGATATAACATGACATGATATAACATGATATGATATGACATGATATAACATGATATGATATAACATGATATAACATGACATGATATAACATGATATGATATGATATAACATGACATGATATAACATGATATGATATGACATGATATAACATGATATGATATAACATGATATAACATGACATGATATAACATGATATGATATAACATGATATGATATAACATATGATATAACATGACATAACATGACATGATACAACATGATATGATATGATATAACATGACATGATATAACATGACATGATATAACATGACATGATATAACATGACATAACATGATATAACATGGCATGATATAACATGACATGATATGACATGATAAAACTTGACATGATATGATGATATAACATGACATGATATAACATGACATGATATAACATGATATGATATAACATGACATAACATGACATGATACAACATGATATGATATAACATGACATGATATGATATAACATGACATAACATGACATGATATAACATGGCATGATATAACATGACATGATATATGACGATATAACATGACATGATATATGATATAACATGACATGATATAACATGACATGATATAACATGCCATGATATGATCATATGACATGATATAACATGACATGAGTTGATATGATATAACATGACATGATATAACATGACATGATATATGATGACGACATGACATGATATATAACATGACATAACATGATATGATGATATAACATGACATGATATAACGACATGATATAACGACATGATATAACATGACATGATATAACATGGCATGATATAACATGACATGATATATGACGATATAACATGACATGATATATGATATAACATGACATGATATAACATAACATGATATAACATGACATGATATACATGACATGATATAACATGACATAACATGACATGATATAACGACATGATATAACATGACATAACATGATATGATGATATAACATGACATGATATAACATGACATGATATGACATGACATGATATAACATAACATGATATAACATGACATGATAAAACGACATGATATGATGATATAACATGACATGATATAACATGATATGATATAACATGACATGATATAACATGACATGATATGATATAACATGACATGATATAACATGACATATGATCGATATGACATGATATAACATGACATGGTATGATATGACATGACATGGTATGATATCACATGCACACCTTACAGGAAGTGAAGGGATTATTTCCTTTGTAAACAAACACGTCCCTGAAGTGGATAAAAGGTTTCTATAAACACGTGACAGCCTGCATGACATTAGTTTGGGGAAAGTATAGCATGTAACACATGTTTATTACATGGTTATTAATTCACTGATGTTGTTCACAGGATTCATAAATATCCTGTACACGTACACAAACCTGTATAAACAGGGTCTCTAACTGCACCTGTAAAATGTATTAACTAAAAAAAAAGAAAACAACAACAACAACAACAACCATCAGAGATCTTCTCTCTGGGCTGGAGGTCTGTCCTCTCTCGATCATATATGATGTTGTAAAAGGCTGATGGATTTTCTGAATGTCATCTGTCATTTTGTTCTAATGGGAAAGTTGTTAATAGTTCTGAAATCATTTACTCGGTCGACCCACGTTTTTCCACGACGGAGCTCTCGATGACTCTTTCTGCCAGACCGGTTTCCTCAAACATGTTTTACCTCCTTTTGATTTTATAGTCAGCTGGATAAAGGTCGAGTATGAAAATCTTCAGATCTGTACTTATTTGTATGAATAATATGTCCTGTGTGTATTTACACTCCTCCACTAGGAACGTGGACCTTTTCACTGGAGGGACATTTACTGTTTTTAATACTTTAAGCATTTGAATTAGAGATTAAAATGTAACGATGAGACAAAAGAATAGAGACCAGCTTTAGGTTATGTTTTACACTATTTATATACACATTCATTTCGTCATAATACGCAAAATCCACTTCAGTGTTGAGTCAAGGGAACTGCGACTGAGGATTTTTGTCATAATTGATTAATCTGGCAGTTAATCAGATTTCTGTCTGAAAATGGTGAAAAATGTCAACCAGTGTTTCCAGAAGAACAAAGTGGAACCTAAAATGTCCCGTTTTGTCCCAAACAACAGTCCACAACCAAAAGTTATTCCCTTTTTCTTTTTTTTTTTTTTTTTATCATAAAGCGCTAAAAGCACCAGAACATTTTCACATTTAAGAAGCAGATTAATCGATTATCAAACAAGTTTGCTCACTAGACTGTTTTCTGTCCTGGCTCCTAAATGGTAGAATGAGCTCCCCAACGACATCAGGACAGCAGAAACTCTGAACATCTTCCACCGTAAACTAAAAACACACCTCTTCCTCCTTTACCTTGAACAGTAGAACTTTAGTATCTTAAAATGGAACTTACTGATAGAACTTTGTAGTTTGGCTTTCTGGAAGAAATTGTATTTTCTTGATTCTTGTTGTTCTGGTTTGAACCCTCATGGTTGAAACGAACTTATTGTAAGTCGCTTTGGATAAAAGAGTCAGCTAAATGTAATGTAATGTAATGTTAACAATTAATCTTCTGTAAATCCAAAATTGATGAATCAACAAATAATTGCAGCTCAAGATGAGTTTGTTTCAAATGTGTAAAAGTAAGTTAACAGATGAATATTTGAGGAAATAGAAGTGATGAAGTTGAATATTTGGTTGCATCGGAGTGTTTCTGGGCTCATTTGTCTGCAGGATGAATTGAAGGCCGTTTAGATTGGAGGAGTTTCTCTGTTTCACGTCATCGGTTGTATCATCAGTAGAGACTCGGTTAAAGAAGCAGTCACACCTCCTCTGATGAGTCTCCTCACCTTTGGTTCTCCATCACATTCATTTTGGTCCAGAGAACTTGGTTCCAGAAGCTTTCCGACTCGTCTCAGTATTTCCAGTAGTTCTGCTGTGATTCTGCTGTCCAGAGGTTTCGGTCCGTGGTTGTTGTTTTAGGGTTGTTATTAACAGCTGGTCGGTATGTTTATATTATATCTATATCATGATATGAGAACAGATGTTGTATTCGATTTTAGATATTGTAATATTGTGACATCTTTTACTGGTTTTAAAGGCTGTATTACAGTAAAGTGATGTCTGTTGGAACTATGGCTTCTATTTACTAATTAAACCCATATCTATTTATTTCATGGCTGTTTTGTTTGAGTAATATAGATTAATTCATTTATTAATATCATTACTTTAATTCATTGTTGATGCTTTTATTTTGAAGGCCCCTCAGGTGAATCTCTGCAGGTGTAACACTGGCAGGCACCAGGAGGGTTGATGGTTTTTATTTGAGCTCTGATTTATTATTTCTGTTTCTGAAGTCTGAGGACTGATCGCCACGACGTCATTTTCTAAACCTGCCAGACTGTTCTCGCCTTTCTGTTTATTTTCACCCACTTGGGCGTTATTATTTCCACATAGTTGATTATTACTTTCCAAAAATCTCATTGTTGCAGCGTTGTCACTTTGCAGCGGTGCAGCGTTGCCGTGTTGCCACGGTGCAGTGGTACAGGCTGACAATTTACTGGAGCTGTTGCAGAGACGCAGTGTAACTTAGGTTTTTATCTGCTACACTTGAATCGGGGGCAAATCGTATTGTTCTATAGAAAATCTTTAACAAAAATCAAATCTGGATAATGACAATATTCTTATTAACGTAATGACCAATGTAATGATGTGACGTCGGCTACGTTACGTGCGTAATATTCACGGGAACAAAAAGCGTAGATGAAAGCGGCTCCATGGTGGAGCGGTTAGTTAGTTTGGTTACAAAAGATCAGATGTGCAACAAATTATTGTAATTTGTCAGGATTTCTTGTTGCAATTGTTTCTTCTTGAAATTGATAATAACATATTTTGTCATGTCCTCGAAAATATTGTTTTCACAGAAATACCCTGAAATATTGTGGTATTATTTTAGGTTAGTATCACCCAATATGTATGTATGCATAAATATGTATATGTGTACTGTATGTTTTTCTTTGTCTGATTTCCAAGTGTTGTCCAGTAGTTTTACTCGTCTCGTGTTTCTCCCTCCACAGACAACGAGACCGCCGTGTACACACTGATGCCGATGGTGATGGCCGACCAGCACAGGTAAACCTCCGACCATCTGAACAACATCAGGAGTGTATTCGTGTTAAAGATAGAAAATAAGTATTGTTACATCTTTTCCTGCTTTTTCCCGCACAAACGAGTCCCGTTGTGTTTGTATATTTGATTCTGCGCATCTGAACCTCAGAGGTGTCGTGAACTGTGTTGTTGTCTCCAGAAGAAATCCTTCTCCATGTTTCATCTCTCTCTCAAAGGTCGGTGTCAGAGCTGCTGCTCAACTCCAAGTTTGATGTGAACTACGCCTTCGGACGGGTGAAGAGAAGTCTGCTGCATATTGCTGCCAAGTAAGAATCATCTGTCCTTGTTTTAATACAATAATGTCTTCATTTTTAAATCATTTGCACAATAAACTAAAAAAATCTGGATTTAGGAGCTGCTGAGAGGAACATTTGTAGTTTATGTTCACAGGTTGTTTCACATCTCTTGTTACTTTAGGAAATCAGAAAATAAACAGCGTAAACACAGCAGCTGTCGTATTTCCTAACAAATAGTTTGAGCGAACACCTACGTGATGGACTGCAGCGTCGGCTTATTTTCTGCTCCTTCCTGTTTGTTTGATATGCGGTTTTCATATTGTGCGACATGGTGGTGTATTTGCATGTGGGTGTGTGTTGTGTTGTGTATCAATGCCAACGTGCAACCCACACAACCGACAACTAGCTGCCTGCCAGCTGCATGTGTGTGTGTGTGTGCTCCTGTAAATACAATATACACAGATCATATGCTCGCTGACAGTGATTGGCTGTTAGTCAGTACTAGAAGCTGTGATTTGTTGTTGACGTTGTGGGTTATCGGTGATCGGAGGTTGTCAGCTGACTGTACGAGTCAAAGAATTGATCAATTATATCAACATGAGTCAAACTAAGTTAATCAGAAAATCATAATGTTGATTGATTCATAGCTCAGTCCTAGTTAAACATTTAAAGTCCGTCCGTCCGTCCTGTTCATCAGAAGATGTGATTTGCAGGTTCATGTCTGGAGGTGAATCCTTGCAGTGTGATGACACACGAGTTCATAGATAACTAAACTGATCAATATTAGCTCATTCCAAATCTTTCATCATTGGTTTATAAAGTACTCAAGAAATTACAGTGTAAAAATGATAAACTACAATAAAATGTCTGCATTACATTGTTTTTTTCCACCAGGTTCATTTTGCAGGTGATTTTTGATCCAAATATAAAACATCTGTATTGTTATATTATTATCAGATATTTGAATTCCCTCATATAAGGAGCCGTACTGGGTGGACTGAGCTGTTCATTTCATGGTGTTATTAAAGCCAAACACTCGGATATCGTGTCTCTGCCTCTCTGTTTAAAAGTGAATCAGGTACTAAGCATAAACCTCCAAGAAATTGTTGTGGAAATCTTGCAATTTTGCAAAATTCCTGCGACTTCTCTGCAGATGATGATCTCTGTGGAGGTTCTGCTGAAGGCTTCATGATGCAGAGGAAAAGTACAACTTTTCCAACAAAAATAACTCCTGATTTACAGTCTTTCCTGTCATCACAACAAACAAATTACATGTGTTTAGTACAGATTTATAGTTATAAGACATTGCAGTTTATTCTTGTGCAAACAATGCGTTGAATTAATATTCTTTAAAAAGCGTTTAAAGCACTTATTTGTACAGAGAACCTAAACAAGGTGTTTTATACTGCAGTCAAACGTTCTGTAAACCGACGTAATGACTCAGGAACGTTTTGTATGTTGGAGCCGATGGTTCCTTAAGTACAGACATTTTTTAATTATCTAAAATATCTCCAGCTCTTTCTGTGTATTGTTATTATCATAGGAAGTTATAACATATGACTTTCTTTATTAGGTAGCAGTTAAAAAGATCTGAATTTATTTTCCTCAACTTTGGAAGGAAAGATAGACTTTTGGATGATAGCTTTGAAACGTTTGAGAAAAGTCGCAGCAAAATCCAGCATCAATCAGAGAATCTCCACCACAACCGCGTCTGTCAAGAGACTCAACTCAACTTTATTTATTAGCTCCTTTCATACAAGCCTGCTTCACATCAGAGCAACACACACTCACAAAAAGCAAATCGACCGACATAAAAACAGAACAACAAGATTAGAAATAAGGTAGTAAAAATGTAGGTTAAATAAGATGAGGAAATACAAATTGCAGCAATTAAAACAACGTTATAAGAAACAATAATTAATATTCAGGAAAGTAAAGAAAAACACCAGGGATAAAAACGGTAATTACAATTTTTAATCTGGATGATAAACATTGATAGAAAACAGATTAAAAATATGATAGATCTTTAGTTTTCTTTTAAAAACCCTCAGAGCTTCATAAAAAGAGAAGACACTCCCACCAGACCTGCTGTGGGACACATGAGGAATATTTACAAGAAAAGCAGAGGATGATCTGGCAGGAACATGAAATGAGACCAGATCACTGATTATTTAAAACTTCATAAACAAGTAGAAGACATGTGAAAGCGTGAGTGAGTGTTTCAGCGTCTTTCTGAGATAAAAAAAAAAAAAAAAGATCTGACTTTAGCAATGTTCCTTAGGTGGAAGAAGTTTTAATAACCTCGTTAAAATGAGCATTAAAATTCAAGTCACAGTCTAAAATCGCTCCTAAGTTGGAAATGTTATTTTAATTTGAGTGCTCCAATCACCTGAGCTGCACAGGCTCACCCCTCCCCCTTCAAACCCTCCCTTGTCCCAACACAGGTCATGCATGAGGCATGATGTTACTGCATTTGGGCCTAATGACACCAGTTACACCTTCTTTTCCACATCGTCTAGTTGGCTGCAATTTGAACCTGCTTTTATGTTGTGTTAATACCTAGCATGAGTCAGTGGGTTCATGAAGGGATCCTGGCGGCTGCATGTAAACCTGCAGTTCCTTTCTGTTGCTTTAGAGGAACACTTTACATGAAGGTGACCGTCCTGCTCTTGACTCTGACATCAGTTTTGTCTGCATGCATCCTGCTGTGAGAAGGCGATGTTGCAGCCTTCTTGCCCAACGTTAAATCAACTCTTGTACAAACTGGGTTCATTCTCATCAGAGTGAAGCCTCTATCTCAGCATTGTCTGTTCACCAGTGGTATGGCTACCTAATGGACCCTGTTCAGGGATGTTTATCTGTCTGTGTCACTGTTATTAGGGCACACTTGGACACTTTTATTTGGTATTACACCAACGCCTACACATGGTGGTGCACTCAGTCCTCAGTGTAGATTCTGAGTTGAGTCCACAGGGAGGAGATGTGGTGTCATGCTCACTGGGTTGGGATGTTACGGGCTTCGGAGCAGGTCGTGTGGGAGTGGGCTGTGGGTCGGGTGGGAGTGGGCTACGGGTCATATGGGGGTGGGCTACAGGTCATGTGGGAGTGGGCTAAGGGTCATGTGGGAGTGGGCTACGGGTCATGTGGGAGTGGACTGTAGGTCATGTGGGAGTGGGCTACAGGTCATGTGGGAGTGGGCTATGGGTCATGTGGGAGTGGGCTAAGGGTCATGTGGGAGTGGGCTACAGGTCATTTGGGAGTGGGCTACGGGTCATGTGGGAGTGGGCTAAGGGTCATGTGGGAGTGGGCTACGGGTCATGTGGGAGTGGGCTGCGGGTCATGTGGGGGTGGACTACGGGTAATGTGGGAGTGGGAGTGGGCTGTGGGTGATGTGGGAGTACGCTGCGGGTCATGTGGGGGTGGGCTGCGGGTCATGTGGGGGTGGGCTGCGGGTCATGTTGGGGTGGGCTGCGGGTCATGTGGGGGTGGGCTGCGGGTCATGTGGGAGTGGGCTGCGGGTCATGTGGGGGTGGGCTGCGGGTCATGTGGGAGTGGGCTGCGGGTCATGTGGGAGTGGGCTGCGGGTCATGTTGGGGTGGGCTACGGGTCATGTTGGGGTGGGCTGCGGGTCATGTGGGGGTGGGCTGCGGGTCATGTGGGAGTGGGCTACGGGTCATGTTGGGGTGGGCTGCGGGTCATGTGGGGGTGGGCTGTGGGTCATGTGGGCTGCATCTCCCAAAGTGAAAAACCTAGAGAGGTCTGAAGACGCAGATTCACACGAGGAAAAACTGGTGGTTGATTTCTGGGTCGTCTCCTCAACGTTTCCGGTTAAAACGGTCTCCAATTTATAGATTTAAAAAGTTTAAATGATAAAAAAAAATAAAAGTATTTTAGAGTTTTACGTGATGTTGAAATCTTTTCTAGATTCTGAGACTTCATGAAGGAAATTGCTGAAGTTCATGTTGAGTGTTCTGCTGTGAGTTTGTTGGAAAGCCGTGCTGACTGATATCAGTGTTGAGCGGCGGCCGTCGTCCCGTCTGCTCTCATCTGAGTCCGTCTGTTCTCCGTCCGGACAGCTGCGGGTCGGTGGAGTGTCTGGTTCTGCTGCTGAAGAGAGGAGCCAACCCAAACTACCAGGACATCTCGGGCTGCACCCCGCTGCACCTGGCTGCCAGGAACGGGTAGGAGACGACTCACCTGTTCACATGTCGCTGTTGTGTTCAAGGTCTCTACTTTAGCATAAGGTTAGGTTAGGTTAGGTAGTTACTTTATTAATCCCCAAGGGGACATTTTTTAAACGTACCCTTTGGAGTTTCACTGGTCTTTACAGAAATGTAAAAGTTTCTCTCCACAGGCAACGAGACTGTTAAACACTCTGCACCTTGTTGGACTCCTTTACTGCAGGACATCTTATATTAATGACCTTTAGCTTTTCAGCCGGTCTCTGCTGCTAACCTTGAACTTTGAGCCTTGAAATGCATTGTGGGTACCGTTGAGGTTAAGCAGACATGCTGAATGTATTTTCAGCCTCATAAATAATTGTGAAGCTGATTCTTGAATGATTATAAAGGCAGAACATCTTTGTAGTCGTCTTCTTTTGTTGCTGTGTGTGCACAAAACCCCAAACGCAGATCTACGGATAAAATCATCTGCTGGGATTAGTGGGATTTTTCCTTTATTGAAGTGATACAAGACTTTCCAGACAACCTTTCAGTGTGATATCGATGTGTTGAGATAACAGCCGATGCCACATGCTATTTAATCTGAGCTCTCTCAGGCGTCAGTGGCTGGACTCGGACATGTCCAGCAGAAACACGGGAAACACGTAAACACGGGAAACACGTAAACACGGGAAACATGTAAACACGTAAACACGGGAAACACGGGAAACACGGTAACCGTCCACAAAACAAGAGGACACGTTTCTGTGTCTGCTGCTGGAGAACGCAGCAGACTGAATCATCATCTGCTGATGAGTTATCGTGTCCTCGGATGTATCAACTTATCTCTTTGTCTATTACAGCTTAATTAACAATTTTATGTCAAAACATATCCTGAACTTCTCCCATAATACTGCTTGTTTTGCTGCAGTGAGCTGAAGGCGACAAGAGACGATTCACAGACAGTGAAACTTTTGATATTAATGTATAAATAACTGGATGAATCCATGACTCAAATTTTTCTTTTGAATGCTTTCTTATCAGGCGTGTTTTTTTGCAGGTCGTGATGCGTGAGTCTCGGTGTGATACGGCGTGTGCGTGACGACACTGATACTAAACTGTCTCCTCCACTGTGCCTTCAGACAGAAGAAGTGCATGGGCAAACTGCTGGAATACAACGCAGATGTCAACATCTGCAACAACGAGGGACTGACAGCTGTGAGTGGAGCGTGATCCTACGGTTGTGTTGTATCTCGTCACCGCTGCGTTACCGTGGTGACCTGCTGTGCTCGGGATAGTGAGTGTCCTCGTTGAACTTCTGCTACAGATCCACTGGTTGGCGGTAAACGGACGGACGGAGCTGCTGCACGATCTGGTGCAACACGTGACCAACGTGGATGTGGAGGACGCCATGGGACAGACGGCGCTGCATGTAGCCTGTCAGAATGGACACAAAACAGTAAGCCACCTCCAAAATATGTCTTTCATTAAAAAATTTATACAGTTGAGCCTGAAATTATTCACACCCACGTCAAATTTTCATGACTAGTGAATTTGTATTTGAACAGTTGGTTTCATCGTCTGTAAATTACTTAAATAAGAGACAAAACTTTGGAAGACATTTTGCCAAAGATGTTAATAATAAATCCTGTTTCCATGTTGTTGTTTTTTTATACACTTTTTACTAAAATGTAAAAAATTCTGACGTTTCCAGCCAGAAGTGAAGTCTTGGTCAGATTCAGCAGACATGAACGTTTGACGTGGGTATGAATGATTTTGGGCTGAACTGTATGTATTTGCATTTGTAGTCCTGCGAGCTCGTGCATGTGCTCAAAGCCTGGCAGCAGATGTTGGTCTGGACTTAATCAGTTCTTTCTGTCAACTCACTCATTAAATACAGTCACAGTGCAGTAATGATGCCCCCTTGTGGTTAAGTTACGTACTGTCACCAGAGTATTTGCCTGCCACAGCACACCTTCCTCCACACATACAGTACAGAGGCAAAGCAAACATGATTGTAACATATGGAGGAAGTAATGAGTGTGAATGTAAATCTTATTATAATGAATGCAATGTGTCACAGACTGTTGTTAATAATACATACACTTTCTTTGTAAAGAACCTTTCATACAAGAAATGCAGCTCAAAGTTATTTATAGCAAGAAAATGACATGCAGTGTTTCACACATAAAGGAACATTTAAAAATGTAGAAAATAAATAAAATGTACAAAATTAAACACAAATAGAGTTGAAATATAAAATAAAGCAATATGCATTTTAAAGGCGCGGTAGTTCAAGTGCAGGAGAGCTTCAGGAGTCGCTAGTTAAACGCTAAAGTAAAGAGATATGTTTCAAAAGTAAAAAAAATAAACCAGCAGCAGATGATCTCCGTGTTCCTGAAGGCGCATAGTTCACCACAGAGTTAGAGATGCGACTCGGTCTGAGATCATTAAGAGCTTCGTATGTGAGGAGGCGGAGCTTAAAGTCAGTCCTGTGTGTTCCAGGTAAACAGTGCAGAGCAGCCAGAACTGGACCGATGTGTTTTCTCCTCTTGGTTCTGGTTCACAGCCGAGCTGTAGAGTTTTGGATGAGCTGAAGTCTCTCTGTTGTTTAGTTCTGATCTATTATGTGAAAAAATATCTTCCAATATGTGAGAGAAGTTTCATGTCTGCACAGACGGTGTTGTGTCTCCTGGACAGTGGAGCCGACATTAACCGGCCGAACGTCTCTGGAGCCACGCCCCTTTACTTCGCCTGCAGGTGACGTCATTGTCATGTTGGTGATTCAGAGTGGGGTCTCAACTCTGTTACTCTTCCTCTGGACTATTCAGATGCACTTCTGTTGTGCTTCTTCTCATTCAGAAAAATACCTAAAAACATAAGTCTGCTTTCCACAGTCATGTAGTTAACCCACGATATTAGGAATTACAATATTCAACAACACCTGTGTTCAGTGTGACTCCAGCTGCATTGAAACTTCTTTTTTCTTCAGCCATGGCCAAAGAGACACGGCTCAGATCCTCCTGTCTCGAGGAGCCAAATACCTCGCTGACAAGAACGGAGTCACTCCTCTGGATCTTTGTGTGCAGGTGAGAGTTTCAACACCTTTTAAAGGGCCCATATTGGATTTCAGAGCAGGTCTATGTGCTGTAAATACCCTGAAAGTATTAAAACACTCAGTCAACAGAGACATGCACACAGCCCTTTTTTTTTTTTAATTTTTTTTTTTTAGCTTTTTGGATGAGCCATTTGGACTTTTGTGAATTTGTGATGTCACAAACTGGTGCTCATGTCATATGTGGCCCCCAGCATGGCCCACTGTCCAACCGTTTTAGTAAAATAAAACACAGAGCGGTCAATCCGTCGTGCCGGGAGGTGAAGCTCTGTACCAGACTCCATCTGCAGCCCCTCGTCTTATGGAGATCAAGACTGCAAATACAACAGCAGAAAAGTGTAAAATATGGGACCTTTAAGGTTTCATTAATTTTCCTTTTCTTCTTTGTATTTGTGTGACTGTTCCTCCTCTGTTTTTTCTTCAGGGTGGATACGGGGAGACCTGTGAGATCCTCATCCAGCACCACAACCGACTGTTCCAGACGCTCATCCAGATGACGCAGAACGATGACATCAAAGAGAGCATGGTACTATCAGCGGGTCTCCAAACTCACCACGAAGCCCTTTGTATGAATTTAAATTGATGTGTGTGTGTGTGTGTGTGTGTGTGTGTGTGTGTGTGTGTGTGTGTGTGTGTGTGTGTGTGTGTGTGTGTGTAGCTCAGGCAGGTTCTGGAGCACGTCTCTCAGCAGAGTGACAGTCATTATCAGAGGATCTTGACCAGTCTAGCTGAAGTGGCAACGACCAACGGACACAAGCTTCTCAGGTATAATTGTAGAGAATAAAACAGGTGGTTTGGAGAGAGCTCCATACGGCCATGTGTTAAGATACAGTTTTAAAGTCTTATCTAATAATTCCAGGCCTCTAATTTGTTTAAAAGTTTCCAGAGATCTACTCTGAGAAGACACATGACACACACAAACAACCACAACAAGAAAACACTTTAATATCATTCCTGCTGTTGAAGCTGTTTTATTTTATTCTAATTTTATGCATTTTTAATTGATACATTTTTTGTTATTACTGAGATGGTTTTTCCTTCGTCCGTTCTCAGCCTGTCCAGCAGTTATGAAGCTCAGATGAAGAGTCTGCTCAGAATAGTTCGTATTTTCTGCCATGTGTATCGACTCGGGCCTTCGTCACCGAACAACGGCATCGACATGGGCTACAACGGCAACAAGACGGCTCGCAGCCAGGTGTTCAAGGTGAGTACCAGGTGTACACACAGCACACTGGGATCTGGAGGTGGGACACTGAATCTGAATTACATATCAAAACTAGTGGTCACCATTCTTTTGGTTAAAGTTTAGTGTGGAGATTTTTAATCAGAAAAATACATCCAAAGTGCTACAGTAGTCTTTGGCTTGAACCTGCTGGTCTGCTGAGGCCTCTCTGTATCTGACCTCTCTCGGTTAAACCACGCTTTCAGCCAGTCACTGGTAAATAGAGAATTCACACTGCGCTCCCTGTATTTTAATTGACTCTGCCAATGCGTCTGTGCGTCATTTCAAGATGTCCACCGAACATACACTGCCGTTCAAAAGTTTGGGGTCACTTAGAAATTTCGTTGTTTTCCCTGAAAACATACATGAAATGAGTTTAAATAGGAAGAAATGTCATTGATGAAGTTAGAAATAATGATTTTTAATACTTGTGTCTTTCAAACTTTGCTTTCATCAAGGAATCCTCCATTTGCAGCAATTACAGCCTTCCAGACCTGTGGCATTCTAGCTGTCAGTCTGTTCAGATAATCTGAAGAGATTTATCCCCATGCTTCTTGAAGCACCTTCCACAAGTCGGATTGGGTTGATGGGCACTTGTTGCGTACCATACGGTCAAGCTGCTCCCACAACAACTCAATAGGGCTGAGATCCGGTGACTGTGCTGGCCACTCCATGATAGACGGGATACTAGCTGACTGCTTCTTTCCTAAATAGTTCTTACATAGTTTGGAGCTGTGCTTTGGGTCATTGTCCTGTTGTAGGGGGACATTGGCTCCAATCAAGTGCTGTTCACAGGGTATGGCATGGCGTTGTAACTCTGCCTAGAAGGCCAGCATCTTTGCCTTTTCACTGTTGACGTTGAGACTGGTGTTTTGCGGGTACTATTTAATGAAGCTGCCAGTTGAGGACCTGTGAGGCATCTGTTTCTCAAACTAGACACTCTAATGTATTTGTCCTTCTGCTTAGTTGTGCCTCGTTGTGCCGAGTTGGGCCTCCCACTCCTCTTTCTATTCTGGTTAGAGCCAGTTTGCGCTGCTCTGTGAAGGGAGTAGTACACAGCGTTGGACCAGGTCTTCAGTTTCTTGGCCATTTCTCACATGGAATAGCTTTCATTTCGCAGAACAAGAACAGACTGACGAGTTTCAGAAGAAAGTTCTTTGTTTCTGGCCATTTTGAACCTGTAATGGAACCCACGACTGCCGATGCTCCAAATACTCAACTAGTCAAAAGAAGGCCAGATGTATTGCTTCTTTAATCAGCACAACAGTTTTCAGCTGCGCTAGCATAATTGCACAAGGGTTTTCTGATGATCGGTTAGCCTGTTGAAAGGATCAACTTGCATTAGCAAACACAACTTTCTATTGGAAGACAGGACTAATGTTTGCTGAGAATGGGACTGTGTACGCCTACGTAGATATTTCATTAAAAATCAGCTGTTTCCAGCGACAGTTGTCATTTACAACATTAACAATGTCTACACAATATTTCTGATCAATTTGATGTTATTTTAATGGACAAAACATGTGCTTTTCTTTCAAAAACAAGGGAATTTCTAAGTGACCCCAAACTTTTGAACGGCAGTGTAAATAATGATCCACCCCATTAAAAGCAGATATCTGTGTTAGTGTATCCCTGAAAATCCTATTAACAACCAGTGGCTCTGACCCAGAGGTCTGATTGGTCAACTGAACATTTGGAACAAATCATCATGACATCACATCCTGCACATCACTAGAAATATCACTCCACCTTCAATTCAATTCAATTCAATTCAATTCAATTCAATTCAATTCAATTTTATTTATATAGCGCCAAATCACAACGCTGGTTATTTCATGACACTTAACACATTAAATTCCTTACAGTGGAACTTTACAACATTATACAGAGAAACCCAACAATTCAAAAATTCAACAATTCAACAATTCAACAATTCCCACATAAGCTAGGAGGGAAAAAAAACCCTCCTCTTTAAGGGAGAAAAACCTCCAACAGAGGGAAGAAAAACTCCGTTTAACAGGAAGAAACCTCTGACAGAACCAGGATCAGAGGTGGGCGGAGCATCTGTTAACAGAACCAGGATCAGAGGTGGGCGGAGCATCTGTTAATAGAACCAGGATCAGAGGTGGGCGGAGCATCTGTTAATAGAACCAGGATCAGAGGTGGGCGGAGCATCTGTTAACAGAACCAGGATCAGAGGTGGGCGGAGCATCTGCCTCGACCGGTTGAGGTGTGAGGAGAGCAGAGAGAGAAAAAGACAGCATAGAGATAGAAGAGAAGAACTGTTGGTGGAGACGACAATTAATCATTAATTAAAGGGAAGACTTCCTTAAAAAGTTATTTGGGATGAGATCTAACAGACAGCTAGAGGATCCAGATGAAGAAATAATTCTAGTTAACTCAGAGAGCTCAACAGGAGAGAAATGTTCCAAGTTTACATCTGGTCCTACAGTTGCTTTCAGGGCTGCTGTGCTTAACATCACATCAGTGACAGTAACAGGAAGGGTCTGCCCAATTCTTTCCCTAATAGTAAGAATTTTATTGGTAAAGAAGTTAATGAGGTCATTACTGCTGAGAGCTGAAGGAATAGAGGACTCAACAGAACTGGGACTCTTTGTCAGCCTGCTACAGTGCTGAAAAGAAACCTGGGGTTGTTCTTGTTGTCCTCTATTAATGATGAATAATATAAAGTTCTGGCCTTACGAAGAACTTTCTTACATAATATTAGACTATCCTTCCAGGCAGGTGAAATTCTTCTGAATTAGTGGAACTCCATTTCCTTTCCATCTTTCTAGTCGCTGCCTAGCAGAGCGTAGTTCTGAGTTGTACCATGGAGACAACTTCCTCTGGTTCATGACTCTCTTCTTCAGAGGGGTACCTCTTCAATGGGAATATATAACTAGAATAGAATTTCATATAATATGTAATATAATGTAGTTTCTACTTGTTATAGTTCTATTAAATGACCCATTTGGTGAAGTCGGGTCTCTTTTGGTCCTTTTTGGTCGCTCCGAGAACCCGTACCGTAACACCACGGATAGTCACGCACTTACAATCCTAGAGGTGGCTAGCTGGACCGGTTTGGTTTGAACACATGACACGGAGCTAAAATGTTAAAAAACACATGAGTCCATGGATATCTTTGTTCATCAGATATCTTTGTTCATCAGATATCATCAGATATCTTTGTTCATCAGATATCTTTGTTCATCAGATATCTTCGTTCATCAGATATCTTTGTTCCAACCAGACTGAGCTAGCTGATCAGTTTAGTGTTTCTATGTTCTGTATTTATTCAGTTGGAGACTAGAAATCCTCTCTGTTGCTAGGTGGTTGCTAAGGGTCGGACTACTTCCTGGAGTAGTAAACATTTCATACATTCCATAAGAGTCTACTGAGCACATTTAGATGACATGTTTTATTTAGTTGGTAATTTGTTGTATAATCGTAATATTACACTCTTTATTACACTGACCGCTTCACTGTCGTGTCAATAATGCCGTAAACCCTCGAGTGTAATGTTGCGTAAATAACATCCGTCTCACTGACCTCCAGCAGAGTTATAGTTTCATGTCGTGTGACCAGCTGGACAAAAGTCATAATGTTGATGTTTTTGTTTCTTTGAAACTAATTCAATCCCAGATAACATTAAAAAGTTTTGTTAAACACCCTGAATGTTAAAGTCTGTCCTTCAGTGTCATGTCTCCTGCATCACTTCCTGTTCTCTCTTATCCCACGTCCCTCTGACTTCCTGTCTGTGTGCAGCCGTTGGAGCTGCTGTGGCACTCCCTGGACGAGTGGCTGGTGCTCATCTCCACAGAGCTGGACAGGAACAGGAAGAACCCGTCCTCCTCCACCTCCAGCAGCGAGATCGCCTCTCTGCTCCTGAAGCAGCGTGAGTCCGACCACTCCGGTGCCACGCCGAAGCTGCCCTCCCTGCTGGACCCTCACATGGTCATGGAGGCGGAGGCGTACGCCGACGGGGAGGACGTCATCTCCATGACGGCCAACCGGCTCAGCGCTGTCATCCAGGCCTTCTACATGTGCTGCTCCTGTCAGATGCCACAAGGGTCAGTGTTCAGCTCTTAACTGTCGGATCAGTGTAGAAAGTTCTAGTTTCAGGATCGACTGTGATCTCACCGACCTCCAGAAAACATACAGAACCAAAACCCTCATTTTTATTTTTCAGATTAAAGCTGACACTAGTACTACCACTACATCTGGAACAAGTACCGTCTCTAGCGCTACTGCTCATACTATTACAGCAATACCATTGGTACTACAGCCACTACTGCTACTGCTGATATACTGCAGAACCACTTGCTTTCTGCTTCTACTACCACACCTACCACTACTACTACTGTACTAATACTGACTCTAGTACCACCACCTCCGCTACCAGTATTACTCCTGTCACACACTGTGAGTCAGTGTAGCGTTCAGGCAGTCGGCCCTCAGTCCTGCTCTGAGTTTCAGCAGCTTTTTACCCTTTAATTAGTTGTGATTTTGTATTAATTAATGGTTGTCAAGTTAGATTGAATGGAGCCAGAGGTGGATCAATAGTTTCAGCCAAAAGTTTACATTACAGCTTTCTTATCTACGCTTTTTGCAAGACCATAGTAGCAAGAAAACAGCCACAGAAAAAACAATAAATGAGGCTGTTTGGAATATTTTTAAGTTCGGTTTAGTTGCACTAAAGATCCATTTAAAATGATCCAAACAAGTTCAGCACACCTGGTTGGTTTCCTACATAAATCTGCCTTAATATAGCAGATAGCTGGATGACAAGAGCAATTCGAGCCGGTCTGTACGGTGTAACAACAAACAGCCAATTTAACTTATTATCACTGTCAGTAATGTTATAATGAGGTGTACTAGGAAATAAATGTCGCCTGCTCTCACGTGCACCCTGAATGACAGAGAGGAGTCGTAAACAGACAGATTCCCCTGAATCTGTTCCAGTAATCCTGATCACTCATATTACACAGTTAGCTACCTGTATAAAATACAGCTACGTAGCCAAAATAGCTGTTTATGAACTAGTCTAGAAGAAAAGTTCAGCATTCAGCTTGATCCTTTTTCTCACCAAGAGCGGCCTGCTGCTGCAGAAAACAACGTGATGTTGACTTTTCTTCAGCTTCTACTTTGCCAAGAGTTTCAGCTGTCATGAGGTTTGCTGCTCCATTCATTCTAACAAGAGGTCCGAATCCACGTCCTCCTCCTGTCAGGTCGGACTGAGGGCAGACTGGACCCCGCAGCGACTGAGGCTCGCTGACTACATCTGTGTAACACAATACGTAGGCATCGTCTCTGCTCACGTGTGTCCGTCCTGCGACTGAATGGATGAATGAAATACTTTCCACACTGTCTACCGGTAATGAAACGGCCGCAACAGCACTGTCGTCTCTGGAGTGGGTTTGCAGTGTTCGATGCATCACTGTTGAACAGAGGAACACAGACGTGACGTTTAAAAAGACAAATCAGGTTTCAGCTGCGTCCTCGAGTACATTTTAAACCCCCGCTGTGACAGAGCAGGTGTAAACGGCCTCACTGACTGAAATAGAAACATGTTTTCTGTCAAAAGCACACGAGAAGGATGACTGAAAAGCGCACCTGAAACATGTGCTGTGTCGACCCACTAAACTCCTCCTGGCGGGAGGTGTCACTCCTCCATCTCTGCTATGCTGAGCCTGTGTATCCGTGGAGGTAGTGACTCGGACAGATATCAGCCTCTACTGCATGTATCTCTACCGCCACCAGCACGAGCCGTCATTTCATCCATCACATTCATTTCATATCAGACTGACTGATACTGTGTTGGCAAAAGGCTTCAGACAAACTGACATCCGGCCAACCCGAGGTAGTTTCACTGAAAGTGGGACAACTCCCACTGCGACCAGCCATGCCTCATCTACCTCCTGTTTGCACCCTCATTTATCCGCCTTTGTTTAAACCTTTCTCCAGGTTTGTAATTATGCACAATTAGATCATTAAAGATGCTTAATTAACCCTGAGATCCTGACAGATGCACCGTGGGCTCCGTGTTACAGCCGGCACGAAGCGCCACCGAGTTCAGAGCAAGTTGAAATGGAAAAGGGGGCACTGATTTTAAAGATGCAACGTTTTTTTCCCCTTGATATAAAGACTAATATTAAAAATCCAGAAGAAATAAGAAATTGTTAACCAGCTTCGTGCGATCTCGTCTGTTAGGGTTTGTTAAGCCAGATAGCGGAAAGATATCGTGGGTATGTTGAACCCACTTCTTAGTGCAGGCCTCTGGATACAGATGCAACATGCATGTCCTCATAATGATCAAGATAAGAGTTGAAAAGTAAAGGTAATGAAATGAACCTGCAAACAGCTTCATGTTTGTCCGTTTGGGGAGGAACAGAGCTGTCAATCAGCTGTCTCACTGTTGTTGTTGCTCTTCTCCTTTTAACGCTGCTGTTCATCAGCAATCTGGATTACTGACCTGAAATAATAACTTAAATAACCATGGTTATGTTCCGTGTTTTCACTGGTGTCCGTCTCTCCTCACCCAGAATGACTTCGCCCCGCTTCATCGAGTTTGTCTGCAAGCATGACGAGGTGCTCAAGTGTTTTGTAACCAGGTGAGTCCGCGTTTCCGTCCGCATACATCGACCTGCTGACACATTCGATCCAGCGACTTATCTTGTCTTCATTTATTTACAACTTGATTTCTCTCTCTGCCTCTTTTCAGGAATCCAAAGATCATTTTCAACCACTTTCACTTTCTCCTGGAGTGTCCAGAGCTCATGTCACGCTTCATGCACATCATTAAAGGCCAGGTAAGGCAGGATGGTTGATTCATTCAAGTTTTCTACCAACTATTTCACTGATTTAAAAGAGTAATCGGAAAATAAATCCTTTTGCTTCATTTAAGATCATTAGAAAATATACAAAAAGAAAATAAGACATGTCTCTTAAATTATTTCCTTTTTAGAAAAATCAAAAAAAATTGTTTTAACTTTAATTGGATTGATGCATTTTAGTGTCATTTGATATTTTACTGGTTTTTGTTCTTTTTTTTTTCTCCTTGAAATGATCCCAAACTTGAGACATTTTCGTTAGTTTTCTCCATCTTGTCTCTTGTTTGTTTGGTGTAGATTGGATCAGCTGAAGGGACGCACTAAGCTGCTGTGATTGGTTGTTTTGCTATGTTGCTGTCATTTCTTTTTTTCTGGGTGTTTAAAAACCTCACGTCTCAGCTGTACGTTTGCTGCCGACGAACAGCCTGAAAAATCATCTGAACTGATTTTACAGCTGATTGAAAGCGTCAATGTTTTCAGCAGGTCGATGCTCCCACATTAAAGACAACAAACAATATAATGCATCAGTGGGCAACATTTAATATGCTACAACACAGTTTTATAATGCGACAGTCGTTGAGTAACAGTTTTTTTTTTATCAAGAAAGTAAATAATTTGCAAAATGCTGTTTATCATGAGACAGAAAAACATTTGAGCAAACAACAGCATGCTGCAATTTCTGCAACACAAAACCCACCAGATTTACAGATTGTGGACACACTTTGCAATGTTGTTTGTAACTTTTATTGTTGTTAAGGAACAATGTTCAAACTCAAACACTGACATTTAAAGATGTCCTGAATGAGGACGGCAGGTGGTTGAAGAACTTTACGAGCAAGTTTTGGTTTGGTTCAGATGCCCAGAAGAGCAGCTCCAAAGAATCCTGTTTCTTTTCTCATTGCACAACAAATCTCATCTGACCCTCTCATTAAGACAGTCAGTATCATGTCTACTTTCTAAACTATTCACACACACAACTTAAAGTTGTCCCGAGCCTTTCGGACGGTTGAGTGTGGACCACAGTGGTATGTGTGTCCGTCCTGTTTTCCTCATTTCAAAGGTTTCCACCCAGACGTTGTCTCTCAAGCTCATCAGGAGTCAGGACTTTCTAAAATCCTTCATCAGCTCCCAGGCTGAATGAAATCTACCAGACCTGTACCAGTTCCCGGCTCCGCTCCGTTTGTCTCTGTTGTATGCAAACTAAACTGTAGCTTCAAAGGTGTTTACCTCAGTCTTCTTTGACAGGTCTGTCTTCACGTGTGCGTCTTTACGTGTGCGTCTTTACGTGTGTCCTCGGAGGCTTCATGGAAAGTGACTTTGAAAGTCCCCCGTCTTCACTTCAGGATCATTTACCAGTGTTACATTCGTGGCGATAACACTTGTCTTAAGTTCCATTTATATGGCTTCATAAATTTTAAGTGCCGCTCTGAGTTGTGTGCTGTTCGCTCTCTGTTCAGTATTCATATTTGAGCTGCAGCGTTCGACGCTCGTTACCCGTGGATTATGGCTCGCCTGAGAGTCGGCGCTTGTTTTAATTACAGACTTTAAACCTGGTGAATTTGATTTCATCTCCTGATTCCTCGCTCGGTACGCCCTGCAGCCCCTGAGGGAAAAGCCTTTCTCTGCCTTCCACGCTCATCCTTCACTCTACCTCCAACGCTTAGAGAACAAAGGCATATATTATGCAAATAGAGCCCGGCCTCGTCTCTGTCTTTCAGATGAGTATTTCAGCGCTGAAGTCTCTCTGAGCCGTCAGCTGAGACTGAAAAATCCACATTCGGGAAGTTGAAAGCGCAGCGAAGTGGTAATTAGTTTAGGAAAGTGCTGTGCGGTGTGGGATGAAGTCTTGTTTTTCCCTTTCAGCCCTTTAAGGATCGCTCAGAGTGGTTCTACGAGCATCTGCTGGCCGGCCAGCCCGACTCCGACATGGTTCACCGTCCGGTCAACGAGAACGACATCCTGCTCATCCACAGAGGTACAAACTGTCCTTGCCGCTGCACTCTCCTCTGGTCATGTGTTCAAAGAAGATCACAACCAGTCCAGTCACATGCACATTTTAATGTGACGTTACCTGGCTTATTGTCCACATACTGAGTTTCTGAAGGTGGATATGTTGTTGGTACAGTGTGAACATTTAGTGTTATTTCAGGACCACAACGAACACCTTATTAATTGGATCAGCTCCTGCTTCGTGCAGGTTTCATTTTGGGCTCTGTTTTAAAGATATAAGGGCCTTTTATGGAGTCAGATTAGTGTCATAACCACAGACTGAAAATAAAAGTGTTCGTAGCTTCCAGGTCTGTAAAATGGTTCTGATCCAGAAGTGTCTTCAGCTGCAATACCAGCGAGTGCCACTAGAGGTCGGCTCCAAAAAGCCTCCGGCTCCATAGACTCCCATTCAACTTCTCTCATCAAATCCAAAGTGAATAAAATGTGTCCATCAGTTATCTCGGTGTTGTTAGCTAAAGTCACTCCTTCTTATTAGTTTTCTGGAGGTCCATCTGAAAATAATCCCTCATTCATTAGAAAAGAAGATTCAAGAAGACCTGTTTTTGGGGGCGTGTCTGTTTGATTGACAGGCCTGTGGTGCAGTCAGGTTACAGATATCCGTGGGCGGGACGTAGTATCGTCATGTTTCCAATCTGATCAGTCTATGTCTATTTCTGTGTTTGTACGTTAAGAGAGAAGTTACAACCGGAGTCCTTGTATGTGTAAATATACCGGGCCGATAATCCTGATTCTGATTCTTCAAAAAAATTTCAGGTTCACAAATATATTTCTGATGCTCACACAAATATTTCTTGTTTTACGTACATTTAACATAAATGAACGAATATTTGTGTTAAAAAGTCTTTGCAATTTTCTTAAGAAACACTAACATTCATGTTTTTACATTTATAACTGTTGTAAGATTTGTTGTTTTGTGTTTTTGAGACTCCCCTGATGGGACTCAATTCACAAATACATTTTTTCAGGCAGTTATCTGCAGCCAATCACGTGTCTCCTTCCTTTTCAGCCAATCACAGGAGCGTAGGTTTGACGATATAATCTAATGTCACTCTGAAAGTATAAAAGCTTCGTGAGCATCAGCTGCTGCGAGTGCTCAGTCTGTGCGTATCCACAGAGGCGTTCAGGTACATCTGTAAAATGCAGCACTGGTGGACTTTGAAGAGAGAATTTGAAGGAGTACAACTTCCAGGTACTTCCCCCTTCGTCTCCGCCGCACTGCAGCCTGACTCCCCGCAGAGGAGGCTGTCATGCCCACACAAGCCAGTAACCACGGAAACTGAGGTGGCCAGGTATACGTCATGATCAAGAACCAAGTGGCAACCCACTGCGAAGCCATCCATCGGTTTGTGACCTTCTGTTTTGAAGCCTCAATTCTGCCATCTTGGTTTTTTTTGGAGCCAGAAATGAAAATTCTTTGAAAATATTTTTTAAATATTTTCGGAAAAACTTCTGTCTTCCCTTTTTAAACCCAGAGACGATGTCCATTGATGCAGTTTTTGGTAGACACACGGACGGCTCACTACGCTGGAGTCCCTCAGAGTGTGCAGGTGTAACGTGATGTGAACTCATCGTCCCGTCGGACCTACGCTCACGTGATTCGCTGAAAAGGAAGGAGATGTGCATAATTTCCCAGTTCACAAAATAAACACACTTCATAAATGCAAGTTCAGCAGTTTGTATAGAAACATTCAAATCTATATATATATATTTAATGCAATAAATATTTGTATGTGCATCAGAATTACATTTGTGAACCTTATGTTCTTATGTTCTAAGCAGAGATGCAATAACAGAACATAAATACATTGAAAGGCTTCTGTGTGAAAACATACCAACGATGAATAATATCAGTATATCTTTGAATATGATGAAGGTCTTAAAGATTTGAGCAAAGACACATTTGCTGGGAAAAGACAAGAACCTCCATTATAAACAACATTCAACTTTCAAAAGATGATCTGAAACCTGATCTGTGCACAAAGTTTAATGATTAAAAGTGTTAAATGAAATCTGTTATTGGAGCATCAATCTAATGCCGTTCCCACAAATGAATCCAAAACACTCCACTGTGGATGATCGTGAGTTGCAGGAATCAATTGCAGAAGTGAAGATGTTACGTGGAGTTACATTTTGTGATCAAATGATAAAAACACCCAGTTGTACATGGTGTGGATATTTGTTGGGTTATTGGCAGATTTGAAATGAAGTTGATCTTGTTTGAGTGAGAACAGAAAGTTTGTTTCTCTAATCCCGACTCTCTCCTCCTCTGCTTATTTCTATTATCATACATGATACTACAGTATACAGTCATA
>NW_027185404.1:1387500-1782500 GCF_022577435.1 Embiotoca jacksoni | reverse complement strand
TGTGTGTGTGTGTGTGTGTGTGTGTGTGTGTGTGTGTGTGTGTGTGTGTGTGTGTGTGTGCGTGCGTGCGTGCGTGCGTGCGTGTGTGTGTGTGTGCAGGAGCTCCTGCTGTCGGGGATGCCAGAGATCGATGTGCAGGATTGGTGCAGGAACACGGAGTACACCAGCGGCTACGACCCCCAGGAGCCGGTCATCCAGGTTGGTCCTCCGTCTACCGGCCGACGTGGACTGAATCCTCGAAGATGACACACTTCAAATCTTCTTCTTACATGAATGTTTTCCTTTAGTCACAGTTTGCTACATGGATCACTTTGAAAAGGATTCCAGGAAAACATTTATCCAGCACTGACATGCAGGAGTAGTATTTTTATTGATGAGAACCTTTTTGAATGTCACAACATAAAGAACTGACGGTAATCTGGATAACAGCAGAATTATTTATGGGATGCTCCTAGAGTTTGACAGCAGGTAACACATCAGGTTGTTTTCTCCATCCTCAGTCTTTACATCAACAAACAGACTGACTGACAGAGCTTTTATTCATTAAACAAAGTATATACCTACCATACCTACCTACCTAAACTTTGCTTAGTTTTTCAAATTGTGAACTCTAAAATGCGTCAGGACCTGGATATAACCCTGGCAGCTGCTTCTTAAAACTCCAGTTTGTGTTATTCCCTCCTGCTTTTATTTTCTGACTCACCTGGAGTTCAGCCCAGCACTCAACATGTGAGCATCATTTCACATGTTGAACATAAAAAACAACAAAGAAAGTTTGCCAGCGATCCTCAGTTCCGGTATCTGATTTCCTGCATCGCTGGTTAGCAGCCACGTGTACCATCAGCTCTTCTGTCTGCGTTTCTTGCAGTGGTTCTGGGAGGTGGTGAAGAGTCTGACCCAGGAGGAGCGGGTTCTACTGCTTCAGTTTGTCACCGGAAGGTTTGTCTGCTGGATTTAGAGTTCTTCATACAGAAATATGTGTGGATGTCTATTAGAGCAAATAAAGTATGATTCTCCATCAGTTCCAGGGTTCCTCATGGAGGCTTCGCCTACCTGATGGGTGGCAGTGGTTTACAGAAGTTTACCGTTGCTGCAGTGCCATACACCTCCAACCTGCTGCCTACTTCTAGTACCTGGTATTCACTCTGTTTTTCTGTCGCTTTTTCTATTGACTTCATTCTTGTCCGAGATGTTTATGGGATGATTCTTGACTTCACATGGTCTCAGGTTTGTCTCCTGTATCATTTGTTCATGTTTTCCAGTTCGCATTGCCTGCAACTTGGCCAATAACACCAAGCATGACAGTAGACACGACATCAAGTATGGACTTTGCTGCAAAGCTACAAATTCTAAAGCGTAGATGCTTCACTCACATCTTCTACCTGATAGAACAGAAGATCTATAAAATCACAGTTTCAAGGTGGACAACCAAGATTAGTGTGATGATTTCATGAGGATTTAAACCCATATTTAATTAATAATAGACCAAAGACAACATATCAAATGTTGAAACTGAGAAAATGTATTGTTTTATGAAAAATGATGCTCATTTTGAATTTGATGGCTGCACCGAACTGTAGCATGGTGATGGCAGGTGAGCACGTTGCATTGCGGCTCCTATGAATGTGTGGGTGAACGGGTGAATGGAAAACCATGTAAAGTGCTTTGAGACTCTGGAGGTGGGTATAAAAAGATGATTTCAGAGAGGCAGAGTCTCTCAGCAGTGAAGATGGGGAGAGGTTCACCACTCTGAAAGACTGTGGAAAAGTAGTGAAACAATCTAAGAATAATGTTCCTCAACATAAAACTACAAATAATTAGTGGATTTCATCATCTACGGTTCATAATATCATTAAAAGATTCAGAGAATCTGGAGAATCTTTGTATGCAAGGTGGCACTGCATTATAATCAGACACAATTCTGGAGTGGAAATCACTGCATGGGCTCAGGAACACTTGTGAAAACCATCGTCTGTGAACACAGTCCATCGCTGCGTCCACAAATGCAGGTTAAAACTCTCCAAAGAAGAAACCAGATAGAAACATGATCCAGAAACACCGCCGCCTTCTCTGGACCGAGATCATTGAAGATGGACTGAGGTGAAGTGGACAACTGTCCTGTGGTCTGATGGATCACAATCTGAGATTCTGTTTGGAAATCATGGACGCTGCATCCTCCAGGTTAAAGAGGAGAGGGACCATCCAGCTTGTTATCAGCTCAGTTCTAAAGCCAGCATCTGTGATGGTACAGGGATGCATTAGTACACATGGCATGGGTAGCTTGAACATCTGGAAGGAAGCATTAATGCTGAATGATATATTCAGGTTTTGGAGCAACATATGCTGCCATCCAGACAACGTCTCTTTCAGGGAAGGTCTTGTTTATTTCATCAGAACAACGTCCAACCACATTCTGCACGTATTCCAACAGCATGGTTCTCTAGTAGAAGAGTCCGCTGATAAACTGGCCTCCTGCAGTCCAGACCTGTCAATCATTGAAAACATCTGGAGCATCAGGACATGAACAATACAACAAAGGAGACCCTGAACTGTTGAGCAGCTGAAATCCTCTATCAGGCAAGAATGGGACCATATTTCACTTTCAAAACTCCAGAAACTGGTCTCCTCAGTTCCTAAACATTTACAGTGTTGTTAAAAGAAGAGGTGATGCAGCTCAGCGGTGTGTTCACGTGATTGCAAATCAACGCTTCTGTTAGTATATACATTTTACACAGCGTACCAATTTTTGGGGAAACGAGGTTGAACCATCCATAACTGTAGTTAACTTATTAATTACCATCACATATGGACAGAATTGGGATTGTTTAGGAAATCATAAATACACTAATAGAAACAATTAAACTGATTAAGATGATGCATTTATTTGGGGCCTTGTCTGGTGTTGGGTAACTTTATGGGTGAAACAACACTAAATCTGACTGGCAGGCAAACACCTGCAATGCTGTTTCTGCACCACCGGACAGTTGAGCTGTTGTCCACTGACTAAAAGACTGGTTTACAGTCACGGAAATGTATTAATTAGAAAGTTTACTAGCTGAACACTGTTTATTCACCTTGAGCCATTTCCAGGAACCTTCCTGCATATTGTTAGATGAGCACTGTTTTGTGCTTGTGGACTCAGTTTTGACTCAATGTCTAAACTGCTCCCAGATAAATGCAGCCCTGGTTTGTTGCCATATCTCCCACCGATGCGCAGCAGCACTCTAAAGCTGGAGGTTTATTCTTTACTGGAAGAAAGTAAGCAGTCTGACACAGATTAAGGAGTGAATGCACAAACACAGAGACCCAGTAGAAGTCACTCCACAGCCTTCACAGAGACATTGGACAGATGTTTCTGAGCACTAGAGGGCAGTGTGTCCCTTCAGTGCTGGTGGTTCTGGTAGTGGCAGCCTCATGCAATGATGGCAAAGTTCAGAAACAGGATAAAGTCTCAGCGTGGTGGACAGGTAATTTATATTGTTGCAGTTCTTCTTTTGGAAAAGAATGAGATATCAGCTCTTAACCAACCCTCCTCCTCTCCTCTCCGCAGTATCAACATGCTGAAACTCCCAGAATACCCCACCCAGGAGGTCCTGAGAGACCGGCTGCTGGTCGCTCTGCACTGCGGGAGCTACGGCTACACCATGGCCTGAACATCCCATCAGCCCCTGCTGCTGTGACGGTCTGCAGACTCTCCCACTGACACCCTCCTTTTAATCAGGTGCTGTTTTTGCTGGCAAAATAAGGGAAATCCAGATTCTTATTAAAGAGCTGCTGGAGACTGAATAGAGATCCGAGCAGAGACCCGAGCAGAGACCCGAGCAGAGACCACAGGTTCTGGATCTACATGTGTGCCAGAATTTCAGTGTTTTCATGGAAGCTGCTTTCTGGTAATTTATGCAAATAATAATTTACCGTCTTTAAATTGGACTGTTTTCATATGTACATTTATTTAAGAATACTCAGCATTTATATCATAAAGTCTCCACTTAAAACACACAATAATATTCATTATTAAATGCAGGCTTACTGAATGTCACATCGATATATTTAAATGTAGAATTGATCAGTTTTAAACATGCAATCAGTCAAAATCATAAACATATCACAGGAATAACAGGTATATAAATTGATGTAATGCAACACATCTGCGGCATATTTACGTTTTGTCTTTCTGTGCACACTCCCGGTTTAACAGTCCGTGTTCTTCGGTTCCGTTGCTCTTCAGAACCACTTTCCTTCAGGCTGGGTTTCATCAGGAAACCTATGCCATATGATACCTGAGTGTTTTGGTATTGCACTGTGGAGGAACCACAGTCTTTTAGTTTGCTTAAATACAGTGAAAACAATATTTAATGGCCAAAATAATGCGGGCATCCTTCCATCTCAGCCACGTGTGATATCAGCCTTTATAAAGCTGTGGTGTGCTGCTGCAGGAGGCTCCACGGTTCTGGTGTCGGTCGGTCCACCGGAGGTTCAACCTGCTTCATTCAATCACAGGAACATCAGTGAGGTCCAACACTGATTGGACGATAAAGCCCAGCTGGCTGTCAACACTTCCTGTTGGATGGAGTTCAGATGCCGGCCACGTTCTTCCTTAAGATTGACTTTCTTTGGATCTAAGGGACTAAATCAGAGGGAACAAACCCAGAACAGTCGTACGCTGAAGTATGTGGATGGAGTTGTGCAGTCGGCCGTGTTTCTGTTTGTTACTGTTGCTGAAACACCTGCTGAGTCGACGCTCTCTGCTGTGCAGCCCTGCATTATGGAAAGGACGACGACAAGCTGGTGGTACCGATGTGGGTCCAGATTTAGTGGCAGCAAATGACAAGAGCAGTTTCTCTGTACTGAACCCACCAGAGCTGAGCCCTCTTCCTGACATCCATATCACACCCTCGGCTCCGCCCCCTTCAGGTGCCAACTCTTCTTCTTTAAGCATGGAATACCTGCTTTCAAACACAAAAACATATGAAACATACAAAATGTAAGCTCACATTAATTTCACTTATTGAATAATAGTTTGGATTGATATGTGTTTTATTTTATTTTATTTTATGGCTTGTTAAGTTGAACATTTTTACATGGAATTTGTTTTTGTTTTTTTTATTTTTGCTTAAATGTAATTGAACCAGCCGGGCTGCTCCTCCTCAGCAAGCATACAACTTATATCATTAAAAAACAACTAATCGTACCAAACCTACAAGTCACTGCAGACAGTGTAGTTGTGTTGGTACACCGTGTATGTGGGGACGGACCCGGTGTGTCCTTGTCTTCTGGGACTTCACAGTAAAGATTCATTTTCCCTTCAATTTATTTAATGTCTCATTTCACCTAAATGACCAAAAGTAAATAAAATATAGAGAAAAAGAGAGAAACGGCACTACAGCTGAAACATCAGGGTTTCATCACTGCAGCAGAACAGGTCACTTTCTTCTTTTAGAAAATTACAATAGCAACCAAATAAATACACACATTAAAATGAATGCCAAGTATTGCTGTTTTTTTGTTCTTTTTATCTCAAACTGGTTCATCCAGCTGTGACGAACGTGTTTTCAGAAGAGAAGCTGTTCACTGATTGGCTGATGTGCGTGTCAGACATCCTGTCCGTCACCCGAACACTCCCCTCCATCCCTGTAGCCTGAACTGCATGTATCATGTGACTCGGTGGAATCCGTTTGGAGTATTTTGCTGTTGTCTGTGTTCGACTTCATGAATGAAAAACAATCTTCTCTCGTGAACGCTCTCTGTTTGTATTCTGTCCCTGTTTCGTAGACTTTCATGAGCAGCAGTAGATATTTGTCTGCCTGACAAATGGTTGGCTCACAGTGCCAAAAAATAAAAGCTGGAATCCTTTTTAAGTTAACTTTTATTTCTGTCTTTGCTGATGCAGAAACATGCTGAACGGGTCGGGGCTCATATCATGAATGTATCTCACACACTTCCTTTTCTTTCTCTCCATTTGTAAAGGGAGTTTCCACGTGAATATTTCATATGATCTATCAGTATTGTTTTGAACTCCTTGCCTGAAAATGCTTTTGTAAACAGATGTTGTTGTTTATTGTAAATGGAGCCTTTATACATACTGCTGTAAATGTCCTCAGTATCAAACAACGTCTTTTACCTTGAAATATATGTTGTACTTTTGAGATATTATCTAATAAAACTTGTTTTGATAATCCAGGTGGTTCAGTGAGGTTGATAGCGTGTTTGCTGGGAGGTGTTGAGAGGGAGGCGGAGCTACAAGAAGCAGGTGTGTGTGCAGAGATGGACAGACTCGTGGCCACAGTGCTGCGTGGGTTCATCATTTTAGAGGAACTGCTGTTAAATCCCTCCCGTCTTGAGCCGGTTTAGCATCTGCAGCTCCGTCCTATCAGCTCTCTGCTCGGCCCCTCAGCCTCTCAGCATCACAAGAGCTTTCTGAAGCCCGTTGATACTCCTGCAGAAAACAACCCTGAGCTAGTTCTTGTGACACAAATCGGTATCCTGTCCAACTGGAGTAATCAAAAAGCCCTAGAGGGGAATGAATAAAACAACTTATTAAATACTAATAATATGCTATTAGCAGATGAATACTGAATGTTGAAATGTGCAGCACCAGTCAAAAGTTCAGACACGCCTAATTATTCAAGTTTTTTTCTTTTTTTGTGTTTTTACGACATCAAAACTATGAAATAAGACATGGAATGATGCAGTGAGAGCAGTGTAAACAAAACAAAATGTCTTTCATATTTTAGATTCCTCAAAGACGCCACTGTTCGCCTTGACGACAGATTTGCACACCGGTGACGTATCGTCAGCGGCTGCATTGGTTGGTTGAACACGGTTGCTTCCAAGCTCCCTCCTCAGCTCGCTGGCTCGGACCGCTGGCGTCGGTCAGTCAGCAGAAGTGAACAGGAGGACGTTCACGTCACCCAATGTGAAAGCAGCGCGGCGGACAGACGTAGGAGACGTCCTACACCGAGACATTTCTATGACCATCTGGAAAATGTACTATACCATGAAGTTTTCATGATATTTTGGTATGATATACTACAGTACGACAATTTTAAGAAATTTTGGACAAATACAACACAATGTTTTCATGATATTTTGGACATCATGTCTGTCCCCGTGTGTTTTTCACTTTGTTTCCTCCGATCTCTTTTCCTCTCATTCCCCGTGTTTGTTTCCATGTGGCCCGTGTGTTTTGTTGTGGTCTGTGTCTGGTGGGTGTGGCCTCTGCTCTTCCCTCCTCCAGGCTCCTCCCTCTCTCACTCCTCCATGGAGCTGGCACAGCTGCACTCCACTGATCACCTCCTGACAGTGTTTCAACTCCGGTCCTGCACTTCATCTTCGTCAGCTGGTTGTCAGCTCACCTGGTACCACGCTGACGCAGCTCGCTGTAAATTTGACTGTTGTTGTTCCTCGTTTGGTTCTGATCCGTCTGTTCTCTGAATCAGTTTACGTGCGAGCGTGTCAGGACGGTCCTCTCTGCCCGCCGAGACAAACTCACCTGAAGTCCTGCGTCAGTCCCTGGAGATCACCAGTGGAAGCTCACCTCAGATGGTCTATCCAGACCCCCCTGCTGAAACATCCTCCAGACGACTCCTCTCTCAGCAAACGAACACACACACACACACACACACACACACACACACACACACACACACACACACACACACACACACACACACCTGCAGCCTCTCTCTCCACATTACCTGGACTCTAGTTCCTCGTATGCTGCCGGCAAATATTCCCTCTCACCTGCTCCTCCGGAAAACTCTGGACTCCACCTGTCTGCTGCCGGCCCCGCTCACACTGCTGGACAATACTCCACTGGTCTCAGCACACACACACACACACACACACACACATCCCTGGACTCAGCCACTCTGCACACCTTATTCACACATACACTGAAGCCTGAACTCACTGACTACACCACCGTGACTCTGACTGCACACACACACACAACTCATTCTCCCCGGATGCTAACAACTCCATTAATTCATTATATTCAATACATTATTCATTATTCCTGCTTCTGTGTCTGTTCTGTTCACACAACACACTATACTATGATATTTTATTGAACATTTTGGATGATATACGATAGTATGAAATTATTTTTCACATGTTGGACGACATACTATAATTTGACTTATGACATTTTCAACGACATACTATGGTATGAAATCTTTTGGACATTTTGGACGACATACTATACTCTGACATTTTTATGATATACCATAGTATGAAGTTTTTATGACATTCTGGACATACTATACGATGAAATTATAAATCATAAAATATGAGATAATTCTGACATTTTAGAAGACATAGTATAACTTTTTCTTGACATTTTCGAGGACATAATATAGTCTGATGTTTTTATTACATTTTGGACAAAATACTATAGTATGACATTTTCATAATATGACTTTCATAGTATGACGTTTTTATGACATTTTCGACATCCCTTAAAATATTTTATAAAATATGACCTTTTTTTTGACATTTTGGATGACATATTCTGGTGTTACATTTTTTTGGACAGTTTGGACCACATCCTATAGTATGAAATTTTAATGATATTTTGAACAAAATGACAGTTTGACTTTATGACATTTTTGAAAATAAGCTGCATCATTGCACCGGCTCCACCAATGATACACCAGTGCAGATAACATTGAAAAGTAAAAAAAGAAAAGAGCTCCAGTAAGGTTCTGTGGAGGACCTCAGGGTCTCAGTCTGGCCGAAGGTGGTCCGATAGGACTCCAGTGTGGTGTGCAGGGAGGCATTGTCCCTAATATTGAGTATTTCCTCAGCATCCTCCCCTCCATCACCTCCACCAAAGAGGCTTCTCCCACCCCCAGGACAGAACCCACTTTCCTTATTGAGTCTGTTAGGATCAGCTGTGTCCACTCGGCTGCTCCGTAGATTATAACAGCGTAGAAGATGAAGTTGGCCACCACAAAGCGATCAAACATCTGCAGCATGTTTCTACAGACCTCCTGAAGATCTCAGCCTGCTGAGAAAAGACAGATGGCTTCTTTGGAGCATTTGTGTTTTTCGTTCAGTCCGTCACCTTGTATATTTCCGAAGGCCCGTGTACTCGTATTCGTATTTCCACCTCCGTTCCCCTGACACTGACAGCGTTCAGTCACGTCCTTTTCTTCCTGAAATCTGCCACCAACTCTTTGGTGTTTGTGACGTTGCCCTGCAGGTGATTTAGTTCACACCACTCTACAAAGTTGCCCACACTTCTGTGCTCATGCTGCCTCCTGATACCAAAACCTCCACAGGTGTCTGGACTGTGAGCAGTGTCTCAAGCTGCCCACTATAACTTATGTCTGGACATTATGTTAATATTCCTAAATATTATGTCTTGATAAACAGTTAAACTGACATTTTTATTATTCAACAGATCAGGAGGAAACAGAGCAGTATGTGCCCTCTGTGTTCATTTCTCATCGATCAGGATCACATAGAACAACTCATCAATGGGTTTTATTTATAGCTGTGAGGCTTGAATAATATCTACAATAAGGAAACTTAGCAAGGTGAAAGTAGAAGAACACCAACTTCTGCAAAAATCAATGTTATCTAAACATGTATTTATTTATTTACATGATTTACTTTGTCAATCATTTTTTTATATTCCTGTGGTGGACCAGTTGTGTAGGATTTAGTTTACTGGTGAGGTTGCAGCTCACCTCTTCCTTTCCCAGCGTGTAGGACTTGTCTGCTGTGGCCTTCAGGTGATAAAATGAAGAACGGCCCTCCTCGAGGCAGCGCTTTGTTTGCTTACTACTACGACTCCCTTTGTGAATATGAAGAGCTCACTACATGGGAATGAACACATCAATTCTTAGTTTCAGGTAATTGTGCACTAATAAAAACACAAGACTAAATATTATATTCTTTATCTGCCATTGGATCGCTCTAAATCGTTCACACTGTTGCTTTGAATTGGTGGGATGTCTGGTGGGATGTGATGCTCTAACTTCCATCAAAGCTTTGGACCGGGACACACAAACACCTACCGGATCATATTGGATTTCTAATGAAAGGCTGTGTGACTGGCAGACCCATTTTTCTGTCTAACCTCATACTTCAGCACAGTACCTGGTCCCCATGGCAACCCCTCCCCCTCACAAATACTTCTTTAAACACAGAATGCTCGCCATGGCAACAATTTCCTCACAACATTAGTCTGCTATTGCCATGGTAACAGCTTTTCAAGAGCCTCTTTCCTGCTGTCGGTGTTGAGAGAAAACACAAAACACACAAAACTCACACCTGACATTTACTGCTGACTTTCTGACTGTCACAGCCAATAAACGACCTTCAGATCAACACTATATCCGCTGTAGAGTTTCTCTACCGTTACTGTATGGAGGTCTGTGGTGTTCAACAGCATTGTGCTGTTTTATTTGAGGTGCTTCTTTGTTCTTATTAAGTGTCACAGCTTCAGTCTGTCCCGTGCATCACTCTCTCCACCCAGTGTTTCTCTCTCTATACCCGGTTCTCCAGGTTCTCTAGGTTCTCCAGGTTCTCTAGGTTCTCTAGGTTCTCCAGGTTCTCTAGGTTCTCTAGGTTCTCCAGGTTCTCTCGGTTCTCCAGTCTGCAGCCACTCAGCCAATCAGCTCACTGTGTATCTACTTCCTCAGTTTTTGTAGTGTTCTGTTTCTTAAGGTGCTTTCACACCAACCTTGTTTGGTCCGGACATTCAGACTTTTCACTTTGGTCTGAATCACAATAGCAGGTGTGAAAGGAGCCTCGGACCACCGTCCGAACCACAGGACCAGAATCTGGTCAGACCGAAAGAGGAACTCTGCTCTGGGAAATAAAGTAATGAACCTTTAAAATGTATTTTTCATTAACATGTTATGCAGACTTGACGTATTCTTTAAAACAACACAGACGGTTCATCTCCTGTAAACCTCACCTGATCCTCGGTGTGCTTGAACTTCATCTGTCCACGGAGGTTTTACCTGATTACTCGACGTCTTTATGACAGAGAGATTCACTCCTGCAGCTTCCCCCATGAGGAGGTTTTACCGCTAAATCTGCACACTGATTACATCTGTTTAATCCTGCGCTCGCGCACACACAGCTACTACACACACATCTACTACACACACAGCTACTACACACACAGCTACTACACACACAGCTACTACACACACAGCTACTACACACACAGCTACTACACACACAGCTACTACACACACAGCTACTACACACACAGCTACTACACACACATCTACACACTCTGCTACTACACACACATCTACTACACACACAGCTACTACACACACATCTACTACACACACAGCTACTACACACACAGCTACTACACACACAGCTACTACACACACAGCTACTACACACACAGCTACTACACACACAGCTACTACACACACATCTACACACTCTGCTACTACACACACAGCTACTACACACACAGCTACTACACACACAGCTACTACACACACATCTACACACTCTGCTACTACACACACATCTACTACACACACAGCTACTACACACACATCTACTACACACACATCTACTACACACACAGCTACTACACACACAGCTACTACACACACAGCTACTACACACACATCTACACACTCTGCTACTACACACACAGCTACTACACACTCTGCTACTACACACACAGCTACTACACACTCTGCTACTACACACACATCTACACACTCTGCTACTACACACACAGCTACTACACACTCTGCTACTACACACACAGCTACTACACACTCTGCTACTACACACACATCTACACACTCTGCTACTACACACACATCTACACACACAGCTACTACACACACAGCTACTACACACACAGCTACTACACACACAGCTACTACACACTCTGCTACTACACACACAGCTACTACACACACAGCTACTACACACTCTGCTACTACACACACAGCTACTACACACTCTGCTACTACACACACAGCTACTACACACACAGCTACTACACACACAGCTACTACACACTCTGCTACTACACACACAGCTACTACACACTCTGCTACTACACACACAGCTACTACACACACAGCTACTACACACTCTGCTACTACACACACATCTACTACACACACAGCTACTACACACACAGCTACTACACACACAGCTACTACACACACATCTACTACACACACATCTACTACACACACAGCTACTACACACACAGCTACTACACACACATCTACTACACACACAGCTACTACACACACAGCTACTACACACACATCTACTACACACACAGCTACTACACACTCTGCTACTACACACACAGCTACTACACACACAGCTACTACACACTCTGCTACTACACACACATCTACTACACACACAGCTACTACACACACAGCTACTACACACACAGCTACTACACACACATCTACTACACACACAGCTACTACACACTCTGCTACTACACACACAGCTACTACACACTCTGCTACTACACACACAGCTACTACACACACAGCTACTACACACACAGCTACTACACACACATCTACTACACACACATCTACACACACTGCTACTACACACACATCTACACACACTGCTACTACACACACATCTATTACACAAAGAGCTACTACACACAAATCTACTACACACAGAGCTACTACACACACATATATTACACACACAGCTACTACACACTCTGCTACTACACACACATCTACTACACACACATCTACACACACTGCTACTACACACACATCTACTACACACACATCTACTACACACACATCTACACACACTGCTACTACACACACATCTATTACACACACATCTACTACACACACATCTACACACACTGCTACTACACACACATCTACACACACTGCTACTACACACACATCTATTACACACACATCTACTACACACACATCTACACACACTGCTACTACACACACATCTACTACACACTCTGCTACTACACACACATCTACTACACACACATCTACTACACACTCTGCTACTACACACACATCTATTACACACACATCTACTACACACACATCTACACACACTGCTACTACACACATCTACTACACACTCTGCTACTACACACACATCTATTACACAAAGAGCTACTACACACAAAGCTACTACACACACATCTATTACACACACATCTACTACACACATCTATTACACACACTGCTACTACACACATCTACTACACACTCTGCTACTACACACACATCTATTACACAAAGAGCTACTACACACAAAGCTACTACACACACATCTATTACACACACATCTACTACACACATCTATTACACACACTGCTACTACACACATCTACTACACACTCTGCTACTACACAATCATCTATTACACAAAGAGCTACTACACACAAATCTACTACACACAGAGCTACTACACACACATATATTACACACAGAGCTACTACACACACATCTACTACACACACAGCTACTACACACACATCTACTACACACACATCTACTACACACACAGCTACTACACACACAGCTACTACACACACATCTATTACACACACATCTACTACACACACATCTACACACACTGCTACTACACACATCTACTACACACTCTGCTACTACACACACATCTATTACACAAAGAGCTACTACACACAAAGCTACTACACACACATCTATTACACACTCTGCTACTACACACACATCTACTACACACATCTATTACACACACATCTACTACACACATCTATTACACACACTGCTACTACACACATCTACTACACACTCTGCTACTACACACACATCTATTACACAAAGAGCTACTACACACAAATCTACTACACACAGAGCTACTACACACACATATATTACACACACAGCTACTACACACTCTGCTACTACACACACATCTACACACACTGCTACTACACACACATCTACTACACACACATCTACTACACACACATCTACACACACTGCTACTACACACACATCTATTACACACACATCTACTACACACATCTATTACACACACTGCTACTACACACATCTACTACACACTCTGCTACTACACACACATCTATTACACAAAGAGCTACTACACACAAAGCTACTACACACACATCTATTACACACACATCTACTACACACATCTATTACACACACTGCTACTACACACATCTACTACACACTCTGCTACTACACAATCATCTATTACACAAAGAGCTACTACACACAAATCTACTACACACAGAGCTACTACACACACATATATTACACACAGAGCTACTACACACACATCTACTACACACACAGCTACTACACACACATCTACTACACACACATCTACTACACACACATCTACTACACACACATCTACTACACACATCTACTACACACACATCTATTACACACACATCTACTACACACACATCTACACACACTGCTACTACACACACATCTACTACACACTCTGCTACTACACACACATCTACTACACACACATCTACTACACACTCTGCTACTACACACACATCTATTACACACACATCTACTACACACACATCTACACACACTGCTACTACACACATCTACTACACACTCTGCTACTACACACACATCTATTACACAAAGAGCTACTACACACAAAGCTACTACACACACATCTATTACACACACATCTACTACACACATCTATTACACACACTGCTACTACACACATCTACTACACACTCTGCTACTACACACACATCTATTACACAAAGAGCTACTACACACAAAGCTACTACACACACATCTATTACACACACATCTACTACACACATCTATTACACACACTGCTACTACACACATCTACTACACACTCTGCTACTACACAATCATCTATTACACAAAGAGCTACTACACACAAATCTACTACACACAGAGCTACTACACACACATATATTACACACAGAGCTACTACACACACATCTACTACACACACAGCTACTACACACACATCTACTACACACACATCTACTACACACACATCTACTACACACACAGCTACTACACACACAGCTACTACACACACATCTATTACACACACATCTACTACACACACATCTACACACACTGCTACTACACACATCTACTACACACTCTGCTACTACACACACATCTATTACACAAAGAGCTACTACACACAAAGCTACTACACACACATCTATTACACACACTGCTACTACACACATCTACTACACACTCTGCTACTACACACACATCTATTACACAAAGAGCTACTACACACAAATCTACTACACACAGAGCTACTACACACACATATATTACACACACAGCTACTACACACTCTGCTACTACACACACATCTACACACACTGCTACTACACACACATCTACTACACACACATCTACTACACACACATCTACACACACTGCTACTACACACACATCTACTACACACACATCTACTACACACACAGCTACTACACACAAAGCTACTACACACACATCTACTACACACACATCTACACACTGCTACTACACACACATCTACTACACACACTGCTACTACACACACATCTACTACACACTCTGCTACTACACACACATCTACTACACACACATCTACACACACTGCTACTACACACACATCTACTACACACACATCTACACACACTGCTACTACACACACATCTACTACACACACTGCTACTGCACACACATCTACTACACACACTGCTACTACACACACATCTACTACACACTCTGCTACTACACACACATCTACTACACACACATCTACACACACTGCTACTACACACACATCTACTACACACACATCTACTACACACACTGCTACTACACACACATCTACTACACACACTGCTACTACACACACATCTACTACACACACATCTACACACACTGCTACTACACACACATCTACTACACACTCTGCTACTACACACACATCTACTACACACACTGCTACTACACACACATCTACTACACACTTTGCTATTACACACATCTATTACACACATCTACTACACACACATCTACTACACACACTGCTACTACACACACACATCTACTACACACACATCTACACACACTGCTACTACACACACATCTACTACACACTCTGCTACTACACACACATCTACTACACACACTGCTACTACACACACATCTACTACACACTCTGCTACTACACACACATCTACTACACACATCTACTACACACACATCTACTACACACTCTGCTACTACACACATCTATTACACACATCTACTACACACACATCTACTACACACACTGCTACTACACACACATCTACTACACACACATCTACTACACACACATCTACACACACTGCTACTACACACACATCTACTACACACACTGCTACTACACACACATCTACTACACACACATCTACACACACTGCTACTACACACACATCTACTACACACTCTGCTACTACACACACATCTACTACACACACTGCTACTACACACACATCTACTACACACTCTGCTACTACACACATCTATTACACACATCTACTACACACACATCTACTACACACACTGCTACTACACACACACATCTACTACACACACATCTACACACACTGCTACTACACACACATCTACTACACACTCTGCTACTACACACACATCTACTACACACACTGCTACTACACACACATCTACTACACACTCTGCTACTACACACACATCTACTACACACATCTACTACACACACATCTACTACACACACTGCTACTACACACACATCTACTACACACTCTGCTACTACACACACATCTACTACACACATCTACTACACACACATCTATTACACACACAGCTACTACACACACATCTACTACACACACTGCTACTACACACACATCTACTACACACTCTGCTACTACACACATCTACTACACACACATCTATTACACACACTGCTACTACACACACATCTAATGTGTGTCTTCATTCCTCCTCATCCTCATTCCTCTTCATTCCTCCTCATCGTCATTCCTCCTCATCGTCATTCCTCCTCATCTTCATTCCTCCTCATCTTCATTCCTCTTCATTCCTCCTCATCTTCATTCCTCCTCATTCCTCCTCATCCTCATTCCTCCTCATCTTCATTCCTCCTCATTTCTCCTCATCTTCATTCCTCCTCATCCTCATTCCTCCTCATCTTCATTCCTCCTCATTCCTCCTCATCCTCATTCCTCCTCATTCCTCCTCATCTTCATTCCTTCTTCATTCCTCCTCATTCCTCCTCATCCTCATTCCTCCTCATCTTCATTCCTCCTCATCCTCATTCCTCCTCATCTTCATTCCTCCTCATTTCTCCTCATCTTCATTCCTCCTCATCCTCATTCCTCCTCATCCTCATTCCTCCTCATCTTCATTCCTCCTTATCCTCATTCCTCCTCATTCCTCCTCATCTTCATTCCTCCTCATCTTCATTCCTCCTCATTTCTCCTCATCTTCATTCCTCCTCATCCTCATTCCTCCTCATCTTCATTCCTCCTCATTCCTCCTCATCCTCATTCCTCCTCATTCCTCCTCATCTTCATTCCTTCTTCATTCCTCCTCATTCCTCCTCATCCTCATTCCTCCTCATCTTCATTCCTCCTCATCCTCATTCCTCCTCATCTTCATTCCTCCTCATTTCTCCTCATCTTCATTCCTCCTCATCCTCATTCCTCCTCATCCTCATTCCTCCTCATCTTCATTCCTCCTTATCCTCATTCCTCCTCATTCCTCCTCATCTTCATTCCTCCTCATTCCTCCTCATCTTCATTCCTCCTCATCTTCATTCCTCCTTATCCTCATTCCTCCTCATTCCTCCTCATCTTCATTCCTCCTCATTCCTCCTCATCTTCATTCCTCCTCATTCCTCCTCATCTTCATTCCTCCTCATTCCTCCTCATCTTCATTCCTCCTCATTCCTCCTCATCTTCATTCCTCCTCATCTTCATTCCTCCTCATCCTCATTCCTCCTCATTCCTCCTCATTCCTCCTCATCCTCATTCCTCCTCATCTTCATTCCTCCTCATCTTCATTCCTCCTCATCTTCATTCCTCCTCATCTTCATTCCTCCTCATCTTCATTCCTCCTCATTCCTCCTCATCTTCATTCCTCCTCATTCCTCCTCATCTTCATTCCTCCTCATTCCTCCTTATCCTCATTCCTCCTCATTCCTCCTCATCTTCATTCCTCCTCATTCCTCCTCATCTTCATTCCTCCTCATCTTCATTCCTCCTCATCCTCATTCCTCCTCATCTTCATTCCTCCTCATCTTCATTCCTCCTCATCTTCATTCCTCCTCATATTCATTCCTCCTCATCTTCATTCCTCCTCATTCCTCATTCCTCCTCATTCCTCCTCATCTTCATTCCTCCTCATCTTCATTCCTCCTCATTCCTCCTCATCCTCATTCCTCCTCATCTTCATTCCTCCTCATTTCTCCTCATCTTCATTCCTCCTCATCCTCATTCCTCCTCATCTTCATTCCTCCTCATTCCTCCTCATCCTCATTCCTCCTCATTCCTCCTCATCTTCATTCCTTCTTCATTCCTCCTCATTCCTCCTCATCCTCATTCCTCCTCATCTTCATTCCTCCTCATCCTCATTCCTCCTCATCTTCATTCCTCCTCATCCTCATTCCTCCTCATCCTCATTCCTCTTCATTCCTCCTCATCGTCATTCCTCCTCATCTTCATTCCTCCTCATTCCTCCTCATCCTCATTCCTCCTCATCTTCATTCCTCCTCATTTCTCCTCATCTTCATTCCTCCTCATCCTCATTCCTCCTCATCTTCATTCCTCCTCATTCCTCCTCATCCTCATTCCTCCTCATTCCTCCTCATCTTCATTCCTTCTTCATTCCTCCTCATTCCTCCTCATCCTCATTCCTCCTCATCTTCATTCCTCCTCATCCTCATTCCTCCTCATCTTCATTCCTCCTCATCTTCATTCCTCCTCATTTCTCCTCATCTTCATTCCTCCTCATCCTCATTCCTCCTCATCTTCATTCCTCCTCATTCCTCCTCATCTTCATTCCTCCTCATTCCTCCTCATCTTCATTCCTCCTCATCTTCATTCCTCCTCATTCCTCCTCATCCTCATTCCTCCTCATCTTCATTCCTCCTCATCTTCATTCCTCCTCATCTTCATTCCTCCTCATTCCTCATTCCTCCTCATTCCTCCTCATCTTCATTCCTCCTCATTCCTCCTCATCCTCATTCCTCCTCATCCTCATTCCTCCTCATCCTCATTCCTCCTCATCTTCATTCCTCCTCATTTCTCCTCATCTTCATTCCTCCTCATCCTCATTCCTCCTCATCCTCATTCCTCTTCATTCCTCCTCATCGTCATTCCTCCTCATCGTCATTCCTCCTCATCTTCATTCCTCCTCATTCCTCCTCATCCTCATTCCTCCTCATCCTCATTCCTCCTCATCTTCATTCCTCCTCATTCCTCCTCATCCTCATTCCTCCTCATTCCTCCTCATCTTCATTCCTTCTTCATTCCTCCTCATTCCTCCTCATCCTCATTCCTCCTCATCTTCATTCCTCCTCATCCTCATTCCTCCTCATCCTCATTCCTCCTCATCTTCATTCCTCCTCATTTCTCCTCATCTTCATTCCTCCTCATCCTCATTCCTCCTCATCCTCATTCCTCCTCATTCCTCCTCATCTTCATTCCTCCTCATTCCTCCTCATCTTCATTCCTCCTCATCTTCATTCCTCCTCATCTTCATTCCTCCTCATTCCTCATTCCTCCTCATTCCTCCTCATCTTCATTCCTCCTCATCTTCATTCCTCCTCATCTTCATTCCTCCTCATTCCTCATTCCTCCTCATTCCTCCTCATCTTCATTCCTCCTCATTCCTCCTCATCTTCATTCCTCCTCATTCCTCCTCATCCTCATTCCTCCTCATCTTCATTCCTCCTCATTCCTCCTCATCTTCATTCCTCCTCATTCCTCCTCATCTTCATTCCTCCTCATTCCTCCTCATCCTCATTCCTCCTCATCTTCATTCCTCCTCATTCCTCCTCATCTTCATTCCTCCTCATCCTCATTCCTCCTCATCCTCATTCCTCCTCATTCCTCCTGCAGCACCCAGACGGGCGATATCAGTCTTTTTAAGTTCAATACGATACTTTTAGTGTGAATTTTACTGATACTGATACCGATACCTTCTTAAATGTGATTTTTCATAATAATGACAGTTTTTAGAACAAAAATTAATTACACTTACATTAATAAATAAATGATTCTCATATTGTACCTCAAGAAACCAACGGTGGAAGTTTCACTGTGATAACTATTAGTTTATTCATATATTTATTACTCTATTAACCTGTAGTGTCTGACCTTAAATTGAAATTATGATAAATATGACAAACTTACGAAAAATAAAAACATTTGGAAGTGAAGGAGCCACCCACGTTTTGTATTTATCGATATTTAAAAAAAATATTCAATAGCAGGTTGTCCCAGCAGAAATCACAAGGTGTATGGTTTGACTTCTTTAGTGCTGATGCCTCGTGACCTGCAGATGTTCTCCAGATGTTCTGATAGAACCACGAACGGAGTCCCACCGGTGTGCTTCGGTACCTGCTCTGACGTTGGACTCTTCACACTGATTAGCATGCTGTGCTTCTCTTCGTCATTTGGAACACATCTAAAACGATGCAGATGTGATCAGTGATACCTGATGTTGGAAATACGACCATCGACACAGTTGTCCTACAGTCATGACACGTGCAGGGATCTTTAACTGTTTTGGGTTTGGTCGGCTGAGACGAGGCCACCAACCTCCTCCAAATGCTCCTGAGACCGTTTCCCCGGGATACGGTCTCAGGAGAAAGCTATGCTCCGCATGCATCTGCAGCACACGACTGTCACGCAGCCAAATATTTTCTCTTCTTTGCTCTCTTCTCCGTCATCTCCTTCTGGCAGCCTCAAACTCAGTAAGCTCCGCCCACTTAAAACGTGGTCATTTCAACTCGCTGAAACAATGATGTTGTTTTCTGGTGATCCCGAACACAACAAAACATTTGGCGATCATTGCACACATATTTAACACATGGAAGGTACCGCATGTAGGAATACCCTGACCTCCTGCTAACACTAGTGCCCCCCCCCCCACACAGGAACAGGACAGCTGTCATTTCAGTGATGAAACTGAAAATAATTTACAATGCGTCTGGACTGAAAATGTCCCAAAACAAATTCTGTAAATGAGCTCAAAGTTCTGATTCCAGGAAGCGATGACACTCTCACAGAAGTTTTACAAACACAAAGAATTCCTTCTGTTCCTTTAGTTATTTTGGTTGTTGTGTCTGTAAACTCCGAGTGTCAGGAGCACAAATCTTTCTGAAACATTCTCAGATCTCTGTGAAATGAGTGCTGTTAGCTCGCCGGCTCCTTTAGAGATGGAATATACAGCAGAGAGAACAGACGGCAGAACGGCAGCCGCACGTGGAATAAAACGGTCGAGACAGTATATCACGTAAAGCTGCATTTTATGAGTGTCAGCAGTATTATGATGAGAATACACAAAGGATCAGAAACATCTGAAAGTGGCGTAAAAGACAGATTAAAAGGATCTTTTATTTTGGTCTATAAATAGCAGAGTGTGTGACCCTGTAACAGCATCACAAATGGTCTCCAAGAAGCGACCGGTACCAAATCTTTGTGATGGAGCGCCTTGTTTTAGTGCTCTGACAACAAAACAAAAACAAAAACTGGTTCCACAAGCCGGTATCACTGCAAAGCGTGAAATACTCGTAGATTTCATTTTCGTCCACTACAGGAAAACGTGAAACTGTCACAGCTAGACAGGACAAAGTGTGTCTATTCCACGTTTTATCGTGATACCGTGTTGAATCTATCTATTTATTTTGGACAATTCTGCACTTTTACAATTTACATGAAAGGAACAACATTCAGTGACAGTGCATTGAGTTATGTAACAGAAAGTCTGAGTGTGAAGGTCGGTGTGTTGCAGACCTACAAGGGTCCCATGAGGGACAGAGATGAATACAGTGGGCTGACATGATTTATCAATGATATATTTATGATTGAGATACCTGCTTTTTTTCTTAAAAAATATTGTTTTGCCTCTCCACTCCTCTAACATATACCGATGAGGGTTGCTGTTTTTTAGTAGACGATGTTTAATCTTTATATAACCTGGCATGTTATAATCTTCTAATATTTACATTTTCATGTCCTCAGATTTCTGGCATGTTATAATCTTCTAATATTTACATTTTCATGTCCTCAGATTTCTTTTGAAAATAAGATCTCAAACTCAGTTGGTATTATATATTTTATACTGGATAAAATTCATCTTTGTTCTGTTCACAGGTAGTGTTTGCAGCAGCTCTCCACCCCCCCACCCCCCAACACACACACACTGTGCTCTTCATCGAACATCGAAGCAGACTGCAGCCCTCACTGCTGCTTACTGGGATTGGGCAGCAACCTTAACGTGCTCTGGCATCCTCGTTATAGGAGCTGCTTTCACTCATTAATTTGGGCCTCAGAGATTGGGTTGGTGGTGGTGGTGGTGGTGGTGGTGTGTGGGGGGGGGAAGTGATGCAGGGGGATGAGTCACAACCCTACAAGGTAACAACAGAAGCAGGTTTTGCCACAACACCGCATTGTCAGTCCTTCTGAATATTCAGAGTGTGTCAGCTTGTCTGAATAACATTTGCCACTCAATCCCTTCTCAGTGAAAGAGGCCTCCTGTTGGCACACAGGTGCTCAGCGCAGCGTTTAATACACACATGCTTGTCCTGTTGAGTCATCGACAGGCAGAGGACACTGGTATTTCTCTGATTTACAAGATAATGCATCACCAAACCAGTAAAAGAAGCTATAAAAAGAAGTTGTAAAAGAATACTGCAGTTTGTGTAAATGCACTAGTTCAGCCAACATGATAATATTAATTGGCAAATTCCTTATCCAGGCTACATGGACCCCAGATGGTACTTCTGCTGTTACCATGGGTACATGGAGAAAGATTGAGGGGTGGCTCAGCTAATTAGAAAATATAGATAGATACTAATTGTGATTTAGTAATAAACAAACAAAACATTCTGGAGGCAATCAGACAAAGAAACTCATGAGGTTGGACATTGAATACAAACAGAGACAGACAAGTCCAGAGATGAATTGTGTTGAATGAAAAAGATATAAAGCTGCAACATCTACTTCTATATTTAACGGTGTTGGGAACGTTTTGTTTAAAGTCAGTTTAAATGGGATTGTTTTGTAAGATAGAGTCAGAACAGTAGAACCTGAGATCCTTTAGGTGTCCATGAAATACAAAATATTGGAGTCCACTGATAGAATCTTTTAAATATTGTCTCGATCAGTTGGAAATGATTATCTTCTGTATCTCCAGGCTTTTTGGAGCCGACCTCTAGTGGCACTCGGTGATATTGCAGGTGAAGACACTTCTGCATCGGAACCATTTTTCAGACCTGGAAGCTACGAACTCTTTTATATCCAGTCTGGAGTTCATACTACATGTTTAGCTGTGAGCTTTTCTTTTGTGGTCTATCATCTATTCTGTTTAAGTTACAAAATGTTTTCCTGCCTATATAATCGCTGGGATTTAAGGCTTCACTTTGAACCATTTCACCCACTGCTGGGAGACACTGACAGAGTGGGGCAGGAAACCAGATGTACATGTTCTAATTTAGTAACCATGTTGGTCTCTTTTTGATGGCCGTGCCATCTTTAATTCATTTTGGCCTCTTCACTTTCCTTAAGGTCAGAGGATAACAGCTCCTGGTGGTCGGTGAGAACTATAGTGAGTGATTGTCTCTTAACAGCCACACAGGTAACAACAAGCCTAATTGAAAATCCAGATTTGTCTTTTATCAGAACACAATGTGTGAGAGTGATTGTATTGGTTGGATAAAAGGCTCCCGGGCGGGTCGGTCAGCGGTGCCTGAGGAGCAGCTTTGACTCAGAGGATCTTGTGTGAACATTGGAGGGCAGAGAGGGAGGACGGAGCCTCGGCTTGTTTGTCCTGCTTGGATCTTCCTCCTACTCTTCCTCTGCCTCTGGTCTCAAAGGAGAGGTCAGGGTTACGGGGAGGGTCACCCTGCGAGCACGTTTTTTTTTCCCTGCCTCACAGCACAATGAAAGGGTCAGGCCATCAAAGCGCAGATTAACTCCTCAGCATTGTGTGTTTCTGTGTGTAGGTGTGTGTGGATTCTCCCACTCCCTGACCTTGCCTATTTTTACTTGACAGTCATGAATACACATTAGCACCGGAGTGCGTTTGAAGGGTCGCCCGTGAAAACGGTAATCGTGTTTCTGTATTTGAACTCTCTCCCCCTCTGTTTGACATTGGCTCTGATGTTGGAGCTCGTGGAGTGAGCCTCGGTTGCCAGTTTTCTTCTCAACCCTCATCTGTGGAGCTCGGCCTCAGTGTCTTTGCCGCGCCTGCAGGCCAAACTGAACTGTCATTTTTCCAGTTTCATGTCAAACAATACTGCATCGAACTTTGTGATTGGCTGAGTTCCTGCTTAAATACGAGTCCTGCTGGTTAGTTATTTAATTTTCTTCGACCTTTTTTAACTTCGTAAAGACGTAAATGTCATGTGATGTAGGCTTTCCTTTTGATTGTGTAGAAATGATAAAGTAGGATATAAAGACCCAGGGAGGCAGGGAGCAAGGACATGGAGCGACATTAGCATTTGGAAAATGAGTGAGCCGCGCTCAGAGAAAGATAACAGACAGCAGCCTTATGACACTTGTTTCCAAGCAGTGAAAAGATGTATGTAACTCTTTCCTTTCTTGTTTTCTGGAGAGAAATGTGCTTCCTCCCGGAGAACAGGGGGAGATATATGGACCCATGCGGAGTGGAGGTATCTGCCGGAGCGCTTTTGATCCATCTAGATTGCTGCAGATAAATCTCCTGCTGGCCCGCGTCCTTGGCTGCGGTGAAAACTCCGGATTAAAACATCGCCACTCCTCCTCTCGCCAAGGTGATGAGTGGATGGAGGGTGTAATTGGGCTTTAGACACACAAGCGACACCCGCTCCCGCAGCAACACTCTTCTTCCCTCCTCCTCCTCTTCCTCCTCCTCCTCCTCCTCCTCCTCCTCGCAGCTTTGGGCAAGATAAAAAGAAAATGAATGGCTGCATTAGTAATGAAACAACTGGCTGCAGAGGCTGAAGATGGGCTCCAGATGGATGGGAGAGCGAATGTGTGACAAAATAAGAGAGTTTTGTGGAGTTAAATCACCTCTGCTGCGTCTTTTTTCCTCCGTTTTTTTTCCGGGTATTTGTGCTCATTACCTTATCATCTGTTTTCCTCAGAGAAAATGTAAAATATGTTGATGATTTCTTGAAGGGCTGCGGAGTTTTCTGGCAGTCGGAGGAGTTTTGAACGTGTCGTTTACTATGTGAAGTGATTATGCAGCGACTGGCCCTTTTGTTATCTTGGCGGGGCAGTCTGTTGTAAATAGCTCTGAAGTTATCTGGGCAGCACAGTCACTCGGAAAGGAGTAATTGGATAATTAATTTAGTCACGGACAGGTCAAACGGATTTTTGTCTCGGCTGCCTTTCTGTGGCTCACAAGGTCCCGCGGACTCATGATTGATGTGTGCCACCACGGGATAATTAAAGGGCCTCATCTGCAGAGCTGAGTGTGTAATGCATGCACAGTAGAGGTGGGCAGGGTGACACTAATATACATACTGAACAGGTCTGAAAACGAGGCTGCAGAATAAACCAGAGCAGTGATGTCCTCCTCTGATCGGTTGATATGATACAGTTTCATTGACGACATGTTTCATGCAGGATTGATCAGCACGTAACTTGATGAAGTGACTCAACACAAGCTTCAGTATGTAGTATTATGTTTCATAATGTTACCAGCGATGAAACATCAACTTCTCCTTTAGTTTTACGCTCAGAGAAAGCCATTGAAAACATGTGATCACTGGTGAATTAATCAATAATACACTTTTAGGAGATAAATAATCATGAATCATTATTTTACACCTTTATATTAAAGATTATGTGTAGAATAGATCTGAGTGTTTTATACCCTCATCTGAGCAACGTATCCTCCAGGATACAGACATTCAATTATCAAAGCTGTGAAAATAAAATCATCCTTAATTAACAATATTTTGTGAAACTAAATCTCCCCACATATAATAAACATGAAAGAATATCTACACAAACCCCATGGCCAGTGTCAGACTGCCATATCTTTATGTATAGTTTTATACATAATATGTATTTTTGAATGTTGGCGTGAAGTCACGTGACATGACTGCTTGACTTAATCCCCCTTCGGTGTTTCTCAGGCTTTAAAGCTCACCTGCTTAAAACTAAACAACAAAATATATCGTTTCCTCATCACCTTTAAAAACATGCTGTTCATATACTTGACTATGTACTGCGTGTGTTACTGCAGGTCTCTACGGACAAAACAATGACATCATCGGCTCCGCCAACAATCACAGACGCATGATACACAAGGCAGCCATCATACAACGAAAACCTGTAATTTAAGGCAAAAACATCTCCGGCCTCTTCAGTGTCACAGTAGTCACGTTGACATTCTTAAAATAATAATTCACAGCTTACTTTTTACATCAAAACAAATCTCATCTTTTGTAGCTCTGACAGAATGTATGAATAATTATGAGGAACAACACTGGTGCAGTGCAACAGGACAGGATTATTATCACCACGGTGTGAATTACAGCTGATGCTTGAAAGAGGAGAGGAAGCAATTTCCATCTGGATTCATCGATGTTGCAACATAACAACAGCGATATAATACATTGTGAATTAGTACTTAACAGAAAGCAGTGCGTTTCCACAGCAGTTCACTTGTTGAGTGACATCTTCATCCCTTAAACATTGTCAATATCACTGCTAGCTGTTGTCATGAAAAGCATAACGACCTGGTAGGTCAAGTAAGAATTGTGATGATAGAAAAAGATTGCAAAAAGATGGTTTATGAACGTTATGAATCCTCCAGTTCAGATTCTGTCCGTCACCATCTTTGCTAGTTCGGAGCGGTTTGGAGCAGGAAGTGACCATATTTGGGCGAGCTGGGGGAGGAGCCAGCGGTGGATCTGACTGATCTCCCGCCCACCGATAGCTGTAACCTGACTGCACCACAGGCCTGTCAATCAAACAGACACGCCCCCCCCCCCCCCAAAAAAAAACCCCCCTCTTTTTGAAGCTTATTTTGTAAATAATGATGGATTATTTTCAGATGGACCTCCAGAAACTAATCTGGAAGAGTGAATTTGGACAGGAAACTTGTGGGGAAATTTTATTGACTTTGTACTTGATGAGAGAAGTTGAATGGGAGTCTATGGAGCCAGCGGCTTTTTGGAGCCGACCTCTAGTGGCACTCGCTGGTATTGCAGCGGAAGACACTTCTGGATCAGAACCATTTTACAGAGCTGGAAGCGACGAACACTTTTATAAACAGTCTGTGGTTCACACGGTAAACTCCAAATGTTAGATTTTTTTTCTGATCACATTTTAAGATTATCTCTGGATATCACTGAAACATATCATCTGCTGTACCTCCACACCGGTCGTTCCTCCTCGTTTCTCTCTTAGTGGCTTTCTGAAGTTAAGCCTCCTGAGTCTGCACTCAAATGCTCTCAAAGCTCTCACTAATAATTTCCACTGCTTCCTTCATAATTCTTGACCTGTAAAGGAGAGGCCCAGAAGATGAAGAGACATTTCTTGATGGATGATTTTTTAAAGGTTGAGTACTTCAGTAACATATGCCCCATAAAGTCTGAACTTTTGCTTCATGGACCCGTATTTGCACCACATTGTACTTATTTATACTGCAGTTCAGCATCACTCTGGTTGTTGTCTGTTTTATTCCTTTTAGTTGTTACATATTTATACTTTTCTTGTTTCGTCTTTTCATTTAGCACACCGTGGGACTGTGAGAAACAATTTGTAGATCTATCTGTATGTCATATGGTGGATTGACATTAAAGTTGAAGTTGATAAACTGCAAAACGCCACTAATCTATATTATTTCTATATATGAGGCTGTTTGCCTTAAATTTGTAGTATTTATAGTAAAAGAACAAAAAAAAGCCGTTTACACTATTTACTGCAGATAATGTATTGTAAAGCAGACCAAGAGCAGCCCAAAGAGTTCAACTTTTGCTTCTTCATGTTATCAGTGCCCTGTTAATGCAGTTTTGGCAGACTGTCATGTGTCATTTACTCAAAGTGACTTCCATCTATACTCCATAAATATACCATAAAGCCCTGATGGTCCAATCAATTCAAACTTTCACAGCTCGACCGAACTCAAATATTAAACACATCTCAATGATAATTAAAGGAAATAGTGACCACAGTTTGGAGCCACAGCAATTTGAAAAACTTTCTAAAAATCCTGTTTTTACTTTGACATCATGAGTTATTGACTTTGACATTGATAAAAGTCTTCTGGGTCTGATAAATGGTTCCGATGCAGAAGTGCATTAAGCTGCAATACCACCGAGTGCCACTAGAGGTCGGCTCCAAAAAGCTTCCGGCTCCATCGACTCACATTAGTGAATAAAATGTGTCCATCAGTTATCTCGGTGTTGTTAGCTAAAGTCACTCCTTCTTATTAGTTTTCTGGAGGTCCATCTGAAAATAATCCCTCATTCATTAGAAAAGAAGATTCAAGAAGACCTGTTTTTGGGGGCGTGTCTGTTTGATTGACAGGCCTGTGGTGCAGTCAGGTTACAGCTATCGGTGGGCGGGACGTAGTATCGTCAGGTTTCCAATCAGATCGGTCAGATCCACCGCTGGCTCCTCCCCCAGCTCGTCCAAATATGGTCACTTCCTGCTCCAAACCGCTCCGAACTATCAAAGATGGTGACCGACAGAATCTGAACTGGAGGATTCATAACGTTCACAAACCAACGATTTTATAGAAAACAATGACAATTATCACAATATGCAAAAAGTAAAGGGGTCTACATTTTTTCTGAAGTGACAATATTTGTTTGGCTATTTTATTCATGCTCATTATGTTAAGCGGCTGGTCTGCTGATCCTAGGTCTGCAGGCACTGCTGTGCTCCAGTAGCCACACCCCCTCATGACTACTAGCAGATTATTGGCTGAAACTGACGTCTAACATCACGTATATACATTTATAGTTTATATATTCATTACCGTACTCTCTATAGTCTACTCAATATGAAAACTTTTACTCCTGATGGAAATATTGGCGCTAACAGTGTTTGTTTATGCAACTGTAATAAATGTCATCATTCATGTTGCTTGTTGATGAGACAGAAGTACAAACAACTGACACAAAAAGATGAACTACTTATAACTTCAGTAAAAGTGACTGATATGTTTCAACCACAGACGGTCTTCCTCTGATGAAAGTGAGCAAAAAATACAATTCATGATTGAACGTCACCTCAGTGTCTCCTCATGAGCCGGTATACGTGGTTAAGAAATGTTATAACAGATATACTCGTTGTAATATGTTAGAATTATGCAGCAGTAAAGGAAAAAGCAAATTTGGCAGGTTTTGCCAGTCGATGCGTGTTAAACATCGGATACCACTTCATGCACCCGACATCGACACCAGATGTCAATCATGCACTGCAAGATCCAGGAACACTCTGCCGGCATAGTGCACTGGGTGTGTTTCAAGCTTGTTTGAGTTGAGCAGTTTCTGCCAGCAAATACACAGCAGCCACCGGGGAACCGAGCGGTACTGGATCGCCAACACCTGCAAAGTGCTGCTAATAAAATATGCTTGTTTAATTCAAAGGGCCAGTTGAATACTTTTCATGACACCTTTAAGTCATCTTTGTAACGTGAGTTTCCCTGCATGCTGCTGCTCTTCCGGCACGTCTGGGTTTCATCCCACTCTCATCTCATTAGGCAGAATAAAAGTGGACCACACAGGAAGTCGCGGCGCTCCCCGGTGCTCCGTGGTGTGGCTCGGAAAGAGGCCTCATTAAAGTGATTATTCTGATTAGTCCCTGAATGCATCCTGGAGTGAAACGCTCTAATCATCACACACTGCTACATCCAGCGCTGATTGACATCTCACCCTGCACACAGAAATAAAAGCTATTTCAGTGAGGAGTTTGGGATCTTATACAAGCAGGTTGGTCATTCAGTGCTTCTATTGAAGGGGACACAATAAAGAGGAAGTGCAGCCCCAGAGGATGAAAGCAAAGCTGTCCTTCTCCTTATTAGTCATCCTGTTTTAATTATTTCATTCAGGGAGAAAATACTGTCACCTTTCTTTTTCTACTTTTTCTTTGGAGCCCAAAAGAAACGATGAATTCAAACTGTAATATTCGTATTTATGTTCTCCTTTTAAAACCAAGAAATATTCTGATTGATGCAAACTTTGTTATTGAACTACCGTTTGGTAGTTTATCTGTTGCTGGCACTTGGCTGTCTGCATCAAAGTAGAATGACAAGAACTGCTGTGTATGCAGTTGCTGGATTTGATGGCCATCGGATCACATATGTTGGAAACTTTGCACTGAATCAAAGATGTCAGTATGAAGTGGAGGAAAAGAGCTTCATGTTTACACCAAGATTTTTGGGCTTCAGGTTTTCTTGTCTAACCTTAATAATGAGTCACGTCCAAGACAGACTGATGATGCTGATATTTTCCCATTTGTGTCACAGAGGAGACAGAGATTGGACTCAAAATGCACCGACAGAAGATCAGATCAAGAGACTTTTACTGAGACCTAAGCAGCGTTACAGACTGGAGCTCCGATAATCAGTGTCAGGTAATCAGTACAAAAAGACCAAAAAACAGGCAATCAGTCCAAACAGGCAGAGGTACACAACAGGTTGGCGAGAGACAGAATCCAGGAAACAAAAACGCAGGTCGTACACAAGAAACTCACGAAGACCGACCGCTGGTACGAAGAGCTGAGAAACAACGACAAACTGACAAACAGGAGGAGGAAAGACACAGCTCATATACACGAGAAGACAAATGGACGCAGGTGGAAACAATCAGAGCGGGACAGACAATCACAGAAGGAAGTGAAGACGCCTGAAACGAGAGGAGAGGTGAGTATACAAAATAAAACAGGAAGTGAAATGAACTAAGCGAATGAATGAATGAACACAAGGAAGTTAACGGACTGACAGTTTTATTTCCAGTAACCGCCTTCAAATTGTGTCCGTTCAGGACACATACATAAAAAAAATCACATACTTTACAGTTCATACGCGATGAAATCAAGATACACAAACCAAGAATAAAGCTGTGTGAAAAAGAAGCAGTACTTTTACTTCAGTACAATGTTTGGCGTCTCTGTTTATCACATTCACCCAAGTGTGTGTTTCCCCTCTAAGTTCAGCTAAGTGCTGCATCGGTTTACTTTCTCATGAAATGAAGTCATTCAGTATTTTGTGCGGCACCAGAGGTTTATATTAATAGTCTAAAGGGTCAGAAATAAAACCTGGAATCCCTCCAGTTCTTACACAGAAGTTACTCAGGTCACCTTGACCAGACCCAAAAACCAGCCCAGCCGGCGTCCCATCAGCCGACGTGTCCAAATTTGGTGCTGAATGATAAAACATTTTTTTTATACTAGTTATTATCGAAGTAATTCAGTCGATGTCGGATAAGTATTGAATTTTAAAAACAGCCTTTAAAAACAGAAAAAAACCCAGTGAGGTCCCTGACAGCACACACACACACACACACACACACACACACACACACACACACACACACACACACACACACACACACACACACACACACACACGCCATGTGCTGTTCTTCGAGGGACTGATAGAGGGAAAATTACCCTCTTTCAGAGTGCAGCCTTGATGTGGAGCTGCAGTTGGAGGCTTTTAGTGTTTGTTGGTCAGACACAGAAACAGCAGAGGTGAACACAGGTAAGACCGAGCTGTGCGCCGCTGACTCTGAGAGCTTTTAATCTCCATTAAGGCAGCATAATGCCACATTTCAGATCTGATTTGCTTTGACGTCTCTCGCCTCGGCACTAATCACCCGCCCACGGCTGCCACCCAGCAGCAGTGCTGACATTACTCCCCACCAGGCCCCGCAGCAGCAGCAGCTCATAAAAGCTGGCCTCTCTATTCAACTACATCACATGTACTCAGAGAATGTTACAAACCTGCTGGCTGCAATAGCATAAAAGAAAATTCTCTGAGAAACAGACGTATACCAAAAAATACCTTCAGAAATATATGAAAAATGCACATGGAAATGTGAATAAATGTATGAATACACCTATGAATAGATGGAGGCATCCATTCAAATACTCTGCATGCTATGTAATAAATCAGGAAATACTGGAATAAATAAATGTGTCAGTCAGTGGAGGGTGTATAGTACAAGTAATTCATGATTTATAAGTGTGTAAATAAATATAATAAACAAAGAGTAAGTCACATGAATAATTCAACAAAACATATATGGAAATAAATAAATATATAAAAGAAACTAAAATGAACAAATGAGAAACAAATGAAAGAATCATCAACAAAAATAAATGTTCAAATGACTTCATTATTGAATAATCAACAGATAATTAAAACATGAAAGATCTTTTAAATGAAAAATACTATAAATGATGAACAAACTCCTAAATAAAAATAATCAAATATGACTTGATCAAAACTATGGATAGTTGAGTAACTTAATCAGAAATGAAATATGACAGAAAGGAAATGACGGAATGGATGTCAGGTAAGTGATAAAATGAGGATATGAATACATTCATGTATAAGTGACAAATGACATCATTCACTGATAATCAATTGACCAAAATTAAATGAAAAAGTTAGTTTATGGATGCTATACATAGTAAATTTTACAAAGTATTTAACTAATATATAAATTAATGAACACACAAGGACGTTTCAGTTCTTCAGCTTCTTACATTCTGCAACTGTTTTATAAAAAAGGTTGGATCTCCATCAGTGGAGAGGACAGGTGAAGAAGTTCAGTCCATGTAAACAAACCGTGGGACATCTCTGACTCCCACTCAGCCTGTTCGCTCTCCCGTAGCCTCATTAAAAGAAATGTATTCGATTCAGTCACACGCTCTTCACCTGAGCTTCTGACAAGATCGATCAATTAGCCCGAGTGGCGGCGGACTCATAGAAGACACGTGTTTAATGAAAATACAAATAGATGTAAGTGGAGCACGGTGTTCGATGAGGCGTGGGACAGGGATTAGATGGGCTCATAATTTCAACCAGGGAGCGTCAGGAAAAGAGGGTTATACTTATTAACCTTTCTGAAATGGCTCATGAGCTGAGTCCTTATTGATGACCCAGGTTATGAAGTCACAATGATTTCTCCAGGAAGCTGAAATGAAAGGTTAAACTATTCACGTTAATTGCGCTGCGAGGTCATTTATTGACAGGCCCTCAAGTTTCAGCCAGCGTGGTGAAAAGAGGAAAGCTAGGAGACGGGGAGGAGAGGATGAAGGTGGCCAGTCATTTGATGTTGCTGCGAGTTACGAACAAACTGTTTTTAGATAGCGCCCCGGTTTCTGAAGGGCCTATGAATAAGTCAGAGGGTCGACGCTGATGGCGGCCATCACAAACCTCAGAGGATTCGATTTCTCATGAATAAAATCACTGGGGGAATTCACATCGGCAAATACAATGCATTTGCACATAAATGTGGTACTCTTACTGCTCTGGTCCACAGCAAAGCAGCCACTCAGGGTCTGACTCACCACATAAAACACAACACCACAATCATGTGTATGTGCAACCGCCCAGACCAGGCTGGATTACACTGAACATGCTGGCAAAAGGCAAACACAAAGATGTGATATGGAAAGCTCATGCTGAGGTTGTGTGACAGTAGATTTTATTATTTTTGTGTCAAAAGATGAAGAAATAAATGAGAAATACTTCAAAAAGTTCCAACATGAACAACGAAACATGGTGACATTTGTTGGTTGGTCTCTTGTCCAACACTTTGCTCCAAAACAGGACATCATAATAACTGACCGGTGGAGATGTCGAGACCTTTCTTCTCGTGCTACTGTCGGGTCAGCGATGACTGTTGTAATGAGAGGGCGCTTCATAGAGCGATGTCCTACATGGATGTAGGAGATAGGACAGGACCCACCGGGAGTCAAGATGCTGGAGAAGTTGGAGTGGACTGTGCAAATTTCCAAATTTTGTGTTCACGTAATGCCAAATCACAGCATAATACATCTAAAGGCAGGAACCCAACAATTTAACAAAGAACAGCAGGAAAAGCAAATATCATAAATCACAGGGAGTAGTTTGTCCCATTGGACAAACAAATGAGCATTTCCCAGCTTGCCTTCTTACTTTGTAATTTTTTTAGATTAAAGCAACCAAATTAATTTAAGTTTGAAGCTATGGGTAGAAATAAAATGTATTTTTAATAAACCATGCAGTTTAAAACATTTGAATAAAGACAAATAATGATACATAAAAGGGCTTTGACTCAAAACCATAAATGTGCAACATGGGAATGTGTTATATGAATACCTGTCACAGCCAAATATCGATCTAACATTGTTAGTTATTCAAGATGAGGATTGAGATGAATTGTGTGTGCAAGTATCTGATTCTAAATTCTGTTCCAGGGTAAGAAGAAAAACAATTTTGGATGTTGGTGATCTTCGGGCCCTCAAGCAGCACTGCATTACAAACAGACAAAGTTCTGTCGTGAAAATCATAGTTTGGGATAAAAAGAACACTTGTGAAAACCATCGTCTGTGAACACAGTTCATCGCTGCGTCCACAAATGCAGGTTAAAACTCTCCAAAGAAGAAACCAGATAGAAACATGATCCAGAAACACCGCCGCCTTCTCTGGACCGAGATCATTGAAGATGGACTGAGGTGAAGTGGACAACTGTCCTGAGGTCTGATGGATCACAATCTGAGATTCTGTTTGGAAATCATGGACGCTGCATCCTCCAGGTTAAAGAGGAGAGGGACCATCCAGCTTGTTATCAGCTCAGTTCTAAAGCCAGCATCTGTGATGGTACAGGGATGCATTAGTGCACATGGCATGGGTAGCTTGAACATCTGGAAGGAAGCATTAATGCTGAATGATATATTCAGGTTTTGGAGCAACATATGCTGCCATCCAGACAACGTCTCTTTCAGGGAAGGTCTTGTTTATTTCATCAGAACAACGTCCAACCACATTCTGCACGTATTCCAACAGCATGGCTCCGTAGTAGAAGAGTCCGCTGATAAACTGGCCTCCTGCAGTCCAGACCTGTCAATCATTGAAAACATCTGGAGCATCAGGACATGAACAATACAACAAAGGAGACCCTGAACTGTTGAGCAGCTGAAATCCTCCATCAGGCAATAATGGGACCACATTTCACTTTCAAAACTCCAGAAACTGTTCTCCTCAGTTCCCAAACGTTTACAGAGTGTTGTTAAAAGAAGAAGGGATGCAGCTCAGTGGTGAACATGATCCTGGAACAACTTTATTGAGATGTGTTGCTACATTCAATTCAAAATAAGCATATATTTTACATAAAACAATATAATTACTCAGTTTCAACATTTGATATGTTGTCTTTGGTCTATCTGCAATAAAATATCAGTTTACGCAATTTGCAAATTATTGCATTTTGTTTTTATTTACATTTTACACGACATCCCAACTTTTTCAGAATCAGGGTTGTAAATGTACAGATGGATTCTATTTTATTTCTCCTCATTAATGTTGTGTACCCGGTATGCAGTCCTCATGTCACAAGCTAACAACAACTAAGCATGTTGCTGAGCCTACACTTCCACAGCAGCCAATATTTCCTTGAATATTTCAGTCGTCAGTCACTTGGTGTTGACAACCTTCTTGGCATTTGTTCAGCCTTCGAGCCAGTAGCATAACAAACATTTGGACCCTGTATATGTGCAGTCTCACACGATTCTCTCACACTTGTTGTGAGTCAAGAAGTATAAACCGATACATCTTTAGGGGGGCAATCAGAAATATAAAGGACTATCAAAAATGTCTGCATAATGTAAAACCTCAGCATGATTCGACATCTGTTCTCACTATTCTGTAATTTCTGTGTGAAGCTCAGAAATTTTACATTGTTTTTGTCTGTTTTTTAGGTTTTGGCCACATGATCAGTTTGTGGTGTGTTAAATAAAATGTGATCAGGACAAAATTGTTTTGCGATGTGTTCAACAAAGCTGGTGTTTGGGTCAGTGAAACAGTTGATGGGAGCACAGTGGCCCAGAGGCCACCTGTTGAATCAAGTTTTTATTTTTCCTAATACGGATTCATTTCAGTGAAGTACGTTGAGTTTATGTCTTCCACTCAGCTAACAGTTACATATAGGCAGCTGATCATTATTCATCTTTCTGCGTCTTCTCTAACTCATCCCAACAGATTGCAGATACAGATACAGTCTGCTTCATTTTGCTTAGCTTTCAACTTAAGTGGAGCAAAGCAGCAGAAAGATTAATCCTATGAAAACAAAGATATTTTTTTATTTTTTGACGGTGGGTGTGGTGGGGGGTTGGAATTAAATGACAAGATGCAATTTTCCACCCCACTGGCTTGGTACAGCAGCGATAGAGGAGACAGACGGCAGAGGGGTGTGTGTGTGTGTGTGTGTGTGTGTGTGTGTGGGGGGGGGGGGGGGGGGGGGGGGGGAGGGGGGGGGCAGCCTGAGAGATTATACTTTTTCTCCTCCGTGGTGTCGGGTTGGTGGTGGTGGTGGTGGGGGGGCTTCATATGAACAACCATCAGGCACCATCTGATAAATTCAGTCAGAAGAAACAGCAGTGAAGAGTACAGAACCTTCTGCCAGTCAGCTGATCCCGAAAAACGCTTCAAGTTTATATCAAAGGCGATTTAACTTGTACACCTTGAAGAACTAAACACTGGCAAGAAATTAAGAACTGTCCAGTGGAATTTGGAAAGGGTTCAAGATGTCGGTCTTTTTGCCCATTATTTTGTCTGGATATAAGATTTGAGAAAACAGGTTTCCTCCATCAACACTTCTGTTCTTTCTTTTAGAGCATGCAGGAACAAAGAAGACAGCTGAGACACTCTGTAAACACAGTGTGGTATGCAGATGGAGGGTGAGGGTGTCCAGCACACTGCTGCAGCAGGGTTTCCAGTACATGTTGAAACAATGAACCAACCTTTTTCTGGTGAGACAACAAAATACAATTCACAACGTTCTGTGTGTGTAACAGACACCAAAACAGTGTGCAGCAGTTTATTGTAGTCAGAGACAGGATATTCCAGTACTGGGGATTTATCGTGGCAGATAATATTATATATTTCATCACAATGATCATGACACTAGCAGCAGAAGAACACAGCTCACGTTTCAAAGTCATTTATCTGAAATGTGCACACGATTTTGTTTTTGCATGATCGCTGCCTTTCCTCTCCACTGTGCAGATGGAGTGGCTCCATTTAAATTAATAAAAGATGCTTTCACACTGCACAACAGTTTATAATATTCAGAGATTATTCATACTGGGTTACAGCACAGCCTCAGCCCTGGTAAATTGATTTATCTATCTCGTTGAGTCCTTATCACGATCATAGCTGGAGCGCCATCAGAAACTAACAAGCAAACTTTTTGTAAATTCAGTTCACTCTCGTAAAAATCTAAATCTCTTGAAACATCTCTTTACTTGTGGTGTGTCCCTGTAAAAGCCCAAGAAGGTTTTCTCCAAAGAGGACGCTCCATCAACTACACCTGACAATGCATCACTGGACCATGTTGGTACAGTCAGTTGATTCATCCACAGTAAAACATAACCTCTGCACAACACACTTCACAAGTAGTTACACTCTGCAAAGACAAGATGTGTCCGAGAAAAGCACTTTTAGTTCAGCTAACAAAAGTCTCTAGCATTTATGGCACAAGTGTAATCACTTACGCTAACACACACAGGGGGTTTCCCCTCCCCTCATGTCGCTTAGGTTCATTAGTTAAATATTTGAAAAGGCAGTTTCTAAACAGTTGGAGGAGTTCCTAGTTCACTGTTATATCTGTGACCAATTTCAGTCTGGCTTTTGAAGGGGGCACAGCACTGAAACAGCACTGGTAAAAATAATGAACGACCTTAGAGCAAGCGCAGATAACAAAAAAGTATCTATTCTGATGCTCCTTGATTTAACTGCTGCATTCGACACAGTAAATCCTAATATTCTCTTGGACAGACCTGAAAACTGGGTTGGTATAACTGGTACAACTGGTTTAACACACACCTGAATAGCAGAAGCTACTTTGTTGGCTTTGGCGACCATGTATCCAAAGTGCATGACAATATCTATGGTATTCTGCAGGGTTCAATTCTTGGTCCTTTATTATTTTCTTTATATATGCTACCCTTTGGCAAAGTTATTGGTGATCATAGCGTGAACTATCATTGTTATGCTGATGACACCCAGTTTTACCTATCTGTAGGGCCAGACAACCTTGAGTCACTCAATCGCATTATAAATTGCCTCTCCAGTGGAGAGCAGTGGATGAGCAAAAGTGTCCTTCAGTTAAATGAAAATAAAACAGAAATACTAGTAATCAATAACTGAACAAAGACCAAATATTTTAATCAGGCTTGGAAGTTTATCCCAAGCTTGTTTATATTGTTGACTTGTCTTATTAACTGCATTATCCTATTTTATGTTTTTGCCTTTGCCTTCTCCTGAAAATCACTTTAACTGCATTCTATGTATGAAAGGTGACGTACAAATAAAGTTTATCATTAGTATTTATTACGGTTACACTCATAGATCATCTGTTAATCAAGATCCGCTCTCCTACTTGTTCACATCCTGATATATCCATGACTCAGATGTTTCGAACCTCAGAGAGTTATAGCTTATTTTGATTTATCATATCACTCACATGCTGCGCATTCTGTTGCGAGCCATACAATCTTTTGATAGAGCTGTATCCGGTTCCGCGGGCCACCAGTTGAATTAGCCTGCCATCTACCTCCTACAGTGTAACTTCCTGCTTAGAGGAGAAGGCCTGTTGTGCTGTGCTGTCTCTCTCTATATAAACTCATGTCGTGCACAAGAATGAATTTAAACGTGCCCACGAGATAGCATTTCGTGCTCTCGTGGTCACAATTTAGTATGTCGTGGCCTCAATGAGGATTTCGTGTGCATGATTTCACGTTTTTTTTCTCTCTGTGGCCAATCACAGGCTCCGTAACTTCAACTACCTCCATCACAGAAAACTGGTCTCACTGGATTTCATTTACAGTGGATGAGACAGGAGTCTGTTTTGATGTGACAGGCAATTGCTTTTGCACAGCACAAAGTTTAATTTTAATCAGATTCAAAGTATAAAAAAGCTGGAATCTTTGGGTTGCATTGTAAGGTTTATTTTTTAGTTTCAACCATTAATAAATTAATTCTTATATTATTGGAAAAGGTTAGGAGATCATTGTGAAAGACAGATTTTTTGGCTGTGTGCAGGAGGCTGCTGACCCCGGGTCAGCGTTGTGATGGACCCACGCTGTACCTCAGCATGTGGAAACAGAGCTACACCTCTCTGACTTGCTGGTCACATTCTGTTTGAGGCACCGAGCATCCCTTTCCTCCATGATGCATTCACCAGCATCTGCAGTAATCAGGTGTGAACGAGTGGAGAGGCTCGGGGTGACGTTCACCCTCATGCTGGACTTCTGTAATGAGCCATCTCAACACTGTTGTGCAGGTGAGGGTCAGGAATCATGTGTAGCTCTGGCCAAAGGGCAGAAATACCACAAGTTTTGGAGAGAGATTTTGTTGGAATGTGAAATGTGGAGAAGTATGTTTACTGGCAGCCGAACAGAGTCACCACATTCTGTTATTGTCTTGATGCTCATCATCCTGTGGAGGGTTCCTGCTTCCCTGTTTAGTCCAAAGTGAATTCATGTCTCAGAATAACAACAGTGGTGTTTGAGGGACTGGGGAAGTCGTAAAACAGTGCAGGTGTCTGGGTGTTAACACATAAACCAGTTCTTCTAATTTCACCTCCTTTACGCTCTCCCTCCCCATCCTCCTCAACTAAACACCAAACCACGACATGGCCTGCAGACCAGATAGAAATTGGTCCCTTGGAGGCTCCTCTGGCCTCGTTACTGAGCAGAGCAAAGGAAAACGTACAAAAACACCAGCTCCTTCACACACCCACAGTCCCCTGAACACACCGCCAGATTTATTGTGCGCTCCAAGAGCTGCTGCCAGATTTGTCTTCGGTTTGTTCCAATTACTGGACACCTAATATCTTCTTCTGTTGTCGAGTATTGAAGTCTAATTTCTTTTGCAGCCATTGAGTGGCCGGAGTGCTGCCAGCAGAGACTACTGCCGAATATCAGCCACCTCACAAGGCCACAATATTCAACAGACAAACCAGGGATCAGGAAACGCCAGGAAGGATTGTTCCCATCAGTATAACCTGCATTCACTGCAGTTACACGCCATCACGTCAGCAGACAGTCCCACTGGAATCATACAAAGTTTTGTTTGGATGACTGCTACCCAAAATAACCACTGAGTATCTTTACTTTAAGACTGTGATTTAAATTGAACATTTTCTAATGTTTCAAACTGCTAAAACACATTTAAGCTATTTGTCAACCCATGAAGGGTGCTTTAAGGTTAAATCATTTTGCAGAATAAAACCCTTTAAAATGGAATACATAGAATTGAAAAGATGCCAACAAAGCCACCGAGGTTAAGGAGTCTCCCCTAAACAAAAGCTCTTTTAACTATCAGGGGGGAGAGCAGCAGGGGTCACCAAGACATATCAAAGAATGGTTCAAATGTGTTTTTATTTTTTTATTTTATTCAAATCAAATTTGGAATACACAAAGAATTATTCAATTGGAACAATACATTGTTAACTGCTCTGCTGCCACACTGTTGGACGCTTCTGCCATGTAAACACTGATAATTGATGTCTTCAGCTGTCCTTCCAACAAGGAAGAACCAGTGCAGGTGATCAGTGATTAAAGGCTTCAGTGGAATCACAGAGCAGAGTGGCCACGAACACGCCTAATAGAAATGTAGATTATTGAACATGCAAATAAAACAATAAATGCTAAAATCAATATAAAAGCAAACAATTAAACTTTTAAAAGAAACCAATACAGCAAAACTATAATACAAACATTACACACAGCAAAAATAAAATGACTCATTTTCCTACTGATGACATTTTAGCATTTAATTCCAGTTTGACTGCATGTATTGTTCGATTCCTTTGGGGCAACAGAATAAGTAGCCTACAGATATGGTGAATGGACTGCACAGATAAACACACACACAAGCAATGGCAAAGGCAAAGGAGCTCCATGCACGGCGCCTGCCTGCCTGCCATCAGGATGAACTTGGATTCAGTGTCTTGGCCAAGAGGTAAACATTGTGTCCATTTAGTTTGTTCTAGTCTACTGAGTGGCGATGTCACAGGGTATTTTTTTATTTCTGTAATGTGTTATAGATAATCACAAGAGAAGATACAACATGTCTGCTGATGTCTCGGGGTCCGAGGCAGGCCTTTATTGACTGGTCTTTCCAAAGGTGGTCCAGTCTTGTGAACCTTCTCTCTTCTGACCCTGAACGTGCCACAACGATTTGCTCCCCTAAATGGACTCTATTCTTTGTTTCTGTTGAGCTTTTAACGCTTCAAACACAGGCCAATTCAAAATAAACAATGCAGACCGAATGGAAGAAGGATAAACAAACTGATTCCCTTGCTTCTCTTACACATCTCATGTCATCTTATCAGTGTGCAATCAAAGAAGCAAGGAACTATTATTTTTCACAGCTGATAGTGAAACAGGTCCGTAACCCCAGACTTCTCTTTCAAACGGTTTGGTTGGTTCCTGCTTGGCCAAGCAGTTCAATCCTCCTGAGAGAGATTTCTACAAAAAGATGGTGGATATCAGCAGCACATTAACATATAAATCAGAGAGCTTGATGTCAACTTTGTTCACCTTCAGCACCAACTCACTATAATGAAATATTTCTAACAACATTGGAATGCACTGCTGCTCTTTCAGAATCATCCACCTACTCTCCACTGCATTCCCACTGGGTTTTTCATTCAGTTGTTTCAGATATTGTTTTTTTTTACCAATTTGTACTTCTCTCTGTTCACTGGCATTACTCCTCTGATTTTTAAACATGCCATTGTTTACCCTCTCTGAAATAAGCCCTCTCTTGATCTTTCTACTTTAAGTCATTGTAGATCCAACTCTGCTGCAATTCTTGCAAAAAAAAGTCTCAATAAAGTTGGGACGGGCATGTTCACCACTGTGCGACATCACCTCTTCTTTTAACAACACTCTGTAAACGTTTAGGAACTGAGGAGACCAGTTACTGGAGTTTTGAAAGTGAAATGTGGTCCCATTCTTCCCTGATATAGGATTTCAGCTGCTCAACAGTTCAGGGTCTCTTTTGTTGTATTTTTCATATCATGATGCGCCAAATTTTTAAAACGGGTGACAAGATGGATGGTCCCTCTCCTCTTTAACCTGGAGGATGCAGCGTCCATGATTTCCAAACAGAATCTCATATTATGATCCATCAGACCTCAGGACAGTTTTCCACTTCACCTCAGTCCATCTTCAATGATCTCGGTCCAGAGAAGGCGGTGGTGTTTCTGGATCATGTTTCTATCTGGTTTCTTCTTTGGAGAGTTTTAACCTGCATTTGTGGACGCACCGATGAACTGTGTTCACAGACGATGGTTTTCACAAGTGTTCCTGAGCCCATGCAGTGATTTCCACTCCAGAATAGTGTGTTTTTAATGCAGTGCTGCGTGAGGGCCCGAAGATCACCACCATCCAATATTGGTTTCCAGCCTTGTCCCTTGTGTTCAGAGATTTCTCCAGATTCCCTGAATCTGTTAATGATATTATGAACCGTAGACGATGAAATCCACTAATTCTTTGTAGTTTTTATATGGAGGAACATTATTCTTAATTGTTTGCATAGTCTTTCCCAGAGCAGTGAATCCCTCCCAATCTGCACTGGGTGTGTGTTTATGTTAATGAAGGAACATTTTCCTCAGTGCAGCAGTGTGTCTCATTGATGTTTTTCAGGACAACACTGGCGCTCTAGACTTTAAGATTAATAAAGTATAACGTGGATAATACTTAATTTTGGGATAATTTTATTATACGTTTTGGTCTGCAAATGGGTTATGTTAAAAAGTACAGACTACAACTGAGTGGAACCACAAAAGAAGTCCACAGGAGTTTGCAGAGTTTAAGTTTCCGACCCTGTGCTCTGCTCCTTTCTCATTAATATCTGTGTGAAATTTTTCTGTCGTGCACTCAGCCATGTGAGAAAAAAGAAGACTCTCTCTGCCAGAAAGCTGTCCTCTGTCAACAAGAGGTCATGTCATTATTGCCTCCATAGGACGGGAAGCATCCAGACAGGCGCCCTAATCAGAACATGGACTCCCCGGCTCAATCATCTCTGTCAGGGGCAATAATTACTCCACCGTCATCTTAATTAAAACGTGGCCTGGTAATTGAGAGTCTTTGTTTACCTTGCAGGGGCAGCATTGATATGCATGTCATCACTCACTATTCCTGACTTTCATTGCCCTTCTTCTGCTTCAGGCTACCAGCCTGTCACTCTTTTCTTCTTTTATTTATGCTCTTTTCCTGTCAGACAGGCATTGTGGGCTCGAGGGGAACCTCCAACGACACCCAATTATCCCATGTTTGCTGATTGTCCCGGAATGGACAGCAGTGGAGCACTTTGATGTGTGGAACACCTTCCCAGGAGGTAAGATAGCAGCAAAAGACGAGTACAGACAGAGGGAAAGGCAAATAAGGGTCACGGGCCGTGCAGATGGAAGGAGGGACGTCGGCCTGGTGCTGCATGTAGGTTGAGTGAAGGAAAAGGTGATAAGACATAAGAAAATGAAATGCTTAAAATGTCCTCATCATCTTCTCTGGGGCAGATCACTGAGAGAAGTCGAGGTGTGAAGAGAAACCAACACGTTGTGGTACAAATGCAGCGGCACATTGTAAGAAACAGATTCTCCACGCTGCTGTTGTATGTTTACTGAGTCTGGAGGGAAAGCAGTCCAACTTGATTTGTCAAGTTTAATTTGTGCAACGCACACGCACGTTACTAACTTCAGTTCTGAAACGAATAATCATTCTCGTGGCTATAAGAGCAGCAATGAAGCTGTGCAGTTTACCCTCGACTGTGGCTGGAGTGTTAAAGGACACTTTGGGCTAAAAGGCAAGGCAAGTTTATTTGTAAAGCACATTTCAACAACAGGCAATTCAAAGTGCTTCACATAAAACCATGAAAAGCATGTTTTAATGCTGATGTTTTAATCAGGCCAAAGAAAAACATTTAAAAACAATTAAAAACAGGGATTAAAACATCATGATAAAATAAATAAAGCAAGCTAAAAAAAAATAGGATAAAAGTTACAGTGCAGTGTTAGACAGAAAATACAGAAATAAGTTGCAGTGCAAGAAATTCATCAAGATCCTCAGATCTGGTTGAGTGAAAGGCAGAAACGTCTTGATTTAAAGGAACAGAGTTGCAGCGGACCTGCAGGTTTCTGGGAGTTTGTTCCAGATATGTGGAACATAAAAACTGAATGCTCCTCAGAAGCACATGGTACCACTGACAGTTGTTGAATTTTGATAGGTTTAATTTACAGCAGATTATAGGAAAGGAGAGCTTCTGCTCAAATAATGCTAACTAGGCTAACCTCATTAGTTATATAAAGTTCAGTTTTAGCAAAAAGAGAAAAATAATCTCCAATAAGCACACTATTTTCTCCTGTTAGAGTAACACTATTGAGTCAATATGAAACAATATATAATTATGCTGTTTTAAAGATGTACATTCATACCTCAGTAGGAAGCCGTGAGCTCGGAGCTGAGTTCCACAGAAAGTACTAAGAGATGATTGGTTTTGGTCTTTTCATGGTCTTTTTCTACTTGTTAACAGTAGCAAAAAATATTTCATATTTTTGTTATTCTGCCTCGGGGTTCGAGACTTCCCCCTTTAGCTGTGAACTCAATAGGACTTTATTGGTTCTATGTTAATTTCCTGTTTCTACAGAATCATGAGGAATGATGGCGGTGAGATAGCAGAATTAAGTCATTTTGATAAAACTGCAAATACCTGCAATAAAACAAAGGCATATCAGGAATTTAATCAAATATCCTTTAAAGATCTTTTCAACAGTTTCCCTGTATAATATTCACACTTTTGATTTCTCTATACTTAATGCCTCGCTGACAACAGCATCCAAGGAATGCTTCAGATTTTCTGCACTTCACTGTATCGATCAGTTTTAATTGAAGTCAGAGGCTCGTTTCTGCTCTGGAGATCCAACGGGACTGCTTATGCTGGCCTTTTTACAAAGTTTGGAGCTCTGCACAGGTGGATGAATTATTCACTGCTGTTGACTGCACCAGTCCGCTGCTCTTTACTAATGAATGAAGGGCTGTGATGTGGCATGAAATTTGCCCCAACTCTCAGCGAACCTCACATTAACCTACAAAGAGTTCACACTTGGCTGCTGTTGCTTTAACAATATAGCCTTTGGGACTTCAGTGGAATTTTCCAGTGACTGTTATCCTCATAATAAGTGATAATCAGGATGTTGCTGTTCTTTTATTCAATCCATGCCCAGACTTTCTACATTAATATAAACAAAGTTATTTATGCACTGGAGGATGTAGTATCACAGATGACCTGACAGCCATAATGTCTATCAAACGGAGTAATTCACTGAGACATTAATCATCCTCACACAGCTGTCATAGCAGCAGTCATTACGCCGTTTGACAGCCAGCCATCTTTGACTGAATACCCCGAGTCTGTGGGCTAAAGCCTCCAACAGGCTGCGTGATTATCAAGAGCACGTCGACCTTTTTCACAAGATCCTGTCAATACATTTTTTTTTAAATTCTGCAGTTAATTTTTCCTCCCTGCGGATAATACAAGATCAACTGCTCTGAATTTATTGAAATGTAAGCACATTTAAATGAGCACCTTGTGCATAGCAATACTGCTGTTTTGCCCCTATTAATGGCTTTAAGAGCTCCACGGTGGTACAATGGTTCTTCTTCTAATTATATGTGACAATAGTGTTTTTACTAAAATTAGATTTAGGAAAGAATCTGATTAAACTAGGAAATTTCACTTCATTTCAGGTTAATTTAGTCATTAATCTGTGATACCAGAACTCAGTAAGGCTGGGGGACAAAAAAGATCGGAAACTATGAATTTATAATAAAAACAGCATAAATAACCAGGAAGGAAGGATGTTTCCAAAAAAATAATTTGAATAATATTAAATGTAGCATTAAGCATTTGTGGACCTTGACCTACATTACTGTGGCAATATTGCAGTGATAGTTTCTAATTATTCTATATTATACACTAGAGTTGTATAATATAATAAATTATAACATTAGTTCCTACTGCAGCCATATCTCATAAAAACAGCAGAGTGACTGCCGCTAAAAAAATATGTTGGCTCGCATTTTAAATGAATTGCATTAGGCTCTATTAGAAGATGGTCTTTGATGTGGCAGGAAACTCCACCGACAAACTACAACACCTCCGATGCCCAAAGGAGGGAAGGTTTGTGACTCGAACTACAGCCAGGCAACTATGAATCTGAAAATGATGAGTAAACACTGCAAATATTATTTAATGAAACGATTTCAGAAACAGTTTTACTGGCCACGTAATGGACAAACGGCCTTTCACATGGTGTGTATGGAAATTACTATGAATGAGGAATTTTAAATATTACAATCTACTGTTGTAGTGATGGGCAGATATAGCCCCTCCACAGTGGGCCTCACAAGCTTATAATTGCCATTGGCTTGCTAAACACTTGAGTCACAGCTTATTTTGTGTGGGCTGAATTTGTCTTAGTTTTACACACACTACACCCAGATACCTATAGTAGAACACTGGCTGAACCGCAGGCCTGTCAATCAAACCTGACACGCTCCCAAACATACTGTTTTTTGATGGATAATATCGAATTAGTTATGGAATTATTTTCAGATGGACCAACAGAAAAATAATCAGGCGTGAATGACACCACAATGACTCAGAAGAGAAGGTGAATTGGAGTGTTTCTGGAGCCAGACTTTTTGGAGCCAACCCCTGGTGGCCCTCGGTGGTACTGCACTTTACAGCACCTCCACATTGGCCTCACTTTTCAGATAATGTCCATTTTTTATATACAATCTATGATCTGTACTGAGCTTTGAGAATTCAAATAAATACTCTGAATGAAGGGCAGGTGGGTAGCCTGGTGTTATCAGACTTAACATATTACTGGGTGAATATTATAGGTCTGGGGATGCTCCATAGGGAATCGTTTGGAGTGGTTGCATCCTACTGGACATAGAATAATTTAGAAATTACTAGAGGAGCTTTAACCAAGTGGTATGCACTGAAACTGGTCAAAACTCTTCCACCACCATGTCTAAATTTAGAACACCAACATTGGTCCCTGATTGGACCGCCTTCAGAGTGGCTGAGTGAAGGTCCATGTGCACAGGGCGACTATAGTCAGAGGAGAAAACTGAAGCTGTGAGCAAGAATCTGTGGGAGTCAGGTTAGCAGTGGGTGATACACAATAACAAATAGAATGTTTGTTGTTGTTGTTTTGTTTTCCAGTATTGGTATGAGAGGCTAATTTAGGTCTAGTCTTGACTAGAAGATTGCTGCCTCCCCTCCTCCAACTTGGTCTGGGCTTTCAGATAACAGATGTAATAGTTAATTGTACACATTTAATTATCCTGTTTTAGGTTTTTTTGATAGTAGTTTTACTTCTTATTAAGGTCTTATAGATAACTCTTTCTGACGGTTATAAAGAAAGTGCAGCAGACTGCAACTCTGCCTCTGGGTTTTAATGCTGGTTTAACACGTTTTACAGATTCAAATAAACTCAAAAATATATCTTTATCTGTGTATATAAATGATCTATATCTTGATATGAGATGCCTAAGGTTGGACCCAGAAGCAGACATACAGTGGAGATGGATTAAATAAAACAAATTTTATTTAAACCAGAGTGAATGTTGTGCGGAGCCTTCGGCTCAGTCCAGAGTGTGTCTGTGGAGTCCAAAGTCCCACCGGCTCTCGAGCCGAAAACTGTTCGTGACCTCCAGGAGGGAGCCGTTGGATGGTCGAATGGATTGTCTGGCGAGTCAGGTCCACGAGCAGAGAGCAGAGAGTCTGCGCTGCCGGTGGGGCGTCCCTGCACTCAAAACCTGAGCAGCAACACGTGATCGCTGTGGAATCAGGCTAGCAGGTAGAAGACAGACAGGAATCAGAACCGGACAAAGAATTACATGAGCCAAAACTGACAACGATTTCTGCAGCGTGGTAACGGGTGAGCTGACGGAACGGACCGACGAAGGTGGAGCACAGGACCGGGATCGATATACTGCCAGGAGGTGATTAGTGGGTGTAACAGACATGTTGCCGTCACCGTGGGTTCTTCCGGTCCAAACGAACAACAATAAGCCCAGTACAGTCGGTAGCTGTGTTTAGTCAGCGTAAACGATGTTCTCAAAGTTTTGTCACACTTGGGGTCTCCTGCCGAGCGTACGCCACACGTCCTCTCCGCAGCCAGCCTGCTGCTCGGTGTCCTCAGGAGGGGGAGCCCGTCTGGTGACCTGCTAGGGCTTATATCTGGAGAGAGACAAATCAATAATTGCCTGCAGCTGGCCAATTAAGCCGTTCCCTGAACCACTCCCCCAATCAGTCCCTCCTGCAGCTGAGCCAAACCACGCCCCGCCACCACAGTGGGATTGACAGCAGCTGTGCCAGCTGATCAGAGGAGTGGTAGTGGGAGGTGTCTGGAGGCGAGTAGACACAGACCGAAACACAAAGCACATGACAGACAAAAACAAACACGGAATGACAGAACACACGAGGAGAAGAGATCGGGGGGGAACAAAGGGAAAAACACAGGGCAGACAGGGATCCTGACATATCTATGTATATCAAATATAAGAGCCATACCATCGAAAGCGGCATAGTTTTCCCTAGAAAGATTACCAGTTGTCTATGAAGCCCAAATGATTTGCTGGACTCCACCTTGACAGCCAGAGATCAGCACTGGTCAGATTAGGCCCGGTTCAGATGGGTATCCCAGAGTTCACGTTAATGCTGAAAGGTGCAAATGAGCAGATTATTAAACTGCAAGCCATCATGGCCACATGTGTTCTGTATCCACTCGGCTTCATGTTGCCCTCCCTTTATGCTCCATTCTTTGGACATGGCTGACCTGTGAGCTGAACTCAAAGCAGTTTTGGTTGAAAATACAAACGAAGTACAGATTCTTTATTCTAATGTGCTCCTGCTGCTGATGTGCCCTGGGCTTGTGGTGAAATTATACCCATTACCACCATTGCTGCTTGGCCTTGAAGGCCTCTTCTTTTTCCACCTTCTCTTTCTCTCCCTTGTTCCCGCTCTCACTGCTCCCATCTCACTGCTGCCACAATATGAAACTGAATTCCAAATGAGATCCCGAGTCACGGTGGAATGAAACTGATGTGTGGAATGCTAAACTCTGCATTAAAGCACAATGTTAATGGCCGGCTGTTTTACGAGTCGTTGAAGCGGTTCCCTTTCTCTCCTGCAGCCTTTCAGTCCTTTAATCTTACCTTAGCCTGGAGCAAAAATAAATCCAAGCTGCTGTAAACTTTATGATAATACCACAGATTTTCTGGGTATTGATCATTTTTCTAAATGTCACTTAGTGCATGGCCTCTAGCATTTTACTGGCTCCATGTACAGAGGCAGTGGCAGAACTCTAAACTACTGACGTTGGCAAGGTTTCTGAACCTTTAGCGGCTTCTAGACTGCAAACAGCACAGTAATAAAACATGTGTTGGTTGGTGCATGTTGATTAGGGCAGAATGAAACAGTTGAGAGACTTGAGAGTATCTTTTCTCTTTACAACATTAAATACATACTACTTCCTGCATTGTTACTGAATGTTGGCAGAGGGTTTAAATTGAAAATGGGCAAATAGGTACACTGTTCCTGGGGATGCTTGGTTGTTTCTCCCACAGTAATCATGTCTTACTATATTCAGGAAACACACACGCACTGAGGGAGAGTTTACAAAATAACCAGAGGTGAAGTGGGGATAGGGCAGGACCACACCCAAATATACTCTGTGAATGTTTGGGTTTCCAGTCGATGCATCCTATTGGGATTAAACCTCAGGTTCATTATTAAACTATTAGAGCAGCCTTTAACCAATTAGCATTACCGACCATATGTTATGTGCTGAAACTCTTCCACCACCACCACCACCATTGTTGGGACTACTTCCATGTCATTGCACATAACCACCCCTACTGGTCCAGTAGAAAGGCTGAGCAGACCTTAATGCAAACAGGGTTTCCGGACTACGACCACAGCGAACACTGAAGTGTGAACAGTAGTCTGGCACAGACAGGAGTGGAGAGATCATGCTGTGATGTTTATGCCGATCAGCACTGCTGAGATTATTCTTACTCATTTAAAAAAACTCAAACAGAAACATCATTATTTCCACGGGTCTCTTTTGTCTCACACACCCACTACACACAAGCCTTCCAGATACCTCGTTAGTATGAAACCCTTCTGGGATCAATATCGTCCCAATTTCCTGTTCTTCTTTAAATTAAAGGCACTATGTTGTGTGTACAATTAGGATTTGAAATGGTTTCTTTTCATAGTATTGTGTGAAATTAATGACTTTACAGAACTAGGCAGACAGAGTGGGGATTTTTCTTGCATTGTACCACAAGATCACCCACAACAGCTTCTGGTGAACTGTGGGGTCTCTTTAAATACTAAGACTCAGTCTGAAGCTGTTCTCCATGTCTCCAAATGATGTGTCAAGAAATATTTTTAAAATGATTAAGAACCCTTCTATGTGAGAAATAAACCATTACTGTGAAACAAAGTAGTTTATCAATAAAACAGAGCTTGTGAATAAAATATTTGTGAGTGGATTAAAAAAAATGTAGACAGCATCTTCTGAAGCAGAAAAAGAAGAGAAATAATAGAAAACAAAAGAAATAAAACTGCCATAAATATAGTGAGACATGAGGAGGAAGTTGACAACTCAAAAATGTATGAATGAATGAATAAATACAAATAAAAAATAGATGTATTTTAGAGGCGTAATTGGTGTTTCAAGCTTTATTTTTTCACTTTATAATCACCATCAGAGGGTTCACATTAAAAAAGTGTCACCTGAGTGAGACCAGCAAACTCAACTTGATCATCTGACACCACAAAGTAAATTCTAATCTAATGTAACTTTCTAGGTCTAGTTTAAGAACAGCCGTCGCTGATAACCTTGTGTTTCACCTTTTCACCTTGCTGCAGTGACAGTGGGCGGGGTCAGAGGCAAAACAGTTTTGAAACTTTCAACCACAGAGGATACCAAAACACCTAGTTTTAGTCTTTGGATACTGTGTCGACAAAAAGTATGTGAGTACTTAATTGTAATGTTTAATGGAATCTGATTTTTATGCAAGTCACAAACACAATGTGATTTGGCTAATAACACAACCTGTTTTGATCTTTCGTGTCTTTACGGGGCACATCATTAACCATTCAAAGTCTTGGTGGGAAAAGCACCTAAACGTCTGGATTTAATGAACCGCCTTTAGCAGCAAAAACCTCGAGCTTCAAATCAGACCGGCACAACATTCAGGAGGGATTCTGCAGTAGTGGAAGAAGGACTCACATCTTTTGCTTGTGTAAAGGTACGAGGACACCCGTGTAGAAATACTCCATTCCAAGTACAAGTCCTCCATTAAAAATCCTACTGAAGTAAAAGTACACCAGTATTAAAAGTAAAATGTAATTAAAGTATTAAAGTAAAACTACTGGTTTGGTCCAGATGGCTGATATATTATTACATACAGTATGGCATCATTAGGTAATTAATAATGAAGCCTCCATGTTTAAGTTACTGTTGTACTCCTCCTCCTGTACTGTCATCATGTCATATTTAAATAACCCTCCAATGCCTCCTGAAAAAAGGTTGTGGATGTCCATGAGATTGACAAAGCAGGGAGACTCTGTTCCTTCAGGCTGAGAGAAGCACAGGATTGGGGGAGGGGCATTTTTAAGCCTCGTCAGGTGAAACTGATTGGTCAGGAGCAGTAGATTTTTCATTGGACTTCCTGAATGAGGACAATCAGAGCAGGCCCGTATACAGACACCCCAGTGGATGTAACAACTGTGATAGGAGATCAGATTGGTCTGTCTAATAGACAGTACAAATTGCTTTAATTGTGTGTATTGCTTTAAAGTTTTGCAAAACAAATTGCATAACCCCTTCCACTGGCTGCAACTTTATGGACTTAGAATGTGGGGACATTAGTCTTCTACAGGCAATTACTATTACACAAAATAAAACAGAAAAATTATCTTTGAAATCTGTGGAATAAAAGTGACAGTTGGTGACTTCAGCCAGAATCTTTCCAGTATAAAATAATATCTGCAAATGGTAATAAAACCATTATTAGTTGTGCTTTCTACTATTTCTAAAGTCTCTATAGTTAAATAAACTCCAAGTCAAAATTCACATGTTAAGTACAGCAGCTAACACATTACATACACACACATTGGTGTGCATAATCATCCTTGTGTTTCTATTCTGGACCCCATGAATATCCCATCACCTTTAATCTGGAAACACGAGCTCTCCTTCTTATTAGCCCCCCCTTCCTCTCATCACATCCTCTTGTATGCATGCCACCCTCAGTGAATGTGTTAATGCATTATCACTTCATTAGAGCTGCATCAGGGTGATAAATGAACTGCTGCCTTTCCCCAAAGACCCCCCTCGCCCCCTCCCACACACACACTGATAGCACAGCATGATGTGGATCACTGGGGGATGATGTGGGCGAGCGGTGGTGGGGAGGCCTGTCAGTATCCCGGGGGGGGGGGGGGTGATGTTTGAGGGGTGGTACTGTACAGCTGCTATTACAGAGCCCTTTATCCCCAATATCACCTGGATGTGTAGAGTTTCTCAGTGTGATGCGGGATCATGCAGCACCCCCTGCCTCCACTCAGCACGTTCTGATTTCTTCAGACATTGTAATCAATCTGCCTCCCTGCGGAGCGTGATGAGATGCTGTGCATGTACAGCAGGACCTCCGCAACGATACGTGATGTGATACTATATGTGCATTCGATAGTTATCTTGTACATCGAATGAATGAGGAGAGGCCAGCAAGTATTTTCATAGTTCCTATTCTACAGAGACCTAAGTACCTGTGTGACACCTGTTTTCAGGGACTCTATAACCTCTGAAGGCTTTACCTTCCCTTTAGCAATTTGTTGACATAGAAATGTTTTCTACAATGGCATGATGTAACCCAGTATCACGGCAAAGCGGGAAATAGACACACTGTCCCCTGCAGCAAAACGTGAGATAGCCACGCTTTGGCCTCTCCAGGCGTAACAGTTTCGCGCTTTGTCAGCGTAAAAGTAAACACGTAAAAGTAACATAACAAAGGATCATGTGATCAAGTACAAAGGACATTTATCACCAGTATTAGGAGTCAGGAGGGCTGGCCACAGACTGCCATGCAGCGGTTTGTATTCAGGAGGTGACAATGTTGTTCTTGAGTTGTTTTTTGTTTCCTAGCCCCAACCATACATATATATATATATTTTGTAACCCCAACCATGTGTTTTTCCTAAAAGTTTCATTTTCCTGTAAGTGACATGGCTGTATGCAGCAGTATGTTTCATTTTTGTCCACAACAGGAAAATGTGAAACTGTCACACCTAGACAGGCCAAAGCATGTCTATTTCACATTTTTCAGTAGTGAATGGGCGTGTCTATTTCACGTTTTGCCATGATACTGGGTTGCATGATAATAACATCCTATTTTTATACCATCAAGCTGTGTTTTAGACAGTATTCATAATATTTTTCTGCTAAAGCCATTTATTGTAATTATCTTTACCCGTCTCCAAACGTTTTCAGTTTCAAATTGAATCAATCCAATGACGTGCAATATTTTGTACTGCTGCTAGTTCACATTGAAACACCTTAGCTGGATGTTTATATTGTGAAGTACCAGTTTGTTTGTTTTTTAGTGTGGGAGCTAACTTTTTTTGTACCTGTTGGCCTGAAAGAGTTGATCGGAATAAAGGAGTATCAAGTGATTTAATGTTACACTTTTGAGGACTCAAAAAACAAACCAAAAAAAAAAAAAAAAAAGAAACCTGCAACAATCAGAAGATTTAACTATTATATTTTTATTTTATAATGCCCTGTCATCTGTTTGTAATAAAAATGTAAGCTAACTTCAAGTCAAAGGAAATGAGATAACATCCCTATGACTTCCTCAGTATAAAGTTCTCCTACCGGACGAAGCCTCAACAGACAGTATGAACTTGGTTTCACAGGCTGAGTAGAACTGATGTTTAAGAGTAAAATTCATCAAATGCTTACTAGTAGATGTATAATGAAGCAACACTGGAGAACTATCAGGTCTCGTGCAGGCTGGAAAATGATTGTTTTTTAAAGTGTTTCGTAGCCCAGTTGTAAAGTCTCTCCCAAATGTGCAGGCACCGAGCTATTCTTAGCTCCTAAAAAGCTGTTGTTTTGAAATCTACCAACTGCTCACATCAAGCAGAGTGAGCGTGGCACTTCTTAAAGAGCACTGTGGGGTATCACAGGTTTAATGATGGGTGAAGGTGTGTGTTTGGGCAAGTCTTTCACCAGCTGTAATGAGACTGTGGTGGAACTGGTCTGTAGTGGGGATGTGGGATAAGAGTGGGCTTTGAGAATTCTGTTTGATGATGCTTTGTTGTTTTAGGTTTCATACCACTATTGTGTCACTATTTTATGTTTCTTATGAGGTAGTTGGTATGTGATCCTAGCTTACACATCTCAGCTCTCAGCTCAGGGTGCTAACATAACTGTGTGTGAATTTAATGAACACACAGTTCTGGCTGAGCTGCACGGTGCTCCAGTAAACTGGCAACTTCTTTGATAACTTACACTTCTGACGGCACTTCAAACATTGTAATTCATAATGATAAGACGATAATAAAATACTGTATGCAGTGATACCGTTATATCGTGATATTTTCTGAGACGTGTATTATAGTGTAAAAAACTCCTTCCACTGCAATCCTAGTGTTGATTTCTACTGCTGGAGACAGTTTTTGCAGAGTAAAGGAGTGAAGATTGATAATGAACTGGGAACGTTTCTTCTGGGAAGCAAACAGATCATGTCATAATGATACTGACATGTTCATAGTTTTGCTAAGATTAGTTTTATGTGGTTCAGACCAGTTAGAATAGCTATATGTGATGAGTTCAACTAGCTCATTTACATTACATTACATTACATTTCATTTATCTGACCCTTTTATCCAAAGAGACTTACAATAAGTTCATTTCAACCATGAGGGTACAAAACCCAGAACAACAACAATCAAGAAAATACAATTTCTTCAAGAAAGCCAAACTACAAAGTTCTATCAGTAAGTTCCATGTTAAGATACTAAAGTTCTACTATTCAAGGTAAAGTCAGAAGAGGTGTGTTTTTAGTTTGCGGTGGAAGATGTTCAGAGTTTCTGCTGTCCTGATGTCGTTGGGGAGCTCATTCCTCCATTTAGGAGCCAGGACAGCAAACAGTCGGGATTTTGTAGAGTGTTTAGCTCAGTGAGGAGCAACAAGCTGATCATCTAGCTATCTACTAAACTGTACAACCTCATTTCCAAGTTGGCATGCTGTGTCAAATGTAAATAAATGTGATGATTTGTAAATCATCACATGATTTGTAAAACTCATACTTAATTGAAAATAGAATAAAGACAACAAATCAAATGTTGAAAAACAGAAATTGTACTGTTTTATGAAAATAATTAATGCTTATTATAAATTTGATGGTAGCAACAAGTTAAAAAAAAAACTGGGGAAATATAGGGGAAACAAAAAGCTGGAAAAGTTGTGTAATGCAAAAAAAAAAAAAAAATCCTGGTGGAACATCTCAAATAATTAGGGTAATTGGCAACAAGTCAGTAACATTATTGGGTATAAATGGAGCATCTCAGAGAGGCAGAGTTCCTCAGCAGTGAAGATGAGGAGAGGTTCCCCACTGAAAGACTGTGTGGGAAAATAGAGCAACAATTTAGGAATAGTGTGTGCAAAGAATTTGTGGATTTCATAATCTACGGTTCATAATGTCATTAAAAGATTCAGAGAATCCAAATAAATTTCTGTATGCAACTAAACAGCCCCAAACTCAAAATTAAATGGCCATTATCTTCTGGCCGTCAGGCTACACTGCATTATAAACAGTTACATTTATGTAGTGGAAATCACTGCATGGGCTCAGGAACACTTCCGAAAAACACTGTCTGTGAACACAGTTCATGGCTGCGTCCATAAATGCAGGTTAAAACTCTCCAAAGAAGAAACCAGATAGAAACATGATCCAGAAACACCGCCGCCCTCTCTGGAACCTGAGATCGAGGTGAAGTTTGAATTTGTCCTGTCGTCTGACGAATCAAAATTTGAGATTCTTTTTGAAAATCATGGACGTTGCATCCTCCGGGCTAAATAGGAGAGGGACCACCCAGCTTGTTATCAGCGCTCAGTTCAAATGCCAACATCTGTGATGGTCCATGCTAAACTGGCCTCTATCTATCTATTATTGCTTTCTGACCATTATTTAAAACCATAACTGAGCAGCAGAAGGGAAGATTGTGACCATATTTTATATTTATGACAGATACTAAATTGGCAATAATACCCTGGGATGTCCATCTAGATATTGCAGTTATTGCAGTGATTCTGTGTTGTCAGCATGGAAGTTGTGCATGAACCATCCATGTTTTACAATTTATATCGAGGACAGATATGCATGTAAACTATAACTTGTGGCGGCATACAACCGCTAGGCAGAATATCTAGTTAGTTTTGTTTTTACTCTCTAGTTTTATCTGATGCTGCCAGTTTTCATGAATCAATGTCAGGGAAAGCATTGCTATAGTAGTCAGTGTGAGAGGGCTTTTTGTATCCTACTTGAATGCTTGTTGACATTCTTGTGGGTCATCTCTCATTTTAGCAGGTATTGACGTGGGGGGAGCACTCAAGATGTGCTATTCAATCAATACTTAAAAAGGAGCCAAACTCCCCACTTCTCTGACAGCCATTATAAACCCAGAACTACAGACAAGCTTTGTTTTCTCCAGCTAGTATCCTCACTAACATTTTTTTTTTCTTCTAGAGGATGAAGGGCAGCTTTTTATATGCATCAAACCTCCATTTGAAGTCTTTAGTAGTAAAGTGCTATAGGACATTCATCGAGAGGAACAAGCTGCCTCTCACATCTGCTTTGAGTTGAGAGTGGAGTTGGCAGCTCCCTCTACCTGAATGTCTGTCACTGTCAATCCTCTGGAGGTCTGACAGCACCCCAACAGCGCCACAACCAACACATCCAAACAGGATATAAAAAGCTGTGCGTTCAGACCTGGCTCCATTTAATTACATCCTTCAAGGTGGCAAGTGCCAGTTAAGAGTTTCTATTCAGGGGATTACAACGGAGAGAAAATTGACAAGTAATGAAATGAAAATTAGAAGCTGTTATTTTGAATATATAGGGCGTCGTTCAGCCTGCTCCTTGTCTCTTTTCACTGCATGAGTGCTGGGGGTGGGAAACATACCCTGGATACCTTGAAAGGGTGGCAAACTTTTACTCTGTGACTAATGATCATTTTTGTAATTTGCTTGTTGTCTCATCCCAAAGATTCTCAGCTTGACTGAAGTTCAGGTACATTTGAAGCTGCTGCAATGTGAAGCTGCAGGTCAGCATACCTGACGCTCTGCATCCACCAATCACCTTGTTGCTCCCTCACTGCGAGCTAAACACTCTACAAAATCCCGACTGTTTGCTGTCCTGGCTCCTAAATGGTAGAATGAGCTCCCCACCAACATCAGGACAGCAGAAACTCTGAACATCTTCCGCCACAAACTAAAAACACACCTCTTCAGACTTCACCTTGAACAGTAGAACTTTAGTAGCACTTAAAATGGAACTTACTGATAGAACTTTGTAGTTTGGCTTTCTTGAAGAAATTGTATTTTCTTGATTGTTGTTGTTCTGGGTTTTGTACCCTCATGGTTGAAATGCACTTATTGTAAGTTGCTTTGGATAAAAGAGTCAGCTAAATGAAATGTAATGAAATGCTCATGAGCAATAAGTGAACCGTGTTGAAGCCAAAGCATGCTCAAGTTAATTAACTTGTATTAAGTGATGTGTGGCTATGTCTGAAGGTGTTTAAAGCTGTTCTAAAAGGTGAACCATAGGGCCGATAATTTGCAGTTTTAAGAAGCAGAGAAGCAATAGTGAGGAAAATTGGACAGATTTAGGACAATCTCTCTTTAGAGGCATAAATGGAAGTAATGGTAGTTTGAATGCCCACTCCTTTCAATATATCAAATAATAATTGCATGAACTAGACCTTCATTTCCTTTTCTGGGAAGCGAACACGGTGAATAACATTTGGATTAGTGTTAAACTCAAACTAGTCTAGATGCTTTATGGCTGATTACAGTGACTATTAAGTATGCACTGTACAGCAGCACACAACAAGGGTCCATGTCAAATCCAAAGTGAATAAAATGTGTCCATCAGTTATCTCGGTGTTGTTAGCTAAAGTCACTCCTTCTTATTAGTTTTCTGGAGGTCCATCTGAAAATAATCCCTCATTCATTAGAAAAGAAGATTCAAGAAGACCTGTTTTTGGGGGCGTGTCTGCTTGATTGACAGGTCTGTGGTGCAGTCAGGTTACAGCTGTCAGTGGGCGGGACGTAGCATCGTCAGGTTTCCAATCAGATCGGTCAGATCCACCGCTGGCTCCTCCCCCAGCTCATCCAAATATGGTCACTTCCTGCTCCAAACCGCTCTGAACTAGCAAAGATGGTGACGGACAGAATCTGAACTGGAGGATTCATAACGTTCACAAACCAACGATGACATCACTGATGGTTGATGATTGGTTATAACCCCAAATCAGTCCACGGGGAAGGGTGATGACATAAAACTAGCTGAATGATTTAAGGAATCATTTTGGTTCAAATTTTACATCTTTTATTGCCTCACACCTCCACCTTGATGATTTGAATTGTATTTCTATGTCAAGACAGCAACAAATGGAAAAGCTTCTTTATGAAGTGGCCGTAAACTCAATCATTTTCATACTAACAGGCCTTTGAATACAACAAGGAGACATTTACTTTTCTGAAAATTTCACGAGTTGTTACTCTAGCCTTCATGTTTCTGATGAATACCTGAGACCTCTTCCTTCATCTCTGTTTCTTTCTTCAGTGCAAGTCTTCAGAACGGTCAAACACCGCAGCGTGATGAAGCACCGGCTGCGTGCGGGGGAAAGTCAAAGAGAGGGGAGAGCAGAGGTGAGTGGAAGTGGGGAGGCTCGTATAGAAAGAGCTTTTGTCCTGCTTACCTTTGATCTGACAGCTTGTTAACAGGAGAAGTACACCTACTTCTGCACACAGGATGATTCTGTCCGTCTGCTTTCTTCTCTCCTAATGTGTACATCCTGGACAGGAGGTGCATTCATTTCCCATGACTCCCTAAGAGTTCTGCTCCAAATAATAGCCTGCTATCTTGGCTCGTTAAATATAGGCAAATATGAATGTTGTTGCTGCTGATCACCCATATATCATGTTTCCTGTTTTTAAAATGTCTTTGTGAATTGCACTTTTCAAAAGCAAACTTAGTAAAAGTAAGGATGGACTGCCTCACATCATGGCTAAACTGAAAGGGGAAAGAGTACAGCTTTCCAAAACACTTTGTGCATTGGAGACAGTTAATCCAATTTGAACAATCAGGCTGTCCAAAGTGTTTCTGATGGTGTGTTCAACCTTAAATGGTCCAACTGTTCTCATCCCAGAACATCAAAGCCCATTGGCGTCACAGAGCTACACACAAGGTGCTCTATGGCGTCTTGGACACACGCACAAGGTGCCTCAGATTTAGGCACCAAAACCATGTGGTTAGTTTGAAGGATAGATTGATAGTTTGGGCTAAATGTGTCAAGGTCGCAGTTTGATTTGGGTCTTAATCACCAAAAGTACTTGGTTAGTTTGGGAAAAGATCACGGTTTGGGTTGGAATGAGTATGTGTGCGACAATAAATTACATTATATATGTTGGTTAAGTTACATAATGTTACGTAACATTACATACATTATGTTAGTTCTCTTACTTACATTATTTAAAATGAATACATGTTGACTTTTCTTTCCTCTTGGCCTTGAACACTGGTCTCCATGGTGGCAGTCTTGTGTTTGAGTCATCCCTCCATACCTGGACTTTGCAGCGCTCTAAATATAAAAAATGGACATAGTCTCTGGGTCTGAAAAGTGAAGATAAATGAGAATGTCTGTTAAAGTGCAACACTACTGAAGGCCTCTATGGGCTGGCTCCAAAAAGCTCTGACTCCAGTAGACTCCTATTTGAAAAGTTTCAAATACTGCCATGAATAACAAAGTCATAAAAAAAAGGTTAACGCCGTCCATAGCTAAATTCAATGCTGATCAGTGTCCCGGTGGTCCTTCTGAAAATAATTCTACAATTAATTACATATTAGGCATCAAAGAAAGCTACATTTAGGTGCATGTTTGTTTTGATTGACATGCATAGGGTGCATTCAGGTTGCTAAAATACCTGAGTGGACACTGTGTCCTCGGGTTCTCAGTCAGATCCACCGCTCACTCCTCCCCAGCTTGTCCAAATATAGTCACCTCTGTCTCCACAAAACACAAGATAGAGACGGAAAGAAGTGCCAGACTCAAAGCTTTAAAACGTCAGTTCAAAAACCAACAGATAGGTGGACACCTGGTTGCTCCTTATACTGTCACATGACTTCCTTCTTCCAATCAGGTGGTGGCTTTGAATAAACAGCCTGGGGATGAGAAGAGGCTGAAAGATCAATGCGTCAAACTTCTGATATTCCTCTGGTATTTTCAGATTGATGCAGAATTGATACAGAATTTGTTAAATAAAGAAACCAAGACTTCAATCAGCAAAAGTAGTACAATACATTTTGTTATAAACCTCCACAGTAAGCATGTGTGACTCAGTCGACTTACTGGCACTCATGGTGGTGTTTCTCTTATAGGTGTCTGTCTGTCTGTTGCTATGACTGATATTCCAAATGAAAAAAAAACAAAACTAATAAGCCTCTAATATCAGGAATAACAGTAATAGTTGGGTACCTAAAACACTTGCTGGGCCGTAACCATGGCAGCTCAAAGGTCAGGACTCTGACCGCCATATGCTACGGGAGCCCACAGGCTATTTTCACCCTCCACGGAAACTATCAAACATAATCTGGCAGCGACACATTATGGAAGAAAAGCAGGTTTCAGAGCAGCAAACGTACCCCAGAGGAGGACGGCACACATCCCACACCCTGCTGATTACTTTAACACCTCCGTATAGGAAAGACTGGCAAAGGAAAAACACTTGATTTAAGGCTGTCCATATCAATATACACACTACATATACTGTTGGATCAAAGTACTCTTATGATGGAGGATTTGGGCCACATGCCATTCATCATAAATATTATACGAAGTACAGACGTTGGAAGATCTTTTACCAAAAGGGTGATGTTTTAAGTAGATTACATGCTACTGTACATGCAGTATACTGTAAATGCTGTAGCCCAGCACTTCACCTGTCTCTCTTCATTCTTCAATTCAACAATAAATCATGAATAAAGGAATTGAAACCATACTTCTGCACTGCAGTGGCCATAGGGAGAAAAAAATATTAAATTGAGGCCACGAGATAGCATTTTCATTGAGCACGTTTTAATTAATTCGTGCGCACGAGATTGTAAATCGTGCAAATTAATTAATTATAATTAGGATTATTGTTAGTAAAAGGCAATAACGAGGATATTGAGATCTTGTGGATTATATCGACTTTATAGTTGGTCGATTGACAGTTGAAGCGGGTGCGGTGAACTTCATGCCTGTTGTGCTGTGCTGTCTCTCTATATAGAAACTTATCTCGTGTGCACAAATTAATTAAAATGCACACAACATGCTATCTCGTGGCCTCAGTTTAGTAATTCATGCGCACAATTTAATCTTTTCTTTTTAACATGGCCACTCCTGGGCTGTGTAGTTTTGTGAATTTGGTTTGTTCATTTTTTGTTTATTGATTATTTAAGTAGAAAAAGAAAAACAGAAAAGATCTGTGATCACATGTGCACTACAGAATCATAGCAGAAACCCAGTGTGGCTCTACAGGAATTACATCATGGGGATAACGTAACAGGTGAAGAGCCTCTGTCTATCTCTTCTCTGTCTGCGTATCTCACTCTGAATGAGGGTAAACTGACGTCACATGCCTGCTTGTTCGTAACAATTCTTCACTTGCTGGACCTCAAATATTAAATATTAATTGCCGTTATCAAAGGTAGAGTTCCACAACACGCAGCCTCTGTGTCTGAGATGATTATGAGAAAACGAGTCAGAGCTGTAACAAAATAAATAATAATTAGGAGGGCAGAGGTTTGGTTTCTATACAGAATGACTCTGCAATGGGAAAAACTGTGCTGCTGCTATTAGAAATGTATAAAAATAAACCACTGTATTACAGGAAAATACAGCCTCAGACAATATAATGAGATATTTTGAAAGGTGACTCACAAAGAGCTCTAGCTATCATAGAAAGCCTCGCACACGTAATTGCTGCTGACCCCCAACCGTCACTACCTGAGAAAGGCTTTTTTTCAGGTAAAAAGAAGGCTTTTTCAGGATATGTGTAGCCTTTCAAGCTGTGCGATAACTTTCCCAGTAAGAATGAAAACACTTGTAGAAAGGCACAAAATCACAACGGCTGCTGAATATCAAGGAAAAGTATCTGTGCAAGGTCCCAGCCATTTTCTTGTATGCTGAGGTATACGGAAAAACATTCAACCAGCTGAATGTCAGGCCATTTTGTCTTTGAAGCACATGTCCTATAGCTGCACAGCAGAAGGCCGACAAAATGTGAGTTTGGTTCGCAGATGATGGGGATATCGAGTAGCAGTACCAGCAGTGGTGTAACACACAACAAACAGTTCCAGCATCATCTGCAACACAAAGCCAGCTGGACTCATTATCCATGTTTTGTGTTCACCTTGGATTTGGTAGTTTAAGATTTCACGGGAGCTGTGACTAATTTACTTGACAGCCAGTGAGAATGCATTGATGTTGGAGCGTTCTATCGGAAGAGAAGAAAATGGAAAAGCAGCTAAAAATAGGGCATCGCGATGTAATCCAAGCAGCTGGGACAAGGTGGAAGTCTGTTTTACATGTTTCAGGCACTCTGAATGGACGGATGCTGAAACCACCATTTCTGTTTCAGCACTGAGACACATTCAGGATCTGAATCTAACATTAACACTTAAACTGTTTTGTCCATAATTTTTCTTTCTTTCTAATGTTTATGCCAAAAAGTGTCTTCATTTAATTTTACTTCAATAATTAAGGCATATTCATATATATTATGTCTGTGCACTTGAGCAGTGTTTTGTTTTTGCGCTCCAGCATCATCATGATCACCATGAAGCTTTGAGTAACTCCAGGTGTCTCCACCCAATCACCAACCATCAGTGATGTCATCAACCATCAGTGATGTCATCAACCATCAGTGATGTCACCAACCAGCACTGACGTCATCGTTGGTTTGTGAATGTTATGAATCCTCCAGTTCAGATTCTGTCCGTCACCATCTTTGATAGTTCAGAGCGGTTTGGAGCAGGAAGTGACCATATTTGGACGAGCTGGGGGAGGAGCAAGCAGTGGATCTGACTGATCTGATTGGAAACCTGACGATACTACGTCCTGCCCACCGATAGCTGTAACCTGACTGCACCACAGGCCTGTCAATCAAACAGACACGCCCCCAAAAACAGGTCTTCTTGAATCTTCTTTTCTAATGAATGAGGGATTATTTTCAGATGGACCTCCAGAAAACTAATAAGAAGGAGTGACTTTAGCTAACAACACCGAGATAACTGATGGACACATTTTATTGACCGGAGGCTTTTTGGAGCTGACCTCTAGTGGCACTCGGTGGTATTGCAGCTTAAAACACTTCTGCATTGGCCTCAGTTTTCAGAGCTGGAAGCTACGTCCACTTTTATATGGAGTTTATGCTTCCATCTGACAGAGCAGCTCTTTATTTTTTAAAAGTTTCTCTCTTATCTTCCTAGATACCGTGATTTAATTGATTTTACACAAATCATGACCTTTGCTTGTGATATCAAACTTTCAGGGCTTACTCTTTTTTATGCGCTCCCTCGGCTTCACCCTTTCTCTTTTGTTTTTGCTCTTTCTCCTGCACTCGACATTTCTTCTCCACACTGTTCCACTTGTGTTGATGCCTGCAACAAATCACATGTGCTGATAGTGGTTTAAAGTACATGGCTGCGTGCGTGCAAAGTAGGTGAGTGGTCTACAGTTCATGGACTATACCTGTCACATGTTTTTTTTTGCTTTGATTTATTCATCTCATTTTGGCTTTTCCAACACTGGCTCAACACCTCAGGCTGGAATCCTCAACAAATGCATCCTCTTCACCAAAAAACAGCTCACCTGCAGCCAATCACTGCCAACCTTTCATGATCTGGCTGACACAATTCAATTCAATTCAATTCAATTCAATTCAATTCAATTCAATTCAATTCAATTCAATTCAATTCAATTCAATTCAATTCAATTCAATTCAATTTATAGTGCCAAATCACAACAATTATTTTATTAAAAGCAAAAAGGTAGTTTAAGATCAATATTGTTGTATATTTTATGTTTAGTTGTAAATTGTAAACATTTAATATACAGAAACAATTCTTTCCACCATTTCATTCCATTTTGGCATCCTTCATCAGAACCTTAGAGCGAGCAGAAACATGTTAAAGTGCACAAATTTGAGAGTAATTTTAAAGAAACGTGGAAGGAAAAAGAAATCAGGAACAGCTGGATGACACTAGGAAACAAAACTTTTACTTTTTTTGTCCCACAAGCTGAAGTCAGTGGACCTTATATTACTTTTTGCATTGATTTAGAATTTGTCTATCAAATATTTTATATTATTATATCATAAATAAGGCTGTTGTTACACCGAAAATACACACATACATTCTTCTAAAATGCACAAGTGTTTGATTTCCATCCACATCTGGATCAGGAACTTTTCTCTTAAGTTTCCAGCAGTGGTCTCTTTACATACAGGGGCTCCTCTTTCCTTGACATCACTTTCCCACATCCAAGTGAGTTAACTGGAACAAAAAAACAGGTGATAGAGAAACTCTGAAAATATTTAGCATTTGGATCCATTGTGTAAATATACAAAAGGAACAGGTACTATTTTGCATGGGATAAAATCTTTTGTAAAATAGTGTAATGAATGTATTATTGGTATCCATTACTTAAACACTGATTAGTGCATCCTGCAGTAAAGTGGTACATCATACTCAGCCCTGGTTACATCAAGATTACAATAAGTTGCTGCTGAGTTTTAAGTTATTCAATGAAATTGCAGCGGTTGTTACTTCAAACTTAACATTCGTCAATCCAATAACAAAACTCTTCTGACTGTTCCTGGTGATCAGGAGGTTCCTGATCAAAGTTGTGCCTCTGATGGACCTGAAATAACGAATTTATGTTACAATGCAGTCATCAGAAAAGAGAACGAAGGATTTGCTGATGCATGTTTTTTGCCCTTGGGGCTTACCGTAGCTGCATGCACTCACTGCATAAACCATTTATTATTACAGTGTCCTTGACTCGACACGGCTGATGGTGATACTGAAGCTGAAATTATTTTCATGCACCAGATGTTAGAGTTAGAATAGCAGGTGAAAATATACACTGAAAAAAATGTTACTGTAGACCAACTTAAAACAATTACTCTGATTTCTTACAGCTAAATTTATTAGCTTTTCTCAAATTGTATTTACAATTTGGTGTAACTTAAATTTTTTTGATTTAATATCAATTAAAAATGTTTCTTTTGAAAAAAAATACTTTCATACAAAGTAAAAAGAAGATTTAGTATAAAGACCATTCACCATTTTTCACTTTGTTACAACAACATTTTTTCACTTTGGAAAAAACTAATATTTACAGTTACATCTAAGTAAAGTTTTTACTTTTGAATAAACTAATTCAAATACTGCAGCCTGCTTATAGTCATGTTTAGAAATGCTGCGAACACCCCGCAAAGCTATGAGATTTCGCATGAACCCCAAATTGTAGCAGTGTGCATTTGCCGAACAACAACATCAGATAAAAACATTGGCAAGCTTGCAACCTTGAACATTTTGTTTGAGCTTTTTTTGCTTGCGAAAGTTTGTGATGTGGACAATTTGTATGTGCGCTGTGCAGTATTAGAATTTAAGTTTAATGAATGTGAGTACATGTTTTTGTGTTTTCATGGTGTAAGCATTAGCACAGATAGTAGAGATAGTCGTTTGTTATCGGCATCTGCCAAGGAGTATTTTTTTTCCGACAACGCTTGAGGCTTTGATTCAACAGTGGAGGAGAATGTTAAACTGAAATGACAATATTGAGACAGATTTTAAGTTTTTGATCAACCTACTACATCAATGTTATGGACTCAAGGTTTAGAACAAAATAGAGTGACAAGGTGTCCTGCTTTATATGGGACGGCACAGCATTTTTATCCCTTGTCCCTCATATTGAGATGAGGTCCCACATTTTGATGGCTTCTAGTTTTCCAAAGTCAACACTACAGGACAGACGCTTTTCTTAAATCTGGATATGCGGCAACAACAAATATATTCCCACTGAAACCCAAAGATGAGATCCAGATTCCTTTGATTCTTACTGTGTTGAATTTGTCTGGGGGGGGGTTGGAAAGCTGCATTTAAAAACAAAAATTTGTTTAGTCCTTTACATGCCTAAAGCCAAACATGTATTATCTATCATGTTTTTATTTTCTAAGTTGGTTAGGCATCAACCTTTTTGACTGCCTTTCAGCACTGGTAAGTGTCCCACATTGTACCTCAATGTCCACACAAACATACCTTTGGTTTGTTATGGTCTGGTCACTTTAGACCCAAATGCACTATTCTCAACATCAGGTAAAAGTTCAGCTTCTTTAAGAACACAGGTGTAAAAACAAAAATACCAGAGGAATATCCAGAGGCAAGAAAAAAAACAAAAAAACCACACACAGTCCGATGGTCAAAACCAGTAAAGAAGCAATCAGGCAAAAGTAGACCGGGGCGAGGCAAAAAGATACAGAACAGGTCAGCTCACTGGTAAACCCATCAGACGCCAGAACAACACGAGCACTATGTGCACGAAGGACAGCAACAATCTGGCACAGGAGGTAGGGGAAACGCAGACCTTATACACGAGAGGGCGGGAAGATAATCGAACACAGGTGGAAACAATCAGCACAGCGGGAGGACACGAGCAAGTGAAAAAGACCTGAAACGAGACACAAGGCGAGTTTCAAAATAAAACAGGAAGCAGACATGAACTTAAGTTGTGACAGTAAACTTCCTCTAGGAACAGTCTCAGATCTGGACTATCTAGAGCCGGCCGGGAAAAATCAATAAAATTGCCCTCTTTGTGTTTTCAGTAATTGTATAAGGTTTCATAAATCTCATATTCTGATTTAAATGGTTTATAAAGTCTACTTGTTAATACAATCTGGGCTTGACAATTGGGTTTTCAATATAGACCTGTTCTCACTGTTGTCTGGATAGAAAACTGCACAAAATCACTCTTTTAGTTTTCATAAATAAAATAAAACTTTTCAACACTGGCGCTGGGTTGCCACCTCTCCATTCTCTCATTTTCACCAACCTCCTGTCACATTTCAAAGCGGGCCATTTCCGATTCCACCCCGGGGTCCTCAGTGACGGCCCAATAAGTAAAAACAGAAAGATGCACGTAAAAGCTAATGTATAGTGTGAAGCTGCTTAAGCTGCAGAGTGTTGAGTTATAACACTTCCTTTTGTTTATTAACTAGTAGATTGAAAACTGACTGGTATAATGAAAAGTCCAAATGAAACTGTCCGATCAAACAGCAGAGATTACAGGGACCCCATTGTTATGTAATTTCAGCAAATATTAAAGTAGTTAAAAGGCACCGTGATGTCCATGCACATCACCCACAACAGAAGCTGCAGCTCACTTTGGAATAAATGGATTCTTTTTCTGGAGCTCTGCTGAATACAATATTACATTACAACCTTATCTCCACTGGAAGGCTTTCTGACAGAGGATGATTTAATGCAGGGCACACAAAGCTCCCACCCACAAATTAAACACAATCAAGCACAGAAGGCACAGGACTGCTGATAGGGGCATCCTCATTACAGCAACCAGGCATTGTGGGTAATGAATGGCAGCTGAGTTTGAACCATGAAGGTGAGTTTAAAACAAAAACTAGTTTATCACCTTGTTACATAAGTTTTCAGGGCACAACTTTTATCTAGATGATTGTTTTTATTAAATGAATATTACTTTCTTACGTTCTGCCCTATCACTTTTCTTTCATGACAACAGTGGGTTCGGGTTTTTTCCCCCCTTTGGATCTACATGTATCTAGAGGTGACGATGCAAAAACTGATGGGGAGTGAAGCTGTCAGACAGGCCTGCTGCTCTGTAATAACTATTTTTCCAATTCAGATAAAAAAAAAAGAAGCAAAAAACAGGGATCATTTCTGGGGCTGATTATTTGAGGCTGGACTGGACTAACCAACATTACTTTGCTTTTTTAACATATTAACACATACAGAATACAGCAGAACCCCTGTGCAATATCACAAACATAAATGATTCATGAAATGATTCAAAACTGTCCATACCTCTAATATTATGATAGCTGTAATGTAGGGTATAACTGTATGTATGATTAAAAAACAAAACTGGTAAGATAGACTAACCTGAAAATGTTTGCCCCAAAGTACAACCTCAATGCAGCTAGGGGGACAACTGCAACAAAAGTCATTGCACATGTAATTTCCAATTTGTGACCAATGCAACATATAGGTCCCATCTTTTCATCCCCTACGGTACGTAATTACCTGAAGAAACCATATTGTGAGACTTCATAAGGATTGCAGCATCAGTAGGCTACTGAATAAAGAAGAAACACTGCAGGAGATATAGGAAGAGGAGTACTATCACTGGCAGGGTGATAACTTCACAATTCACTAAAACCTTGCATGGACAGATGGGAAGTGCTTCTGGTGTTTCCATGATGCTCTTACAGTCTGTACAAGAAGGTTCTTTGACCAAGGTGTAGCTCGTCTAGTCCGTCCATCCCTGAGTTCCTCTTGGGTCCAGTTCATATCAGTGCCCAGAATAATATATTTCCAGATAAGGAGAGACACCTTGGAACAGCTGACTGTCTCCGTCTGTAGCTGTGGCAGACGGCAAAACAGAATGCAGGTGGACATCGTGACTTTATGAGCTGGAGAAACTGGATCAGACAGGGAGGCCCAATGATGAATGAAGATCCATTCACAACCCCGAATATAGACATAACAACAATTTACAGTCGTGGATGAATTTGGTACCTCTCAGCGAAAACTAAGAAACCACAATTTTCTTTGAAATAACTTAAAACCAAATAAATAAATTGGTATCTGTTTATTCCTTATTTAATATTTAATAATCAGGCTTTGCTTTCTGATTCAACAGAATATTTTAAATGAAATTTATGTGTAAGTTGGATGAGAAGGATCTGTTCCCTCATGTTTAATCTTCATTCTTCTAAGTGTGCTTTTCCTGCTGCTCTATTTACTTCGTCACTTCTGCTCTCCCACTCTGTCTAATCAAGTTCATTATCCTGTCATCACCAGACTTGTCCAATGATCTCTTTACCTTTTCCATCACCTCAACTGGTCGAAGCAGATGACAGCTCACCTCTGAGATTTTCTTCCTGTTAACAGGGAGTTTTTTCTTCCAGCTCTTGCTCATGTGGGAATTCAATTTATGGGTTCTTGTCTTAAATGCCTTTAATGTTGTGATTTGGGACTCCACAAATAAAAACATTTAATCAGCATATTCTGCTCCATCCTCTCCAGCATTGAGGCTCAAGATGTCTTGTCTTATCTCCTACATCCATTTGGGACATTGCTTTATGAAGCGGCCTCTCACCGTTGGAGTTTAATCACCAAAACATATTACTTGAACTGTCATTTCTTCAATAAATTGTTATTAACTTCCAATGATCTCTCTTTTCTTGAAATGATAAAACAAATAAAAGTGGTATGGAAATGATGGGACCAGTGGTCCCAGACTTCCTGTCTCTCAGAGAGACTACTTCCTGTCTCTCAGACAGACTACTTCCTGTCTCTCAGAGAGACTACTTTCTGTCTCTCAGAGAGACTTCCTTCCTGTCTCTCAGAGAGACTTCCTTCCTGTCTCTCAGAGAGACTTCCTGTCTCTCAGTGTCTCAGGTTTGAAGGCATCCTTCTCTAGACTGTATGTTTCAACTCTTTATATGTTTGATAGGATTCAGATCAGGACTCATAGAAGGACACACCAGAACAGTCCAATGTTTGGTTCTGACCCACTCCGGCTGCTCTCAGCTGTGTGTTTTGGAGGACAATGACCTGTGACTGAGACAGAGCTTTGTAACACTGGGCAGCACATTTTGCTGCAGAGTTCCTTGCTAGTCTTCAGGTTTAATTAAGCTGCACAGACTCGAGGCACACTGAGCGAGAGGCAGAACATCGGCCCTAAACAGCCCAGAACCTCCTCCATGTTCCCCAGCAGAAACGGTGTTTCGGTGTTCTTTTCCTGGAAAACGTCATCTTTTCGTCTGTGAATATAGAGCGGATGTGACTTGCCAAAAAGCTCTAGTTTTATCTCACCTGTCTAGAAGACAGTTTCCCAGAAGCACTGTGGCTTTTAAATATACATTTGAGCAAATTTCAATCTGTTTTTTTTTTCTGTTCTTTGAACAGTGGAGTCTTCTACAATGGAGCCCATTGCCCATTGACACCCATGCATCAGACACAATGTACTGTAAGTTTACCATTTGCACCGTTCTTCCATTCAATCTGGGTCGCAACCGAATCCATGCAGTTTGACTACAGTCCGATGGACCTTAAACTTCTTAAAAATATTTGCAGCAGTGGTCATGGAAGCTGCTTGGTGATGGTCTTATTGCCTTTACCTTTAACATGCTGCTGGTTTGCTTTCTCTGGTCCATGTTCAGTGTGCTGCACACAATGATACCAAACAGCAGAGTGACCACTTTTCTTTCTCCATTTGAACAGACTGAAGGACTGATTACAAGATTGAAAAAGTTTTGAAAGTTAATTTGAAATATCACTATAATCCAGTAATTTGTAATCTTTTCTAGGGGTACAAACAAGTCTGTTCAGGCCATTTTAAAATCATATTTGTAGAAGAAGCATCAAGTTATATTTTTTTACACTTTCTGTGCTTTGCTTTGTAACATATCAAAGTAATACATGAGAAATCGACTTTTATTTTCAACTCTTTTCAGGGGGAATGAAGCATTGTTTCATTTCGCTGTGAAATTCATCCACAACTGTATATCCTAACATTAATGAGGTTATCCATTCCACAGTGTACAACTGTTATAGCTGTGAGAGGTTAACTTTTTCAGTGGCTTTACTTCCCAATGTGGTCATAGTGATGTACTCACTGGATGGTCCGTAAAGTTGGTCAGTCAAATCATTAATCAAAGAATCAAAAACAATATGCCTTCTAGCTTAATGCATGGTTGAGTGACAAATGCAGCTCAAGTCCATGTAATTTTACCTCGTATTCAGAAAAAGTTTTATTCTTATCAGAACAAATGTATGGGATTGTTACTGTGAGAAAAAAAACAATGTTATTTAGTATTTGGTTCTTGAATTTGTGCAGTCATTTTGAGCCAGGTAAGAAAAAGCCTGGAAATGATAACAACAGTATAATTTCCATCATGACTCATGGTTTATTGTTGTTACACAGAGAACTAAATTAGCCTTTGGGGAGATTATTTTCTTTTTTAAAGATTTTAACAAAGATTTACACGGTAAATTACTTCAGGAATGAACATTTAATGTGCTTATTTCAGAGCTGATGACGCCTTGTCTCTCACTTATTTTCAGTTCAGTATCAGCATGTTGTTAGTTGGTTGGGAGAGATTCAGGTTTTGCTGTTCAGAGATTTGTTGTTTACTGAAGTACTGTCATGTCCCCAGCTCTTCACCACCAGTGGAATAGAAACATTCACTTCGTACCACTTGTTTTTTCCCTTCTAATAACTATCAGCATGTCTGTCAGTCAGGATGATGTCTTCTTCATCCCTTCCTGTTCGCAAACTGCAAAACTTCCACCTGTTATTGCTGAATCTTGTATTGTGCTGTTTGTTATTGTTGGCTGTTTATGTTGCATATGTCAATCTCCTCTGCTGCTTCAGGCTCCAGTCTTCTCATCCATGATGTACAGAAAAAAGAAGACAGCCATCAGCTACCATCGCTGAAGTATAATAGCCCACAGTGCTTGCCATCAAACATGTCTGAGTTAAAGCCTTGCAAGAGGCAGAGCCCAGACATGGTAATGCTAGTATTACTATAAAGGAATTATCTGAATTCTGATAACAAAGCAGCAGCAAAGTGACTTCAGGCTCCTGGTAACATAGCGACCAATGTACACAGCTGTTTTACATTCAGGCTTCGTCACAGCTGTTGGAGAAGATCAATTCAAGCTTGTGCGTGTCTTATTATGAATTAGAATTATTATTAATTATTTAAATGCACATCTTCGCCACAGAGTTTTGCAAGTACACTTGTACCTCTAAATAAATGCCTAGATTTACTGTCAATTGATTTACAACCCGGTTTTGAGATGTTTGACTTGTCACAGGAGAAAAGCACAGGTGGAATTACGAACATTAACAAGCCATGAAAGTGAACCAGCATGAACAATAGCTGGACCTCGATAGCAGCCCTCATTAATACACTTTTCCTGCTGTCACAAGTTAACATGCCTGCTGTGGAAAACATTTAGTTTAATTTAATTTAATTTCTACCAGAAATTTTGACATTTACACAGTTTTAAGAGTTTACACCTGTATTTTTAGTTTTAGGTTTAGGTGATATTTATTTATATTATATTATTAGTTAAACATCATTTTGTTGGCAGCTAAACATACAGACATACAGTACTGGGCCAAAAAAAGTCATACATGTCAGTTTTTTACAAAAACATTTTCCGAGACACTTATTTTATATCTTAATACTTATTTTATGGTTGAATGTTTCCCAGCAGCAGTGACACATGGAGGAGGTGTCTTGTAGGTTTGGGACTGCATTTCTGCAGTCGGGGATTTGGTCTCCTCAGTGCTCAGGTTCAAAGGAATTAGGCATCACAATTCATATTTTGTGGCTCAAAATTAGCTGTGACTGTTGGGATTTGTGATACGTTGCAACAGATGTACAAATCAGGAAACTACCTCACCACACATTACTGTATTCGAAAACAGTTTCTTTACTAACATGAAGTGAAGAAGTGTCCTATCTTCAGAGTATTGATTGCCCATGTCACCCCACAAAAATTCTTTTGATCCACATGAATAATGTGGGTGGCATCTTTTTCCATTTAAAATTGTGAATTTTAGTGAAAGGCAAACAGGTTTGCAGCTGTGAAGAAAGAGGACTGTAGGTTGAGTAAGAAGGTGAAATGATCAAATGGAGAGAGAAAGAGGAGGTGAGGATGGGAAGTTCTCCCCGTCAGTCTCTGTCCGTCTCTCTTCTCAGTTCAAAAGCTTATCTGCAGTAAAGAAGCTATCAACGACACCCTGACGCCAGGCAGGACCACTGTTACAGATCTCTCAGCCCTGCAGGAGATAGCCTCAGACCCACAGAGCGGAAGGGATGAGTGGGGGGGGGGGTGAAGACATAGGGAGGAGCAGGAGGAGAATCTCAGGCTTATCACCAGCTTCACACTGAAGGAACAGGCGAATCCATTATTGGAGGGATGATGTCGCCAGTGCCACAATATGTCGTGGGAATCCAGGCAGACAAACACACCTTTAGACATTGCCTGAAATAAATATATATATATATATATATACATATATACACACACACATATATATATATAAATATATAAGACCAAGTAAACACTAAGACTGAAAACAAAAACCAATACCGATTCAATATACATCATGTTGTTGTAGTGCACATCACCACATTACGCCTTTTCACCAAGGACAGATCATTAGGAGGGAACATGATTTATTGAAGTGATGACTTGTAGATTTTGGTGGTTAGACTCTGACGATGTCCGAGATGGATGTAGGAGTTAGGACAGGACCCCTGGAGCCTCAACACTGCAGGTGGTCGAGTGGAGTGTGTGGATTTAGAAATTTGTGTGAAAAACTCCCGTTTACAGGAAGAAAAACTTCCACCAGCATGAAGGAAAAAAGTCCAACAGAGTGAAGGAAAAACTCCATTTCAACAGGAAGTAAAACCTCAGACAGAACCAGGCTCAGAGGTGAGTTGTCATCTGCCTTGACCGGTTGGGGAAAGGGAGATCAGATGACTGATGGGAACTCCGGTAGAGATTTCCAGGAAAACCGGATGAATCAGGTGGTGATGGGGAGGAGGAGGGTTGAACTTCAGGAGGTCTGAAAGGCAGAATGACAGCATTATGATGTTATTTAAAGAACAGGGATGAGAACCTGATTGGCTCAAAAGTGCGAGCTGAGAGATCATTTGGAAAATATGGTGATGACGAGATTATGAATGAGTGATTTGACAGCGTGGGAGAGCAGAAGGGACAGAGAAGATAGCACAGCAGGATTAATTCACAGAGGTGGAATTAAACCAAGTGGAAACCAGAAGTGACGTCATTGTTGGTTTATGAACGTTATGAAGCCTCCAGTTCAGATTCTGTCCGTCACCATCTTTGCTAGTTCGGAGCGGTTTGGAGCAGGAAGTGACCATATTTGGACGAGCTGGGGGAGGAGCCGGCGGTGGATCTGACTGACTGATCTGATTGGAAACCTGTCAATGCCACGTCCCGCCCACCGATAGCTGTAACCTGACTGCACCACAGGCCTGTCAATCAAACAGACACGCCCCCAAAAACAGGTCTTTTTGAATCTTCTTTTCTAATGAATGAGGGATTATTTTCAGATGGACCTCCAGAAAACTAATAAGAAGGAGTGACTTTAGCTAACAACACCGAGATAACTGATGGACACATTTTATTCACTTTGGATTTGATGAGAGAAGTTGAATGGGAGTCTATGGAGCCGGAGGCTTTTTGGAGCCGACCTCTAGTGGCACTCGCTGGTATTGCAGCTGAAGACACTTCTGCATCGGAACCATTTTTCAGAGCCGGAAGCTTCGAACACTTTTATAAACAGTCTGTGATTAAACCATGAAGGGAGATTAGAGATTATCCTTATTTAACTAATGATGATACAGATCACGGTAAACAGTTATTCCACATCATTCTCAGCATAGATCTGACTAAACAAAGGCTTGATCAACCAGAACTGCTGAAAGCAGGTTGTGCACTACATACTGACCAATAAACAGGTTTCCAAGCAACATCATTCTTTAAGGGGGTTTGTGCGCACCTAAAAATTACAAAACAAATCAAAGTGAAAGACAGCTCCTTGACTATGAAAAGTATTTGTTCTGCCTTGAACTGCAAAATTCACAAAAAGCAATAGTTGAAAAATCTTTCTTGTATCAAGAAGTTTACCTCCTGGTTGGTTCAGAGGACAGATTTACGTATTTATGTCAATCTGACATAGCCTGGCTGCTAAATAAGTGATCAGGCTCTATGGTGAGTTCTTTGGAGATCAGTTTGACGTGTTGAGAATTTCTATGTGGATTTTAATAAATGCTGACATGAATTTTTTTTTGCCTCCCTGGCCAGAAGGTCAGTTTTACTGACCCAGCAGCTAAAAAGTGAAGTAACGATTTCTTCACACAATTTTGGTGGTTTATCATAAACAATACGAACAACAGTGACGCTCCCTTTAGATTTGGTTGTTTATGATCTGAGAACCAAACTTATGATCATAACATTTCAGTAAGTATGGATGACCTTGATTATAAAGAGAGATCTCAAATCTTAATTTTAAAATTATAACTCACAAGTTTTGCTAAGTAACATGTGGTAAAGAACAACAGGACTATGGACGAATACAATAAATATTTTTTCCCAAGAGAAGATTTGTTTTAGTTAAACATACTTTGTGAAGAAAAGAGACTTTCAGCAAAGCTCCTCCAAATGCTTTTTGGCTTTGGCTGCGAACTAAATTAGTGGGACTGAGGGACGCTTAGTGTGCTCTCAGCAACACTAATCAGTGTTACACATAGCAGGGTGCATAAATGTCCTGTAATCATTTCATTAGGAAATATCAACTCTCCATGTCGGGCCAAGGCACAAAACCAAGTGAATCATCACAGCGTGAAAGAGGAGGATGTCTGAGGTCCAGTTTGTTTCTGTTCAGAACCAGATCTGATTCATTCTAATCTGTCTGAACAGTAAAACGCAGCGTGGAGTCACACTTTCAATTTCAACCAGACCACATTGGTACATGCCACAATATCAGACCCTGCTGCATGCAACCTGTAGGTGACTTCTACTTCAAGACTAAAATGACTGAACTGAACTTATCAGTGTTGCCATAACAACATGAAGAACTTCTATTAGAGACGCTTGTCATAGTTTTGGCAGTCACAGCAGAGAGTTTGCAGTTATGAGCAAAGAGGATAAGACGAGACAAAGATTTACTACTCCTGTGTATATTTTCATCATTACCATCATTGTATATTATGTCCTTGTGTTGTTGAGATTCAGTATAACTTGCAGCCAAGGCCGGATATACCTGCAAAAGGGACCCGAGTCAAAAATGACCACCACTCTCTAAGAACTGCCTTCATGTGATGGCCAAATGAAGAGCATATAAAAAGCTATGTCATATTTTGCCCAGTGTTCAGCATATTTAAACTAGATTTTGATAGAGGGTCCTCCTGTAAAACAAACCCTGCAGCTGCCTTTATGTTATGGTATATGTTTTGTGCATACTACAAAACAAAATTGCAAATATCCGGCTGGGTATGAAAGAAGGAATTGAACTGAACTGATTTGAAGTTACTTAAACTGCCTTTGGAAAGAGTGTTAATTTGTTTAGTTAATCTGTCAGTTTGATGTGACAAACTCACCAGACTATATTAAAAAAAATCTTCAATCCACATGAATTGATATCATACTTACCAATAGACCTCACAAATACTGTGCTCTGCCTGTTCTTGATGTTAGTGCTGCGTAGAGAATCATCCTACTGGATGTAGAACCCGGTCACGAGAGTTAAAAAAATCGTAATGCTCATCACTGTCACCAGCTGTCCAATCACAGTGAAGGAGGGGCGGGACAAACGCGGTTAACTGCCGACACTGGTCTCTGATTGGTCCGCCCTTCAGAGTGTCTTCGCAAATGCTAAAGAGCCAAATTACCAGACTGTATTCACAGCAAAGAAAAGTGAAGGTGTGAGCGACCGTCGGTGCAGCCGTGTTAGAGATCACTGTCTTACTTTCTGTATCAGAGACGCTAAAATCTCAAAGTCCCCATCTCAAATGATCACCACTCACATTTAAACATCTTTAATCTTTAGGAAGTTTTCAATGATTTGTCAACTTCCAGCACTGATTATATTTTTTCCATTTCTGATCCCTCCACGGCACTGGACAACTTCTTACGATCTTTTAATGTTATTGCTGACAGACAGGTTTCTTATTAAAAAAAAAACATGGAATTGAAAACAGACAGTCTTTGGTTCTCCTCACAACTGTCCAATGCCATCCACAACAGAGACAGAGCCTGGTCCAAGGTGAGATCTAGTGGCGCCCCAGAGGACTGGTTAACCTTTAGGCAGCTGAGAACCTCCTGCAACAGTATGATTAGAAAAGGCTAAATCAAATTATTATCCTTTTTCTCATCCTGCAGCATGTTGATCTCACCGATTATAACATCCTTCTCCACGAACCACAGTCTATCGGTTTACATTTAATTGTTGCTGGATTACCGAGGGGTTACCGAGGGATACATTTCAGTTATCACTACTCTACCACAAACTGGTTATAAACACAGAGAAGACCAAGCTCATGGTGTTGTCCACCTCCACCACCACTCTGACTATCCTGCCATTAAAATCTTATATTACCCTTAGTCATACAAACACTAAGGAAGTTGGCTTTACAGCAGAAAGTAAGTTAAGATTCACATTCAACTCTTGATTCAAAAATTTTAAATCAAAACAGACTTTTTATATAAAATGAAAGATTGTCTGTCTCCAGCTATAAAAGCTATTGTGCAGTCATGATACATTTTCATCTCATCATTGTACTTGGAGGTTGTTTGATCGTCTTTACAGTCAATAAGAAAATCCATCTCGTGTCATTCGTTTGAAAAAGCTCGACTGTAGAAGCTTCCAAACTACCTTCTTCCCTTCTTCTCTGGTTTAAATCCAGTAACTTCTTAACCTGAGATATCCCTCAAGTACACACTTGTGTTGGTTGAACTGGCTTCACCTTCTCCATGGAAATAACTACGAACTACAGCCTTACATTCCCGTTGGATATTTTAAAGCTTTATAATTTGATGTTTTTGATATTTTTTGTTTTATCTATTTCTTATTCATGTTGTAGTTGTGTTGTTTTGTTGGTTAATTGTATTCTTGTAGATGTTTTTGTTCTCAGGGCTCCTGTAGCACGTCAGAGCTACCGTGGGGGTTCCTTGGAGACAGACGACGCGCTCAGTCAGACGTTCAGGTGTAAAATGCCTTTATTTGCCCGGCCCACACAACAATGTCTCTGTGCAACCGCTGTCTCTCGCCTCCTTCTCCCTGCTCCCCTTTATAGGGGAGAGCTCATCAGTTCACATCCAGCCCAGCTGTGCTCATCACACCTGCCCAGCACCGTTCCCTGAACCACTCCTCCCACTCTCTACCCCCTGCAGCTGAGCTAACCACACCCCGCCACCGCAGCTCCTTAATGGAAAAGTAATCTTTATCTCAATCAGACGGGGCTGTAGGGACACAAGTAGACGTTTGAATTCATTCATTAATTTGTGGTGAGCTGTCTCCTGGTCAGTCACACTTATCGATATTAAGCACAGCTCTGGACTGAAGGCCTGCAAGATTTTTCTTGTGCACATAAATTGAAGCCGCCTTTTTCCTGTGAGTTTGTTTTGAAGTTTCTGTTTTGGTTGATGATCTGAAAGCGTCTTGGCCGGCTGGGCTGTCGGACCAGTTCAGGAAACAGCCCAAGTCTACCAGAGTGATCCACCAGAGGACATTTTGGGTGTCAATGAGGTCACTTTATGTGTGTCATTTTGGCAGAGCTGTAATACATTACCCTGCTGTGTAATCTGTCTCCTCTGTCCGCTCTAATTTAGTCTCTGGTGGCTGGAGTTCACTGCCCTGCCAGAAGCAGCTGGCTGAGCCCAGTGCCCTCTCTGGGTGTAGAGGACCCACGGCCATGTCACCCCATCGAGGTTTACTTAGCATAGAGTATCGGAAGCGTGAACAATTAATTCAATCAAAGCCACCCGCCAGATTTCCGTAGATTAAAAATATAAATATTATTTCCAGCCTCATGCAATGTAAATTCTAATTAATTAAAGCTGTATATCATTCGGCAAATAATTGGATCTCAATCATCTGTGTAATGAGAGGCGTTTGATTAATCTGAAAAAAATTAATAAAAAAAAAATATGAAAGTGATCAGACATTTTTTTTTTGCCGTCTTTCTTTCTGAGTCGATGGCGTGCTTGTCAAAACTAAATAAATACCTGTGAAGTGGGAAGGAACCCAAGCACATGTTTTGGATATAGAGATGGTTGAGATACGGCTGTGAATGGATTCTCATCCCCATCCAGACTGTGTCGCTGGAGCACGGGAGCGTGAGCAGAGATAATTCATATCCAGAATTTGAAGGCTTACTGTGTAGTGAAGGAGAAGTGTTCATGACTCAAGGGCCCCTCTGTAGCGGAGGAAAGTGAGCAGAAGGGGGTGGAAGGAGGCGATGCTTGAATTTACATGGGGGGGGCGAGCCCCTGGGGGCCAGTCATTCTTCTGATTCCTTCCATTTGGAAGAACATAGCAGCAGAGCGGGATGATCCAACCATGCAGCAGGGACCAAACAAATGCACACGTCACTGAGACATGCAGCTTGCTGTTGCTGTCTAATTTAATTCTTCCTCCCTTGTTTCTTTTCACTCTAGTTTATGTAACAATCTGATATTTGGACGTTTCTCTTTTTTAGTAGGATGCATGACTGCCCTGGCTTCACATTGCCTGATTAAGGGCAGATTCATAAATGTACACGTATACCACAGATTGGATATAAAAGTGTTCGTAGCTTCCAGGGCTGAAAAATGGTTCCGATGCGGGAGTGCATTAAGCTGCAATACCAGCGAGTGCCACTAGAGGTCGGCTCCAAAAAGCCTCCGGCTCCATAGACTCCCATTCAACTTCTCTCATCAAATCCAAAGTGAATAAAATGTGTCCATCAGTTATCTCGGTGTTGTTAGCTAAAGTCACTCCTTCTTATTAGTTTTCTGGAGGTCCATCTGAAAATAATCCCTCATTCATTAGAAAAGAAGATTCAAAAAGACCTGTTTTTGGGGGCGTGTCTGTTTGATTGACAGGTCTGTGGAGCAGTCAGGTTACAGCTGTCGGTGGGCAGGACGTAGTATTGTCAGGTTTCCAATCGGATCAGTCAGATCCACCGCTGGCTCCTCCCCCAGCTCGTCCAAATATGGTCACTTCCTGCTCCAAACTGTTTCGAACTAGCAAGATGGTGACGGACAGAATCTGAACTGGAGGATTCATAATGTTCACAAACCAACGATGACATCACTGATGGATGATGACATCACTGATGGTTGCCGCTTGGTGTATAGCTGCATTTAAGTAAGTCATTTTTAGCACTAGAACAACTCCTACTCGTTAACATCTGTACCAGTCCCACTTCTCCCACAGCCCCTGACACAAACACCACATCAGCACTAATTTCTGTTACTTAACTGTGAGCCAGATCAGGACTGATTACTGCTGGTGCCACCTGGATGGGTAAGCTCAGGCATTGGGGCGGCACTGGACCTCAGCTGCTCCTGTAATTTGCAGTGACACCTCATTTTAAGAGCTTTCGCCTCTTAAGCCACAGTGGGAGCAAGCCTATGAGAAACTTAATGTAATCATTGAAGGACAGCGAGATATTACCCAGTGCTTTCCTCTGCTGTGAGCCAGTTCTCTGATGTGAAACCAGATGAAAAACAACACAATCTAAGGGTCTGCTCATGTAGCGTTCGCCTGTGAAAGCTTCTGCAGATTTAAGATGCACATGTGATCTGGAAAAACATCCTAACAGCTACTGATAAAACTCTCACTGAATGGTTATCATAAGGGAGGAAATAGTGCGCTCCATGGTTCAGCTGAATTTATTTTCTCTCACACCTACACATAGACACAAAATCTAATTATCAACTCAACAACAGTGCGAGTGTGAGAACAAAGCAAACAAGAGAAAAAGATTTTTGCATAAATTTCAGTAGAAGCAAGAGAAAGTTCAATATTGTGTTTGTTAATCAAGAGCTCGAGGCTTTCCTCTGGTCCCCCAACTTCATAGCTGCGGATCAAGTCCCCAGCGCTCCACTCAAAACATCAGAAATACAAAATATGAGGAAGATAAAAACAGGGCATGCTGGGAGGTTTGTCTGGCTGTGGAGGGTTAGAGCCAAAGAAGACGCCGGTAAAATAATGCAATAGATTCTGATGACCTTCGGCTCTAAAAAGTTGCAGCGGTACAATTTCCTGAGAGGTCAGACTCTCCTCTGTGAGTCAAATCGAAGCTACACAGACAGAAAAGAACAAAACAAACCAAGGACTCTCACTTGACCTTGACGCAATAAACAACACCTCCGAATATACCGCTGTCGCTGGCAGCGCCGCTCTCCCTCTTCCTGTTTGGGCACATAGTCCTGTTTGCAAGGTGATGTGTGACAGGCTCTTCTTACAAACATTGAGTTGGACTCATAAACACAGACGTGTGAATGAGCCCTGGCGACAGACGGACCCTTTCTAAAATTACACCAGTGGAAGTGGAGGGAGGACGACAGCAGGTGTTTCTGCTCTATAGTGTATTTACCCAGGAATTAAGCTGTAATGTCAGAGGATGCTTTGTTGAATGACTCCTTCTTTTGTTGAGGTGGGAGCAGACAGTGTGTGTTTGCAGACGACCGAACCATCTGGCTGTCAGCGTAGGAAGAAGTGGGTCTGTTCCCCCCTGTGGTAAACCGGGAACCAAGTGGAATCCAAATGAAATGGTGATGTGATTCGTTTGATTAGAATTAGTTAAGCAGCAGTGTCCAGTGATATTCTGTTGTTAGCAAGACGCCAGCGGACACAATTCGCCCTTCTGGTCAAAGTTATCAAGATTGTAATCCAATGCTGTCAAACGTATATTAATATATGACAGTGTTTTCCGTTGGTTGATGAGGCCTGTGATGATGTTTTTTCTTTGGACTCTTTGGACTCCTAATTACGTCTAACTCGGCACAGTGCAGGTTCGCTGGTGGCTCTAGTAGGTGTGTTGGACTTGTTTGGTATTTTGGTGAACACAATCGCAGGTGCAACTCTTTTTCAGTTAACCTGAATACCTTCTATATTTCATGGATGACATTGGCTCTGTGTCCAGACGCGTGCCAACTTCCTGATTCACCTTCATTTCACCTTCAATAAACAAGAGTCATCTTCATTGTTTGTAAGATCATTTGAATTAGAAGGTTGCATTAATTGCTTGTTTGAATGTTTATTTTAATTTGTTTTAATTATTTATGGAAGTGAGATTAACATCCACCAAACATGTCTGTGGGATTTTGGATTGGTCTGTTCATGTGCTCGCACTGAAGCCATGAAAAGATCTCTGCACTTAGACCTAGTCTGAACTGCCCAAAGCACAGGTGGAGTTTTACATTACATTACATTACATTACATTTCATTACATTTCATTTCATTTCATTTAGCTGACACTTTTATCCAAACAATAAGTGCATTACAACCGTGCATTTACCTGAAAATTGACACCAAAAACTTCACTGCACTGGCACATCTTTTCCAACACACCCCATGTTGTGTCTTTCTAACCATCTTGGAGCATCCGGGTTCATGTTGATTCATGAAAATTGCAACTTGGCGCAAGTGTAGAAAAAAGTCTGCTGTACCATTTTGGTGATTTTGCCAACTCTTGTCCAACTGTTGAGGTAAGACACAAAAGATCAGCTGGTTGTGAAGGAGTCCAACATGCCTGCAACAATGCAGACAATCTGGACCTGGGTACCACCCAGACGCCACACCATTTCAAAACCTGCTGCACACATATTCAGTCTCCAGAGGCTGAGAGCAGCACACTTCAGCCTTTAAAAAAAAAAAATCGTATTTGCTACAGAGTGCACAATATGTTAGTCATCAATAGGTCAGTCTAGTGTTTTTATTGTCTTATTGCAGTGCATTTACCCAAAATTACTTATCATTTTCCAGTAGAAGCGTGTGTACATGCAGTGGGACATAACCTTCCACCTTTGCATTACATTTAAAGCAACACAATGAGCTATGCTTATTGAGGGGAAATGCAGGGAAGCTTCACCTCCTGTAGTGACATCCCTTTTTACCAAATAAAAAAAGTTTAATTTGAATCATGTTGTAGTTTTTGTTGGAGTAGAACGGGAGTCTGTTCAGTTATCAGGCTCTTCGGTGGAACCAGCTCCGAGTTTGGCTACAGGAAAAAAAACACACTTGCTATTTTCATGTCTGCCCTTAAAACTTTCCTTTTTCCTTACAATTAGGGCAGCCTAAGCTGACCTTGAACCATCCCATCTCTTTGCTCTCCATTCATTTGCCACTACTAGCAAATGTTTCTTGAACATTTCTCTTACTTTGACATGTCTAATTTAAGATGGTTGCCTTTTATTTTATCCACTGTAGTTGAAAAGTGCATTTTTTGTTTTAATATTTCCTTGACATTGGTATTTTAATGTGCTTATTTATGTGTTTGTATTGATATAATTGAATTGAATTGCTAATCCCTGCTGCACCGTTCCTTAAAAAAACAGTCCTGGTGAAGTTTTATTATTCTGAATGGACAGAGGTCATGTAACTTCAGCTCAGTCCATTAAATCATCCTACACTGTACTTAAAATAATTAGACATTAACATAGATTATTTAATTCTTAATATGGAAACAATATGTACCCACCTGTCAGAGATTTACTAACCCTAAAAACATTTTTTCAGTGTCTATGTTGGTTGAGAAGACTTGGGGGGAAGAGGGGGAGTGGGGTGTTTTAAATATTATTGAACATAATGCAGTCACAGAGGTGGAGAGGAGGCTGGGGTTATAATTGAAAATGAGCTGAAATGGCTGACAAAAGCTCTGCTGAACTGATTATCTTTTATTCATTAGAATTTCAATCTTCTGAAGCCCCACCACGAGGAAAATTGGAATTCATTGTCACTACTGCTCACTCGCAATTGCGATTCATAAAATGTGTGGTGGTGAATGTGCTCTATTCAGCCTGCACACAATACAGAGAACATGAAACCAGACCAAAGATGATAGAAATATGACTTCAGATATACGTCTCCATGACCAACCCTTCAACATAACAGAGAGCTCGAGACTTCAGCTTTCTGATCCATTAAATAACAGCATACACTGGGACCATTGTATGTCTCTTATTGTGTTGTGTTAGAAGTACTGCATATTGGTATCTAACAAATTTGGCGGAAATAATGAAAGGTGCTGAAACACACCCAGGTGAGATAGAAAGATACATTTTACAGACAAAAGGGTTTTGCTGGGGACATGGTTGTTGATTTATTCAGAATTCAAAGCAACATGGCTAACACAACATCTGGTTTGAGCATAGTGGGATCATCAACAGGACAATGACCTGAAACACACCTCTAGGCTCCCAAAGGAGTGATGATAGAGTGCGTCAGATGACCTGGCCTCCACAATCACCGACCTAAACCCAACTGAGATGGTTCGGGATGAGTTGGACCACATTTTAATAGTAAAAATTAAAATAGTACAAATAATGGGGAAAAAAACCTAACTTAAATGTGTAGATGTGGCCAAGTTATTGCAGACAGTGTCACCATTTTAGAGATGCAACTGCATGTTTGGTAATAAACTTTTATTAAAAGGGTTAATTGTCCCAATTTTTAAAAACACATTTTTACTCACAATACAAATACAATGTCCGTGCGATGTCTACAGAGTTCCAATGAAAACTGTTAACAGTGAAATCTTTAGATAAACATGAACATTGTACAATTGTAACGCTGATAACTGTCAGGGTTTAAAGATGTGAGTGCCACAAACAAATTTCCATTTTGATTTCTCTCCATTGTATTGAGGTGAAGGCAGAAACCCATCCATCCTTTATCTATACCCACTTTGTCCTGTACAGTCACGGGTTTTTTCCCCACTCTGGGTCGTCAACACTGAATGATGACGGCGGATAATATGAATAGTGATAATTTATAACATTTTTATCCCTTTCAGTGCTGCAGTTTGATGTCGCGCTGCAGCCCCAGGAGCAGTGGAAGTTCACCTGTTGATTTGCGGTGATATCATCTCAGGCAGGTCACTGGTTATAGTCTGGGTGTTTTATTTTGGGGGAAATAGGGGTTTATTTTGCCCAGCTGGGTTCAGAGGTGAGTCACTGATGCTCTCTGTGGACAATGCAGGACATCAGGCCGGGTCGACTGTGTGGTTCCCGACGTCCGACACACGATTGCCAGAGTAGGTGTCGACCGATGGTCTCCGTGGACCGACGTGGGAGTAACAGGTGAGTTTCAGGATGAAACGCAGTCAGGTAGGCAGGCTGCCACGCTGCTGGTTTGGAATAAACTAGCCTGTTATGGCACAATGACCTACACTGACTGTTGACTTCATTATTGAAGTTAACCAATATTTATATTACTGGGCTCACAGCAGGATAAATGAAATGACAGATAATAACAAAATATTGACAAGATGTAGCCAGTAAAGAGAAATTAACTGCAACAAATTTTGCTAATGGTGAAAGATTGGATATGATTATTTACTGTTAAACAATGAATAACTTATACAAGTGATATCTACAATGAAGTTCATGGATCAACCTTGCTCGTGATACAGTATCAACCTGTATGATGAGCAAGTTATGAAGATGTTTTATCTGCGTTGAGATGGTTTCAGCCATTCCTGGAGCCTTTTTGGTCAGAACCCGCACCATTAGATGTTTGCGGAAGCCAGAAACTCCAGGAAGGAGGACTCGGTGTTGTCTCTCCCTGACACGTCATTTCATTGCCTGGCAAAGGGTTCTTCTGGAGGTCTTCCAGCTGGTTGCTGTGGGGAATCTGCCAGGAGATTCTCTTCCTTGGCACAGTTGGTCATACTCAGAGTAGGAAAACAGGGAGATGCAGGCAGCCTGCATGTAGATTTTGTGGGTTGAATATTGTGGCCTAAAACGTTAACTGTTTTAACGTTAGCTATATAACGTTCAAGGAACTGGTGTTACACAAAGCCTTCACAGGTCTTCAAAGTGATGCAGTGAAAAGAAAGAAGACTGCAGGTTTTCTCTAACATTAAGGCTCTCCGGTTCTTCTGATTGGTTTATAAAATGTATTTTGCTGGTAGAGTAAAGAAAAGGGAAAAATCCCACTTTGTAAACAAAATACAGTCATCTGAGAGCATACGGCAAAAAAAGAACAAAAAAGGAAAAGAGCATACAAAAATATTACTGAAGAGCAAAACCAAAGCAGCAAAGGAGAAAAAGATGACAGAGTTGCACAGAAAGATAAGCCACACAGATGTGAATTTCATGTCTGTGCATCCTTGAAATCTATAAAGTAATATGAATCACTCACTGATTAAAAAGGAGAATGTATGGCTTCTGACACAATTAAATCAATGGGACTTACACAATGATAAAATAAATATAAGTTATATCATAGTAAGTCAATATTGCATTATAAAACTGGTAAATAGTCTCTGGATGGGTTTTCTGATGTCGCCTCTCCTCAGGTAGGGAATGGTCTGTGTTAGCTAGAGATGAGGTTTCACTGTGTTCCTGTTTCTTTCACCCTGTGGGAATCTGGCTTCAGTGAACTGTTTGTCCACTGGACATCTGTTGGGGATTTCTTTGTCGCGCTAAAAGCAAGTATTTTTACAGTCTGCTTCAGATTCATGGGATAGTTTTATGTGAGAGGAAGGAGGTAGTCTGGAACTGCCAGACCATTGCTCACAGCTTCAGTTGTCTTCGAAAACACAGCTTACATTCATGTTTGCACAGCTCCCCTGAACGGCGGACCAATGAGCGACCAGTGTCAGTGGTTAAGCGATGGTGTGAAAGTTAAGCCTTTTTTCTAAACGTAATTGCAGCAGTGGTATAGTTTCAGCTGGTTTTAGCACATACTGACAGGTTAAAGGCTGCTCCAGTAGTTTCACACTATCTGAAGGTCCACGCCCGGTAGGATGCAACGACTGGAAACGATTTCCTATAGCGCGTACCCAGACTCAGATATTCACGCAGTGAATTTGAGGCTAGAAAGGAGGTCTCATAGTCAGTGAACAAAACTTGCATGAACGTAATTTAACCTTGTTCTTGGCGTGCCATCTGATGATGAGTGTAAGGTCAACTTTTAAAGTCTGGTGTGGTGTGATAAAAACCCGGTAAGGTTTTTAAGACACCCACATGTCTCAGGTTCGTTGTCTGATGTATGAAACATTACTACACTTTCATCGTAGGGTTACTCATAATTCTCTGCAGAAAATAAATAAATATGATTCCTGTAGAAATAGAGAATAGAAGTAATTTGAAGACTTTTTAATTGACAGTTTAGACCTGCTAAGAAAACGCCTGTCAGAAGCACGCCTGTCGTTGTACATCACTAACTCGCTGATTCAAGCAATAAAGGATTAAAGTGAAGGAATTAACACAGCTCTTTGTAGGATCACTGAAGAACCAAAGTGCAACACCGGTATCCTCTGTTTAGTCGGGAGTCAAGGTGTGAGCTCACAGCTCAATAAAAGCAATTTTTCCAGGTCAGTGGTCCACTAGTCTCGAGAGAATGGGAGGAAGAGGGGGATCATATCTTATTGCAGCTGCTGGGTTGTATTCATCATAACTGGGGTGAGCAAACAGGTCAACGAGGGCATTTTACTTATCAACATACTACACATCTGTCCCCCAACATCGACATACTTTGGACACACGTGGAACAAAATGAACACTGGAAGTGTTTCACTGTTCTCTTGTCATTTCACAAACACAGACACAAACTTCCCTCAAAAACTTCCAATTTAACAGACTGAATTTAGTTACTTTGCCTCTTGAGGCCAAAGTACAAACTGTATAGTATATTTGTACACAGTAAATTCGCCTCCAGTAAGAAGAAACCTATCAGTGCATGTAGTTATACTTGATATCTTTGTATCAATGTGTTTCTTCCAAATGTTGCTTATAGCACAGATATGTTTTCTCGCACAAAAAAGAAAAAAAGCAGACACGATCCTATTACAGAGGCAGCATACCGCCGCTGTTCAATGCATTTGGGACTATATGTATTTATCATTTTATTTGCAGCCATTGCGGAAGTAATTTATTTAAAAACTGGATAAAGTAGCAAATGTGTACCCGTTACACTGGATAGACTTCAGAGTAAACAGTTTAAGAGAGAAAAATGTCAGCCTTCATTGTCTAAAAGAGCCTCAGTTTGGTCAGAATCCCTGTTCACAGCTCAATAAAAGCAATTTTTCCAGGTCAGTGGTCCACTAGTCTCTAGAGAATGGGAGGAAGAGGGGGATCATATGCATTTGGAACATTTGGAACATTTGCAGGTTGGAGGGCGAGACCTGGAAAATTCCTACAAAAGACAGAAAAGAAGCAACAAGCATGATTGAAATCTTCATTAAATGCTCAGCGCTGGGAGGTTGTTGTTGGTTCTAGTTGCGATGTGGATTTTGAAAACAGTAACATACTGATGGAGAAAGTGGAGGAGAATGAACGTCAGCCAGTAGCAGGTGAATGACAACAGTCTACATCCCGGTAGTCAGACTGGGCCTGGAGCAGCGGTGGTTCGGATTGTTAGTCATTCATATGCTGCTTTGGACAAATACATTTGCTAAATGGATAAATGTAATGTAAACAACTCAGAAAAAGACAGAAAGAGGCCAGTTTAAAGGTGTAACCCATAAGTACTGCATTTATAGCTACAGTATTTTGAAGGAGGGGTTCATCCGTTAATGGGCCAGATAGAAATGAAATAGGAATAGAAGTGATTATCATGAGAGGACGTCGAGATAAATTTCAATAAATGAATTACTCTGATACAAGAAACCACCTCCTTTTCTGTGTTTCAACATAATTTAACAGCTTCCAGTTTGAATTCATTTAAACATATGTGCTGTGAAGCAGCGTGTTCATCCCACAGAGCAAATGCACAGGTTCATATCATTGGACCCATATGGGCCGAGCTCCACAGTTTAAGACAATGGTGACAAAAATGCTTTTACTTGTTGTTGTCTTTAGAATTTCAGGTTTAATTTGAAGTCAAGTATTTAATGCTAAGGTGTTCCCCTTCTAGGTTTGTTGATTGGTTGTTAATCCCTCGTCATGTGTTTGGTTTTCCTCGTGCACAGAGCAGGTACACCGGTCATCATCCAAACATGGTGCGTTGAAGTGCTGCAGAGAACAGGCTTGATAAATTGCACTTTCTGCCGGGATCCTGTGGGATGACTGGAGGTCAAACATGGCCATCCGGCTGGGAGAGCAGCTTTTCGTGGTCCCCTCAGAGAATCCCATATTGCATTTATATGGCCAACGTCTGAAGCTGCTTCCTTCCCAAGGCTTTTCAAAAGCTCAGCCACAAGGGCAGCAGGCTTGCAAGTAAATAATAATGATCCTATCCATCTTCCCAAATTGTAATGCTGAATTATCTTTCCTTGGGCCCGCTAACTTCTCTTTTTTCTATTGAATCAGGAATAGTGTAACATCTGGGTCACAAAGTTTCTCTCCTTGAACACATCAAATTGAAAATATAAAATAGAGGGGCTGTATGTTGGTGTGTGTGTGTGAGGTAGCAAGAAAGCTCTAAAAAGTCTGTTTCCACTGCAGAAAAGCTTCACAGTAATATAAATCTATCACGTTCTACACCAGTGGTCTCCAACCTTTTTCCTCTCAGAGCTACTTTGACAAAATAAAAGTGTCTGAGAGCTACTCGTGTTCAGCAACATTTATTCACATAGCTGAGCTCCACCCACACCAGCGGAAATAGCTTCTTTTATGTGAACAACAACAAACTGATACTCAACCCACACATTTTGTATCGGAACAGCATAAATTCAACATCATGTCATGCTTTTTTCTGTTTGCATTTGTTCGTGTTATACCGTTCACTACTGTGTGAAAGACTGCGTGGGTAAATTGTGCAACAATTTGAGAATAATGTTCACCATCATAAAATTGCAAGGAATTTGTGTATTTTATCATTAAAAGATTCAGAGAATCTGGAGAAATCTCTGAACACAAGGGACAAAGCTGGAAACCAATATTGGATGGTGGTGATCTTCGGGCCCTCAGGCAGCACTGCATTAAAAACAGACACAATTCTGGAGTGGAAATCACTGCATGGGCTCAGGAACACTTCTGAAAACCATCGTCTGTGAACACAGTTCATTGCTGCGTCCACAAATGCAGGTTAAAACTCCCCAAAGAAGAAATTAACAAAACTTGAGATTCTTATTGGAAATCATGGAAGCTGAAAGTTTTCTCTATAATATTGTAAGCTCTCACCTTTCCCATGTAAAGTGCCTTGGGATGAATTATGTTTTGGTTTGTCACTATATCAAAATTGAAATTGAACCAACCCCTCCCAGATCACCAGATGTGAAACCAGTCGAACACCGTTGGGATGTAGAAGAGCTGGAGATTGGCAGCACGAATGTGCATCTGACAAATCTGCAGAGATGATGTGATGCAATCATGTCGACATGGAGCAGAATCTCACATCTGGTGGAAACATGGCACATAATAACTGAAGCTGGTGTATGTCAGATAACACCCCTCCCCCCACACTATCAGATAGGATGTACGTACAGGCCATTACATGTGATGTAACTACCTGGCACTGATGATCCGACATTTACACACTCGTCCCATCAAGACAGGACATCTGCATGGAGCTGAAAAAAAAAAGCTAAGACTGGTCCATAGATTGTTATTGTTATTAAAAATATTGCAATATTTGATTGTGTCCATATCTCCCAGCCCTAAGAAAAGCAATGTATTTCTCATTCTTGCTTTATTTTGTTTTATTAATGAACTGTTTGTTCATGTGTGCAATCTAATGCAACACTATCAATGTCTGCCTGGAGAGATTGTCAGAAAATGTACACTGTTATAAATGTTTTTTTCACAATGATGGATAAACTTATGAACACATTTGTCTTCCAACATGGTCAGACTATAAATGAGCCCTCAGAGCCAAGTTCACTGAGGCTTGTGCACTTAGGTGATTTGCACCCTGAACCTTTTTGCTATTTCACTGCAATATTAAACAGCTAACAGTTATTTTGACATTTTTAATTTGTGCTCACCAGCCTAAATATTCAATCTGTCTGTTTTTGGAGTGAATTATCATAAATGAAAAATAAATGATTTACAGAACTTGTTCCAAAAGGTGTGCGGAAAAAGTTTGAGAGAAACGGTCATAACTTCCCCACTGTGCTCCTGTAGTGCGCTGCATAGATGACTCCATACGACATCCCACAGCAGTTTATGCAAGTTAATGTAAGACAGGTGGTCTAAAGAACTCCCTGTCTTCATGACTGCGCTGAGGCAACTAAATTGTTTCAAATATGATATGCTGTATTTAGGCAAACACGCAAAATGGACACCGTGTGTTAACAGTTACAGTTTAACACGCATTTGAAAGATGCAATCCTCACTGCACATCATTCATCGATCAGCTGGGACTTGCAGGTGATGTGAAGTTTGCACATGATTTTCCACTCACTGACCTTCAGTAAATCAGGCCATTAAATACATACAAAGAAACATTGCTAGAAAATTATGCATGCATTTCAGTCGGCTAACTGATAATAAACAGAAATAAAATCTATATTTTCAGTTAGGATTAGTGGAAAAATTGGCATCCTATAATATTTATATTCAAAGTATTTAGTTTAATATTTGCAGAGACAAGAAGCCGACAGCTAAGGAAAGGGAAACTATGGGCCTATTACTGGGCTAATCAAAATTATGATTTCTCTATACAGTTTATGAATGTCTTTTAAAAAAGTCTATGTCAAAACATTCTTGAAAAAGAAACAAGAATATAAAGTTTTAACTGTTTGTGTGGATCTGTGGCAGGAAGCTTAGAAAGAGTTCTGATGCTCAGATGCAATTTTTTATCCAACAATAGCGTCATGCTGGCGGTCCGGTGTATTGCTAAAGCACACCTTGATGGTAACTGATGATTAAGTGGACTTTCTACTTTTAAACCAGCAGTTGTCTTGATTGTCCATCTATTAAACTCCTGCTGCTTTTGCAGCAGATGATGAGATCGGTGTATAAACAGTCAGAAACACTGCAGGATAACGGTCACCTGAGATTCATGGTTGGCCACACTCAATCTCTGAAAAGGCACTACGAGACCAGAATCTAAAACAAACTGGACATTACCTTAATGATTGAGTCTTTGGGATTTAATGCGTTGCCTCACCTGCTAATGTTCCTTCCTCCATTTAGCACAATTTGTCACCTTGCCTCCCTTCCACCTTTGCAAATAAACAGAGAAAATTATGACTTCGCTCACATAAAAATGTGAAGCTTGTAGCGAGGGAAAGGAGCAGCTTGAGAAAGTGAATGTAATTGTCTAAGGTTGTACTAAATGGGAGCTCTGTGCTTTGAAGCTATATCTTGTCCTCTATATAAAAAAAAAAAAAAGACCTTGGTGAATGACTTTTTTCCTCATAAAATAAATGCTGCATTCAGTTACCATTATGAAACAAACCCTGCAAGGGCTCATGGATAGCAGTGAGGAAGGAGGGTGTGGCTGTAGTCATTGTGCTGATGATTTATCATTGGAATGGACCAGTGGGGACAGGAGGCGGGATAAAACTCAGCTTCTCTCACCAATGCATTCAACAACTTCAACTGCTGTGGAATATCTATAGTCAGTTCTTGTGTATTATTGCCAACGTCTACTGGCACTACCGGCAGGAAGAATGCTAAATGTTGTTAATCTGGAGGGCGGAGTCACCGAGGGTGGGTGAGGATATATACACTGTCACACAAAGGCAGAAATCAAGTTAGTCTTAGATTAGGGTCAGGGTTGAAAATCTTGGCACTTAGTTTGAATGCATATTTCATTGCTGTTGGACTCGGCATTCACTTCATTCAATGACTGCTGCTTCGTAACATTCGTTCTCTCTCAACTACAGGAGATCTGCCGTAAGTGTGTCTTACGTCACACCGGTTACCCCCGAGGCCACCTTCCTTCAGAGGAGGAACCATGAATACAACACACGATACCTACTATTTTGATGTATTTATTTACCATCCCATGACCTACAAAAAACCCCTGTGTAAGTTGTTTATGCAGATATATATATCATCCCAAAGCCTGTTAATAAATGTTCATAATACATTTATGGAAATGTAAAAAAAAAGACATCCATGTCTATGTATTGCCTTATAGGTAACATTTATGGCAACATCACTCTTGATATGAAGGCATACTGTATATGTCCTATGTTACGTTTCTGTATGAGTCGGTGTTACAGCAGCAAAGTGAGTGGCTGCACACAGACTCTGCAGTGAACAAAATTCAAACAGGTTTGTGGCAAAAAAGTGTTCGTTTGAAAAAAATTAAATTAGGTGTATAATGTGAGATTGACCTCAGTTAAAGATGAGTGATTTTATCTACCTGGGTGTGCTGCCAAAATAGAAGCTATGTAAGGGAAACGCTGCGCACATGCAGCTGGTTGTCTCGAATCATTGATCAGATGTCCATTTGGTGATGGAGAAGGAGATTGATTTTCCTCAGAAGCAGTCACACCTGGATTGTTGCATTCTATGAAATCTGCCAGCATGAATCACCTGGCTGCATGTTTGTGACCACTCAGCGGTGAATCTATTAGTGAGTCAGTAAGACTGAGAGAAGGAAAACATCATTTTAGAGGATTGTCAGGTTTTCAATTGGATATAATTTTATCTGAATTTCAGGAGCAGGACCACACATCAAACACCTCCCTTATGGACATGAGTCTATATACACCTGCTCTTGTTTTCCGTCCTTCTGTCCAAAGAGATCTACGAAGCCTGAGAGCCGGAGTGGATTCTCAATCAGGCCTTCCCCAAACCGCAGTCTCTACAGCTCCATATCACCATCAATAAACACTGTTAACGCTTCATTGAGGTGGCCGTCGTTGCTTGTGAAAGTGAATGTTTGGAAAAACGATGCATGCTCACCTAAAAAAGAGTGAAAAACACAGATGGATGGATTCACAGAAGTGAATGTTACTCTCCACAAACATTTGTCAATTTCTACATTTGAGTGCTGTTTGGAGCCAGTATGCATCGCACAGCATCTGAATTTCTAAGTACACAGGTGCTCCCTGTGTGTGTGTGTGTGTGTGTGTGTGTGTGTGTGTGTGTGTGTGTGTGTGTGTGTGTGTGTGAGAGCATTCATCCTCAACAGCTGTTTGCATTCCATCTCTACGGTTGTAAGGTTAGCTGGTCCAAACCTAATTAACAGTGTCTGTGGAGAGAGAGGGCTGGCGCTGAGTGCTGCTGGTAATGTGATGTCACAGTGGATTAGGCTGATGGGCCGACTGAGTAGCGTGTGTGTGAGTGTGAGTGTGTGCGTGTGTGTGTGTGTGTGTGTGTGTGTGTGTGTGTGTGTTCATGTTAGGTGGGTGTATCTCGCAGTCCACTCAGCTCTGTTCAGATCGGCACAGAGGAGCTTGCTTAAAAATGTCTAAAAAAAGCAGCAGCAGTCGTTTAGTGTTTAACATTGGAAAGGCCATACTGTCTCCCCCGCAACTGCTGGACTCCAACCTCCCTCACAGTCCATGCATGAGTCCATGAGGCAGAAAAAGACAAAAAATGAATGCAACATTAGATTATTGTGACATTTTGCTTTCATGTAGATCTCCCAAGATTAATTATATATACAAAAATGACATAACAATTACGTTGCAGCCTTTTGTTTTCCCATTGATAATTACATGTACATATTGAGTTTGTGATAGTTTACTCCCACTTGAATATTCTTGTAATTTCCATTTACTACCAAAATAAGTGGCAGAAGAAATTGCTAATGCTGGTTCTAATGAAACATCTTAGATTCAAGTGGACATAAATTTAAGAAGCTACCTAGAATTTAATTCTGAAAAAATACTCCAATGTAAACTATTTTTCGTGACAATTTGGGTTTTTTTTTTTTCTAAAGCAGCTTAAACACAGAGGCAATTCAAAGTGTTTTACATGAAATGAAGAAAAGGACCTGCACTACATTTTTGTTTTTTTACAATTTACTTTTTAGTAAGTCCCAATAATAACAGAAGACGGTCAAGATGGAGCAAGTGAACAGAAAATAACTGGAATGAATTTTGGTAATAGTGAAAGAGAAAATATTATCTAAACTGTACAAATAACGAATACCAATGACATCTACCATTAAAAGGCTATTTTGATATAAAGAATGAAGATGGTTTGCCCACCCTGAGATGTTTTGGCTGTTTCTGGAGTCTTTTTGTTGGAACCCACAGAATTCTTGTGTTTAGCAAAGCAAACTTCTTCACAGTGAACTCTGGCTGGTCTTTACTGCCTGGTGAAGGGTTTTTCTGGAGGTCTCTCAGTTGGTCAGCGTGGAAAATCGACCTTATCCTGGGACCGGGGGGCTGCCATCATCCTTGTGGAAGATACCCGACACTGGGGGTCAGACATGAGAGGGCTGGTTTCCACCACCTGCCTGACTGCATGGCTCCAGCTCCGGAAGACGCCCTCAGGCAGTTCATAGCTACAGGGTTTCTAACATACAGCCGACTCCTCAGGTGTTGGGGAAGGACTGTTGGAAGTGAAAGCAGTTCAACATTACTGTAGTGTGTCTGTTCAGGAAGGTGAGTCAGATGATCTGGGTTTCCCTCTGGCAACATGTCCTGGTCCGGGCAGGACGTACAGCCTTCCAGTAAGGACCCAACAGGCTGCACGCAGTCTATGATCCACCAGAACCTGGTTCATCAAAGGGCTTTGGTTGAGACCTTATAGGTGGATGAGTGTGTGCATGAGGATGTTCACAGATAGCATGTTGTTTAAGTGGGAATTTAGTACAGAGGCAAAAATGCATACAAGGGCTACGTAGGGCTGTGGATGGCTCCTGCCGTGCACACCCACTCATTCCGGGCACGAATCGGCCTGTCTTCCGTAGATGATGTGGCAGTGCGTGAAGGTTTGAGAACAACCTGCAGGGACAAAGTCGTCTGAGGAGTGTTTGTGGAACAAAACAAAGCTCGTTGGTTCCTGAATTACTCTCCTCGGAAAGATTTTCCTCTTGAGCAGTGTCGTGACGATGCTCTGCACCTTCCCTTCGTTCAAACGGTTATTTGGTTTCCTCTGATACGGCGCAGACTAACATTTTAACTAGTAAGGGATAGACTGCATGAGAAGAGTTTTGATACTCAGAAGAAAATATTTGTGAATTCCTCAAAAGATTTCCAGGCAACTCTTTGTAGCCCAAAGGCTTGTCACAAGAGGTATGACTGGACAATGACCCAATTCTCTTACCTGGTATTTGGGGAGATGCACACCACTGTTGTGCTTCCTGCCCTGAATGTCAACAAACTGACCATCCCAAGAGTCTCATTGTGTCCATTGCCATTAATTGAAGTTCTATTTGAGCCTATTTGTATGAACCACCTACGGTACACAAGGATATCACTTGGTGTAAGGTGGACAACGCATCGGGATATCCTGGAGTGATACTACTTTGTATAATAATTTTACTAAATCCATTTTAACAAAAATAAAATTACCATTACAAATTATGATAGAAATCTTTAGTTTTATTCTCCTTGGCATCAAAGCAGTTTCACGATATCATTGACATCCAGCTGATAAAATGAAGCCAAACTTTTGATCTCTTTTTAGACATTTTCTACACAAATTCTCTACTTAAAACACATTAACACACTTATAAAAAAGGAGATCAGAGTACATTCAAAATCTGAAAAGTAAAATACACGACTCTGACCTGTTCCAACATCACACGGCCAACAGCATTCCCTCTTTCACAACCAGAACACCACAAAGGCGCCAGGCCCAGACGGAGCCACCCCGCTGCCTGAGAGCCTGAAAGTTGACCAGCTGTCCCTCATCATCACAGATCTTTAACAGATTCCTACAGATGTGTAAAGCTCTCTGCTTTTTCATCCTGGTGACAGTGACAGTCTTTTACTTAGAGTTAAAGGTACAGAATAAAGTTGTTTAAACTAGGCAGTTTTTTGTAAGTTTGACTGAAGTTTTATCTGAAAAGATTTCATTTTTACTGGATTTCATAATCCTGTCAGTTAAACACAAGTGTCTAAACCACAGCGTGGTTCATTCCATACTGCATTAGACTCTGTGTATTTGGTCTTGTATGGACAAGACAGTCCTCCATGCTGGTTGTGCTGTCAGAGTATGAACAGGCTGTGTGCAAGGCCTACAGCACACAGCAGGCCACATCAACCAGAGGTAAAACTCCCCTTTCTGTTGGTCGGAAGAATTCATTTTCTAATAGACTCCACGTCGTGTAATATTGATGGATCTGCTGACCCAGTTTGAGAGTCCTTCATCCCAGTGGCAAACAGGAGGGTTAAGGCAGCATGAATGCCTCAGAGCTAGCCTCGGGCTGAAGGAGAGGGGGGCCGGGCCACCTGCCTGTCTGATCCACAGCCAGGAATGAATGAGGGACATGGTAAATATTTGACAAATAGAAACATAGTTTGTGTACCATCAACCACATCATGAAGAAAAAAAGACAATACATGATTAAAACTGCATCCAGAATTTATAGCTTGAGACTGCTTTGATTACTTTTCTATTAGCTTTGTTCTTGTTAGGTTCTCAGCAGAATCTGAGCCTTCTGTGGCCAAAAACATCATGTGAGCTCATCAGTGCAAATGATGCAAACTATAAAGAACGTGATGGCGATATAACATGTCTTTGGCATTTTTGAAGCTGGTGTACAGTAAAGGATTGGAGCACACTGGCATCTTCATCAGTGTCAAATTTGACAAAGACTTAAGGTTTAAAGAAAATAAAGATACCAAGTCAATTTCAATGAAAATAATTTCAAATCTGTGGATCTAAGAGAGTGAGTGCCAAATGTCCACACGTTATAATCCCAACAGAAAACAGTTTCTATTAAAGACAGGACAAATGAGGAAAACAATGGTATGCACTAGTGCACTAACCTGATGTATTGTAACTAACATCACAAACTTAAACCACGTTGCACAGTCATGGTTAACTTGTGCATAATGTTGTGCAATAGTTTAAACCGCAATATAAATACTTTAAATGTGTCCAATACAATTTAAATTACGCAAAAAAACATCTTCTGTCCAATTTTCATCAACACTCTAGCACATATATTTACTGCTTCAAATGATAAAAGATGAAAAAACAACCAGTTTTCCAGTATTGTGCAAGTTTTTTTGCATTGTGAGTTCATGCTTTAATTTTCCCTTTTTATGATATCTGTGGATGGCAGCTGTGGTATAGTTAAGATGGAAAAATATCGTGCTTTAGGGGCGGCACGGTGGTGCAGTGGTTAGCACTGTCACCTCACAGCAAAAAAGGTTCCGGGTTCGAATCCGGTCCTCGGCCTTTCTGTGTGGAGTTTGCATGTTCTCCCTGTGCTTGCGTGGGTTCTCTCCGGGTTCTCCGGCTTCCTCCCATCATCCAAAAACATGCACCTCAGGTCAGGTTACCTGGCGCCGCGCTAGTGGCAGCCTGCTGCAGCAGCTCCCCCCTGAGAGCCCCCCCGCTGTAGGGAGGAAATTTCCCCTCGGGGATTAATAAAGTGTATAAAATCAAAAAAACCAAATTATAACAGTTATACCAGGGTTCAGATATTAGGTCATTAAAACATTTGGTTACAGAATGATGAAGTCACATGACAGAAAAGATGTTTATTACAGGATGTGGAATACATGAAAGGTCTGACAAACTGCCCATCCACCACCCTGACCTCCACATGGCACATCACTTCCTGCAGAGGTAGTGGACTTTAGCACTATATGTTGTGTGCTAAAACTACCCAGCCGTACTTAAATGTCACCACATTGAACCATCCTCCCGGTCTGATTGGGAAAACGGATGCTGTGCGCTATAGTTGGGTGGAGCCAGGCTTGTCCGGTCCACAACCACCACCGCCTAATATAATCTAAGTAATAAACATAAAGCAGAATCATCACCTTCCTGATGATGTCAACAAAAACTGGAAATGAATCAGCTTTTAAAAGTAATATTTATGGTAGAGTTGTATATGTTGCAGTAGATTACACAGGTGTCCCTAATTATGTGCTCAGTGAGTGTACATTTAAAGCTTTGGATATTTGCCTGCTATTCAGTGCGAAGGCTCTGGGAAAGGACAGTCATTACACCTCCATTTAGTTTGTTTTTAAAAACAGCAGTTTTGCTGCTGGCAGCTGGCAACAAGCTTGTCTGGCACAGGCGTGATGTTCCTATCAAAAGTGTGAATAATTAAGTAAAGTGAAGACAAAATATGTTTTTAATCTTAACCTGAAACATCAAAACTGCAGCAGTTCAGATGACCTTTTCCACGTCAGATATTTTGACTTGTCAGTGCCATTTCATCGATTCTGATTGTGTCCCAATAAGGTGTGATGGTGAAACAGCAGACCTCCCATACCTGCAATAAGGACATCATCAATACACTTTTGCTCACCCTACTGTGACAAGTCAGACGGTCTGCTGTGAAAAAAGTCCAACAGAGAGATCTGCTCCAATCTGCTAATGAGCCTCATTCTCATCACAGAAATCCATCTTAAATTTTGTCAAGTGCCGACAGCCAAACGGCGTCCAGAGCTCCCCCCCTGACTCAGAGCCGTGTTGCTGGGTGACTCGTTTCTGTCTGGGTGACTGATCAGTTATTGTTCACTCTTGCCCTCAGTGAGCTTCCACAGACTTCCAGTACGGTGAATAGAGCCACGTTAGCTCCGGATTGGTGTTAATTGTTAAACCAGTGGTCGCTCTGCGTGACGTTCGGCTAAATTGCAGAGAAATGCAATTAACATGGAGCAGCGGGACATTAAAAGCCATATTTGTCACTGTCAGAATCTGAGCAGGCGTCTGATTGCACAGCTGATTGGAGAAGATTCCCCCCCCCCATCCACCCTCCCCTCCTTCCAATCCTGTCCTCCCTTTATTTCTCTGCTCTACCCAGAGGGGAAGGAGGGAGGAAAAGGCGAAGTCTCTACACTGTAGCGTCTCAACAGAGAACAGGATATCCTAAAGTTTGGAGCTCCAGCTATGAGTGTTGTGACAGCTTGTCTGCCAGCTACACTGGAGAGAAGTTCTCATGTTAATCAGCCTTTATGTCCAACTGTTTCCTCTGACATCTACACAAGACAAATGCTGACATGGCACATATCACCATGAGGAGGCCTCAAAACATTTCTTTGCACAGCTTGTTTAACATCTACACATTTTCATGTTGAGCTACTTCATTCATGTTTCACCGCAGCATTCATCAGGTTCTTCAGTGCTGCGCGTCATGAGAACCACTTGTCAGATAAGCAGTGTGGGCGGAGCTCTGACGTCTGTGACATGGCTGCAACTCTGCTGAAGAAACTCAACGTTGGACATTTGTACACATTGAAAACGCAAATGCTATGAGAGCAGTAAGAATGAAACACAACAACAATGTTCCTACCTGACAGACTCACTATGAAGCTCCATAAAGCCAAGGGGAGCTGCAGATTCAGTTATTCATTATCTTGTCCCATTGCGACATTGCATCTCTTTATTAGATACATTTTTATTGTAAATATTAGCCACTTTAAGTAAATCAGCTGTGGATACTCCACGATCACTAACAGTTAAGAGCATGGTTTTACACCCGAGGAAACATTTCTGATGTCAGAGGCAGAAATTATTCAGACATGTCTTCTGTCCAGAGATGATATTTTAGAGTTATTAAATGAACTGAATGATGATTTACAGCCAACAGTGTACTGTAGGTATCACTGCTGGGATATCAGTCCTGTTCTTCAGGTGAGCTGTCCCAGGTCCTGAATGTGTCTCTGTCCCAGGTCCTGAATGTGATAGCTTCACAAGGTTCCAACTGAATGAAACCAAGTCAGCTGCTCATCGCAGAAAGATCTGGTATGAGTATTTAGCCATTTTTGTTTTCGCCTTACATCGTGCCATCTTCTGTTAATTTCATCTATTGATCTTTTTGTTTTTACTACAATATTGACTTTCTCGCTAACAATCTCCGATATAGCGTTTTGTTCTTGTTATATTTATATTTCTTAATTTCAATGGGATCAAATTTCCTTTTCTTTTTGCGGTTGTTCTGTTTTTTCATAGCTGGAGTCACTTTAAAACACACAACCCCCTCATTTAAATAGAGTGATTTGCACCTGATATCAGTGATGCAGCTCCTCTTAATAAATCACCCGCAAAATGGGTGCAAAATAAATGTGCAAATTTTTGTAATAATCATGCCATTTCACACCCTTTATTTGTGATCTTAGTGTCATGAGAACCCCAGGGCGGCCAGGTTTACCTCCACAGAGCAATTAGAGTTTCACATTTCAATCTGCAGTAAATACCTGAATAATTTGGATATCAAAATCATATCATGAAATGATTGTAATTTTGTTAACTGACAAAATGAGCTCATTGAAATCGGGTCAATTACAGTCGTACTGCTAACTATTAATAAATATAACTGTGGTTGTGATGGACTCATCACTGTTTCTATGGTTTTACCTCTTATGGTACATGTACACACTCTGATGTGTACCTACTGCAGAAGAATATTGTGGGATTTATTTAAATTATACCAACAAATCCAAACTAACCAAACATCTGTGGATACTTGAATGATTTGAGACAGCTTCTCAAATTCAAACATAGATTTCTATACAGTACATTTTTGTGCTGTATAGTTGTGTTGAGTTGTGTTGGGATGCTGTGTAAAATATAAACGATGACAGAATGCGATGATGCAAATGTTGTAAACTCATTTAATTGAAAATAGACCAAAGACAGCATCGGATGTTTACCACTGTGTTTCCTTTTCTTTTAACAACGCTCTGCAAACGTTTGGTAACTGAGAAGAACAATTTCTGGAGTTTTGAAAGTGAAATGTGGTCCCATTCTTGCCTGATAGAGAATTTCAGCTGCTCAACAGTTCAGGGTCTCCTTTGTTGTATTTTTCATGTTCTGATGCTCCAGATGTTTTCAATGATTGACAGGTCTGGACTGCAGGAGGCCAGTTTATCAGCGGACTCTTCTACTAGAGAACCATGCTGTTGGAATACGTGCAGAATGTGGTTGGACAAGCTGGTTGGTCCCTCCCCTTTTTATCCCGTAAGACACAGTGTTAATGATTTGTAAAAAGGATCTCAAATTTTGATTCGTCAGACCATGGGACAGTTGTCCACTTCACCTCAGTCCATCTTCAATGATCTCGGTCCAGAGAAGGCGGTGGTGTTTCTGGATCATGTTTCTATCTGGTTTCTTCTTTGGAGAGTTTTAACCTGCATTTGTGGACGCAGCGATGAACTGTGTTCACAGACGATGGTTTTCACAAGTGTTCCTGAGCCCATGCAGTGATTTCCACTCCAGAATAGTGTGTGTTTTTAATGCAGTGCTGCCTGAGGGCCTGAAGATGACAGCCATCCTGTGATGAACACAAAGTTTGGACCCAAATGCATGAATCACGACAACATAAGATCCTTCATATAGATCACAGGTGTAGAACAGGCAAACAACACCGAAGGAATATCCAGAGCCAAGGTCAAAAAACACAATCCAAAAAGTGAAAACCAGTAGAACAGCAAAACTGGCAGGAGTTCAAGTTGTTAAGTCGTAAAAACACCGTTGCTAGCTAAAGGCGATGTGGACGATGTCCAGCTACAGTGGCTACCAGTTTAGCAAGCTAACGGGGGTAACGTCATGCAGGAAATACAAAGACAGGGAAAAGATGAGGCTGTTGGGAAGATCAACATTTTCCTCAGATGTAGGCTGTTATCTAAGTTATGAAGACAAACTCTACATGACTGAACATCCAACCAAACATGAACTTCCATGACCTCTGATGTTTCTGTAAATGTCAGCAAACACATCACAAATCGTGAACTGGAGGCTTATAGAAGTTCCAACACTGAATAACACAAGAGGGCGCCGTTCATATGGACTTTTGTCATGTACACAGTAAATAGGACCCCATTGGAAAACAGTATTTATACATATGTGGGCGGGAAAATAATTGAACACAGGTGGAAACAATCAGGGAGGGGAAGACAATCAGCAGAGCGGGAGGACACGAGGAAGTGAAAAGACTTGGAACAACAGACAAGGTAAAACAGGAAATTAAAAACTAACAGAAAAGTGACTTAACAACTGGGACAAACTGTAAAACATCCAATATTAGTTTCCAGCCTTGTCCAGAAAATCTGGAAGAATCTCTGAATCTTTTAATGATATTATGAACCGTAGACGATGAAATCCACTAATTCTTTGTAGTTTTACGTTGAGGAACATTGTTCTTAGATTGTTGAACTATTTTCCAACACTGTCTTTCAGAGTGGTGAACCTCTCCCCATCTTCACTGCTGAGAGACTCTGACCTCTCTGAAATCATCTTTTTAGACCCAATCATGTTACTGATCTGTTGCCATGGTAACCCGATTAGTTGCGAGATGTTCCACCAGGTGTTTACTTTTTTTTAGCTTTACACAACTTTTACAGTCTTCTATTGACCCTCTTTCGATATTTTGGAGACGTGTTGCTGCCATCAAATTCAAAATGAGCATATATTTTTCATAGAACAATAAAATTACTTAGTTTCAACATTTGATATGTTGTCTTTGGTCTTCTTTATACATATATTACATGATTTGCAAACCATCACATGGGGGTGTACCTACTAGTGGTCTATTTGGATGGTCTTCAGATACAACATCTGGATTTAAATAATTTCTGAGCGATGTGAACAGAACTTTTCCTACTTGATATTCTTTTCACCCAGAAAAAGCAACAACCCAAAAATTGTTACCAATTGTTATTTTGAGGATATTTCAAGTATGCTTGAAATGTGCAATCTGTGACAGTGTAAACACCATTGTCTTTGTTTCTTTTTTTCATTTTATCATAAATGTCAAAGTGCAGTTTCAGAGAAAATTCTTCTTGGTGGTGTGTTCCATGACTATTGGAAAGATGGGATAGACGAGAAGTGTGTGTCCACAAGTCATGCATAAATTCATTAGTATTTCACCTGATCCCCAACACATTATAAAGTGCTGAAAAACAAAACTGAAGCAAGAAATTACCAAAATGTCATTATCCCTTTTATAATATTCATTTATCATTTCTCAGTTTTTTTTTTTATTTTCTCACAACAACGCTCATAAATGAAATGCAACGGGCTCCCAAATTTATACGACCACAACAAGCAGACTCCTGATTGTTGCTGCAGCACCAGCTATGATAATGTAGCATCCACAGAAAAATAAAAGATGAGTTTTTCACTGGGATGGATCATTGGTCGCAGAGAAGTTCCAGAGTCAAATGTAATGACAAAACTTTCCACAACAGCCTGCTGTTAGAAGCTGAGAGATGATGTCTAGTGGCAACCTGTGAGGATGTTCAGTATAAGAAGCGTGCACTCACAGCTGGAGGTGAGCATGTTCAGCTGAGTGACTCTGCCATATGCTCCTATACCAACAGAATACGTCTGACTGCTGGGGAACTGGCAGAGATGCTGTGTTACTGTGTTTTTTCATACATTCAGATTCAGACAGTACACACATGTCACACCTGCCTCTGCTGCTGCACACATTAGCATCATAATGCATTCAGAAATCTGATTTCATAAACTCTCAAGGTTTTTTTTTACTTCTAAAGGATTTGTTTGTTTCCGTTCTCTGAGCCTTTTGTGAAGCCTTGTATTGTGTTTTTCTGTGACTCCCTCCTCACAGCCTGGCTCTGTCACACCTATGCAAAGTGACAGACCATTCACCACTGCCAGGCTCTGCTGTATTCACTCCTCAGCACCTTCTCTCTGTCTGTCTCTCACATATCCACACAGCCACAGTGTTAGTGTGTCTGTGCACACACTCAGGCACTTCCAGTGCACAGTCTAACCACTAGGGGGCAACAGGATTCTGTTTAAAATCCCCATATGTTCAGCAGAAAGTCAGATGCAAGGCCTTGAGCCCGATAAGAGTTTAGAGACTTCTGACTCATTTGTAGATATTTAAAGTTTAAAAATGTCAAATATCTTTGGATGTGATTTTGGTTCATTACTGTGCTGAAGTAAGATGTACACACAGTGGCAAAACGTGTAGGGACACATGGTTGGAGGTTTATATTTCTGCTGAGCTCCTATTTTCCAATAAAGGGGAATCTTAATGTTTCTATGACCCTTTGGACCAGGAGATATGAACCCTTTTTGCACTCTTTATTGCAGACTGCAGTGGAGTGACGTAATTACGAGATTCTATCTGGTGTGTTTCTGGGTTCACATGCATGCTCACACATCATTTAAACATTGCTTTAGCTGGAGAGAGATAGAAGTAGTTAACAGAAAGCGAGGGAGTTATCCAAAACAAAACAAAAAACTCAAGCAGTGTCCTCAGATAAACAAGCATTATCAACATTATTATTCAGCCTTTTTTTTTTTAGCTGAATTATATAGTTTCCTTGTGGCCTGGTCACATATGTTCCTGTAGGCCCACTGTCTCTCCATGGCTCTGGACCGCAGTCTGTTTCCAACTTTGTAGCAACAGTTTTTATTTTTGTCCAGGTTTAGTTTCAGCAGCTCATTCTCCCAGAGCACAAAGCCAGCACCACAAAAAAATGCTTTTCCTATGTCACGAGCAGACAGAGACTGGATTTAAAAAGCCTGAGTCGGAGACAGAAGATGAGATCAAGAGACTCTTTTTACTGAGACTCCAGACTGGAGCTCCAATAATCAGTGTCAGGTAATCAGTCCAAAAAAAAAAGAAAAGAAAAAATAAAAAAAATCAGGCAATCAGTCCAAACAGGCAGAGGTACACAACAGGTTGGCAAGAGGCAGAATGCAGTAAACAAAAACGCAGAGCCTTACACAAGAAACTCACGAAGACCGACCGCTGGTACGAAGAGCTGAGAAACAACGACAAACTGACAAACAGGAGGAGGAAAGACACAGCTCATATACACGAGAAGACAAATGGACGCAGGTGGAAACAATCAGAGCGGGACAGACAATCACAGAAGGAAGTGAAGACGCCTGAAACGAGAGGAGAGGTGAGTATACAAAATAAAACAGGAAGTGAAATGAACTAAGCGAATGAATGAATGAACACAAGGAAGTTAATGGACAGGACGAGACGTGACGTCCCAGTTTGATGTGGTAGAACTGGACTGAGCTCAGCCCATCGGACACTTTTAGGATGGACTGGAACACCGACTGTAAGCCCGGCCGTATCACCCAACAGCAGTAGCCTTCAATACTCTAATGGTTCAGTCAAGGCTCCATTACCAACTGGGCAAAGTGGAGAACTGGCTCTGGGGCCTCAATACCCATGTTCAACGCTTTATTTGGTTTGTTTGTTTTTGGTAATTTAATTATTTGTAAATGTTGAATTTGCACTGATTGCAGTGGATAAAGTACAGAATAACGTCATGTTACAGCCCTATCTTGTAGAGGGAGCTGATGTTAAAATCTAGTTTTGAAATCTTAATCATTTTAGTCTATATTACGCTCACAGGATTCATAACCTTAAAAAAAAGTTGAGTCAGTCAACTGCCAAGGAATAGATTATATGTATATGTGCTACATAGTACTATAGTGTATGTAGAACACGGAAACAGTATTTATCATTTAGCCCCCGACATCATCAGTCCCGATAATGAAGCATAAAGATCAGCACAGCAGTGTGAAGTGGTTAGTGACAATATTATCTTTCCGTGAAGAAATGGATGAGTCAGCGCTTACACTGTACCAGCAAAACACTGAGCAGGCCTATGATGAGCAGGACAAAGTGCTACGCCATAAAAAAGTGCTTTGGATATAGTGTAAGTGGCAGGAGGAGCAACATGAGTGTGATATCTCAGCCTTACTTAATTAGTGTTTAGTCAAAGCACCTGGTTGATCTCTGGTCATATAAGGACTCTATCTGGTGTAGTGGGACTGATGGGTCAGTAGGCAGCCAATAGAACATCTTTGATTTGGGTCCTTAAAACAGGTCACTTCAGGAGGAGGAGGAGCAGAGGCTCTTATAGCAGCAGATGAATTAATGCCCATGTTTTTTACATCATATGTTAAGCATGTAACGTGCACATAGTTTTGGCCATGAAGTGGATCTCTGCCTTGAAGCTTGTGTGTAATATTCTGCCGTACCAGGAGACACGGCGAGGAAGATGGAGAGCCACGCTCGAAAGCGAACAGCAAATCATTATCGTTTGTAACTTTTGCTTTCATTATTTTCTCAGAGAGGCTGAAGAGAGAACCAGAGAAGCTGTTTGATATTCAAAACCACATCCAGTCTGAGCCGGGTGTGAGTGGAAACGCAGGAGGGGGAAAACCCAAACCGCCGGGGTAGAAAGAAAAAATACAGGAGTTAAAAAGAAAGGAGGGAATGACAAAACAAAGGAGGCGAGGAGAAGAATGGCCGCTGTGAGATGGATTCATGGAGTCGTTATAGTCAGTTTGTCTCAGGTAGTGGGAGGGAACTCCTATATGTGCAGAGGGAGAGACGGAGGGAAAAGACAAAGAGGGCAAGCAGAGCCAAGTGAAAAAACAGAGAGGTAGATACAGATGGACATAAAAAGACAAATAGACTGATAAACCAATGAAGAAATCAACACACGGTACCATACGTGCTGCAGAAAAACCACATCATCTGGACGGACGATAAAAAAAGGAGGATAAAAAACACTGCCGAGGAGGAGAGGGGAACCAGAGAAGAAAGAGGAGATGGAAAGAGGAGATTACTCTGCTCTCCCCTGTGCTATTCTTCATTTTAAGCAGCTTGTTGACCTTTCCAGTCAAGCCTGTAGGTGTAGTTCAGATTCTGCAGCACTGCCTGCAGTAATTTAGGTGAGAACTCATGCAGTGGAGACAGAGTGAAAGGAGGAGAGAAAACAAAGAAGAAGGGATAAGGCAGGAGACAGACAGGAACTAAGTGATGGAGTAAAAAAGAAGAGGTAGAGGGGGATGCTGAGGCCACGAGGCAGTGAGCGCTTCCAAATGATTGCCTCTCATAAGGTTGTGTTTTATACTGCCTCAGATTTACTGTCCATTTATGGGGACGGTTATTAGAGTGTCCAGGCCTGGAGCACCGGTGCTTTGGGGTGATACCTCAGTTTAAAGCAGTGAGTTGAAGCAGGGATGGAAGAGTGGAGGTACATAATTCACACTCTAGTACCGTCCTGGAAAAGACAGAGGCAGGCAATCACACACTGGGCAATCACAAAATGGTTGAGAAACGCTTCATCACGCGGTAAAACTAGCTGTCAGGCAAACCTCTAAAAGCTTTGACTGCCACGGGGCCCAAGAAGATCGCACACCTGGGGTTGTGCATCACCGACACCTGTGTGTGTGTGTGTGTGTGTGTGTGTGTGTGTGTGTGTGTGTGTGTGTGTGTGTGTGTGTGTGTGTGTGTGTGTGTGTGTGTGTGTGTGTGTGTGTGTGTATGTGTGTGATACGGTGGTGCATACTCACAGTGAAGATTTGTTTCCTTGGATTTTTGTGTCCTCATTGTAAGTGTCAATGTGTATAAATGGAAAATGACCCGCTATGGACCGGAGGTTGATTTATGAACTTGCTCATTATAGTCATCTCAGCACACGACCATACAATAACATGGCCAGCTCTGCTTTCACTGCATTATGCAAGGTAGCCCACTCACAGCCTCTCTGTGAGTGTGAAGGATGGTATATCCTCAGAACAGCTGAGCTCTAACCCGAATTCAAACACTGCTCACAATATTTTCAGAACTGCTCTGGTGTGTCTACGGAGGTTTGACGTGACAGCGTGTTGACAGAGACAATCACAAGTGAAGGAGCCAGATAGTGTAACAGTAGAAAGCTGGATATGCGGCGTGTTGTTTTTATTGGTGATAACTAGGGCAGAGCTTCTTTCTGACAGGTGTGCTCAGCTTTTGTGAAGGGGTGTGGCTTACATATGTATCGGGGGTGTACCTTTTGGACCAGGATTCCTGGATTTCAGAGGGGCCAAACAGTCATATCAGCACAACCACCTCTGCCGATTGGCTTCGAAAAATCTGCCAGCAGGTATTTTTTAATGGACACAGTTGATTTGACCAATGTAGACAAACTGGCAGAAATTAAGAAGATTGCAAATTATTCTTAATTTTAAGGCATTCTGACTCTTTAAACTCAGTTGTACACATTTACAATACCTGGCTGGTGTAATGTAAAAGAATGGAACAATTTTGCTTTGAAGACAAAGAAGGTGGAAAATGATTAAAAAATAAAATAAAATAAAAAAAAACAAAAAAAAAAACAAACAAAGTAAGATACAAAAGAAAAACAAAAAAAGATGCAAAAGGCCAAAAGAAAAGAGAGCACCCCAAACAGTTTTCCACTTTTATTTGTTGGCTGAGTTTCAGTGAACCAAAGGTAGGCGGGTGAAAAGTCACTCCAAGAGGTAATAACTTTCCCATAAAACTTTAAATTATCTAACTGAGAGTTTATAAAAAAAATAAGCCTATTATTCTCTCCATGACCCATATTAAACACACAATATATGAATATCAATACAGAAGAATAAAGACAAAACACAGCGAGATCATCCTCACAACTTTTTAATAGAATGTCATTTAAATATTCAACCTAAAACTACAAATATAAACTATAAAGAAACTAAAGTGTGAGAGCCAAATGGTTTTAAAGTGGCTGTTAGTGCGGCCGTCCAACACGGTCTTAATTATTTCAGGCAGCCGTCTTCCTACCAGTTTCACATAACGCTGCCCTCTTAGCACTCAGTGTGAGGATTAATCAGTTTTCAGAGATAAGAAACCCTAACCATCGTGAACATCGTGAAGCTGAGCACGGTCTGCATGTAACTGAAGCACTCTCAGAATTTTCTCATCGCTCCTCGTACAGTCTCAGTTCGGTGGATTAGGTTTAGGGATGAAGAGTGAAAGTGAGATTATCACGGGAGGCTACAGATTCTGATGAGGGACAGATTTTAGTGTAACACCAGCTCTCAGTTTACACATTCTTGCCCTGCTGTTGGTTAGTAGTAGTTGTGCTTTTTTCTATAACTGATGATTGTAAAGTTAGATTGTGTGCACCCTAGAGTGCACAGATAAAAAAGGAATGGAAATCTTTTAGGCCTGTAATTTACGCTATAGCTTGCTTAGCTCTGTTTTTAGTAAAATAATAGTAGCAAGAAAACAGCCATAGCAAAACCAGCAGCACACTCTCATGCGCAGACATTGTCTGTAAAAGCTTTATGCATTTTATAACAGTCCACCACCCACTGATGCAGCATCCCACCAGGATTAGTCCCAATATACCTGATGGCCACACTATCCATGACATTATACTGTTAGCTGTCCTTATACAAATTGTTACATAACAGCTGTTTAGTGACCAATCTCGAAGAAGCCCTGAGAGTTCAGCACATCCTTTTCACTCACCGAGTTTTCACCGATGAAGTTATTCAATGTGTCGTTTTAATGCATAAAAGCATAAAAGAGTTTTTAGAGCAAATTTCTCGCATTAGCAACTTTCAGTAAAAGTATATTAACTGAGAATCCCAGATAAACTTTGCTTGTGAGCCTCTTTGGTTGGGAGTCAAGAACTTTGTTGTTTCTCATAAAATAAAATAAATGTGAATGATCTGCTAAATGCTGTCCCAGTCTACTAACATCAAATACCTTGTACCATATAGTATGTACCATATAGTCCGAGCATACAGTGTTCCTTAGAAGACTGTAGATTTGTTGAGTGTGATAATAAATTGAACTGAAATATGTTTTTTTGTCGATGGTGTCGTAGGATGTAATCGTTTGGCTCCAGTCTATTCTATTTCCTCAGATCTTCACCCTGACACAAAACATCTTCAACCGGGACATGCGGCCTGCCTCTCTCTCTCTCTCTCTCTCTCTCTCTGTGTGTGTGTGTGTGTGTGTGTGTGTGTGTGTGTGTGTGTGTGTGTGTGTGTGTGTGAGTGTGTGTGTGTGTGTGTGTGTGTGTGTGTGTGTGTGTGTGTGAGTGTCATTTCTCTACTGAGAATCAGTTAAGTATGTAAGTCTCTATATGCACATTATCATCTGTTACGATGATTGTTATTGCCACACAGGTAATTGAAGCCATTTGTGTAAAAGTGTTCCACACATTTGGTCCAGACTGATGACTCAGAAGAGGCTGAATAGGTTCAGTACAGGGAAGCAGCGTTCTTCACAGCTTATGCCGAGCTCTAACTTCCCTTCTCTTCTCATATCTGAAGCATCATTATAGAGTTCCTCCACACCGCAAACCTTTTCTATCCTGGATTATCATGTGAAAAGACACTATTTCTCATCAGGCAGGCTCTTCAATTGGGAACAGATGTTTTTCCCTCCCTGGGAAATGATTTGCTTCTTAGTGACAGAGGGCGGCGGCCCCGGCTTTATTACTCACATAAAAAGCCTCTGAAACGAGAGCATTCAGAGGAAATATAGGCCTATATTCATTCTTTCAATTTGGGGCCAAGTGGTATAGAAATAATTACACAGAGTAAGTGAGCCTCTGGCAGCGCTGTGAAAGTCTTCAGCCAATCGCCAGCAGGGCTGAACATTTTTTCTACAAAGATAAAACTACATGCAATTCAATCATAATAATAAACATAGTTGAATATGCATATATCATTACCCAAGCACATACATATAAAATATGACATTTTGTTTCTCCTTATTATCAAGTATCACCTATGCATACATGGGTATGTTGTAGAGAAAGTTTTACACAATATCAGTAAACAGTGTGACATAATAATAAACAGACAGTGCTTGTAAATAAACACCTAACAGCACATATGAGCAGCAATCAGAAGTTCCTTTCACACATCACATCAAAAAAGTTGTATGAATGTACAACTCACCTTACTTCCCTGTCCGACACTCTCTCCACCTTCACCCAGTACATACAATGCAACACCAGGAACAATAAAACTTTGGACCTTCTGTATGGACGCATTCAGCTCTTCACCCCTCCCCCTGCTGGGTCGCTCAGATCACGATCTGGTTCATCTGCTCCCATCTGATCCCTGTGGCGAACAAACAACCCCCAATTATGAGGTATGGGAGAAGATGGTCTGAGGAGGTGCTGACGGACTGACGGACTGCTTCGCCACCACTGACTGGGACGTGTTATGTCGGCCTCACAGGGAGGACATTGACAGTTTGACCCACTGCATCACAGACAACATGACTTTCTGTGTGGAGAACATCGTGCCCACCAAATAGGCGTTTCTCTAACAACAAGCCCTGGGTGACCCCGGAGCTGAAGGCCCTGCTGAACGAGAAGAAGAGGGTCTTCAAATCTGGGGACAGAGAGGAGCTGAGGAGGGTGCAAAAGGAACTAAAAAGGGAAATAAGAAAAGGAAAGGATTGCTACAGAAAGAAGCTGGAGGAGCGTCTGCAACAGAACAACACCATTCAGCCATCACTGCTGAGGGGGGAAGCTGGAGGGAGCTGGAGTGGACGGCCGCCTGACTGCATGGACCATCGACTACCTCACCAACAGACCGCAGTATGTGAGGCTTCACAGCTGTGGGTCTGATGTGGTGGTCTGCAGCACGGGGTCCCACAGGGCATGGTGCTCTGCCCCTTCCTGTTCTCCCTGAACACCTCCCCTTCCTGTTCTCCCTGAACACCTCACACTTCAGGTACAACACCGACAGCTGCCACATGCAGAAGTTCTCTGATGATACAGCCATTGTTGGACGCGTATCAGAAGGGAACGATCTGGAGTCCAGGGGGGTCATCGCTGACTTCGTCCACTGGTGTTGATCTCAATCACCTCCAGATTAACGCCAGTTAGACGAAGGAGATGCTGATTGATTTCCACCTTAACCCTAACACCAACTAAACCGGTGAACATCCAGGGATTGGACAAGGACATTGTGGACATTTATAAATTCCTGGGTGTTCACCTCAACAATAAACTGGACCGGTCGGACAACACGGACTTCCTCTTCAAGAAGGACCAGAATCGACTTCATCTGCTGAGAAGACTGAGATCCTTCGGAGTCTGCAGGACTCTGCTGAGGACGTTCTACGACTCTGTGGTGGCGTCGGCCATCTTGTATGCAGCGATCTGCTGGAGCTGTGCAGGAACAGAGAGGGACAGGAGACGACTGAACAAGCTGGTCCAAAGGGCGTCTCTGTCCTGTCCTCTGGACTCCATAGAAGAGGTGGGTGAGAGGAGGATGTCAGCCAAGCTGACATTGAACATGGACAACACCTCTCAACATAAACCAAGGTGTAGTATTCAGAACAGGGATGACCTGAGGCCTTTACTAAGAAGCAGGTTCAAAATATCCAGGAAAAGTTCATGAAATTATAAAGCTAATCATCTGAGGTTTTCCTTCCCATAATTTATTGTTTGTCTCTATGCTGTTCTTTTCTCTGTCCATTCTCCTCTCACCCCAACTGGTCAAGGCAGATGACCGTCCACCGCTGAGGATGGTTCTGTCTGTTTCATCCTATTTAGTGAAGTTTTTTCCTCCACACTGTTACCAAATGCTTGCTCCTGTGAGAATTCTTCCCTATAATATTGTAAGGTCTCGACCTTCCTCTGTGAAGTCTTCTGAGATGAATTGATGTTGTGATTGGTGCTACATAAATGAAATTGAACTGAATGCTCCTCAAACCTCTCCCTGTCTCAGGTCCACCTGTTTGTTCAAAATTAATAATACAGACATCATCTGGACGGTCTGACATGAACATCAAATATTGTTGTGTTAATTTATTTCATGATGAATAATCCAACCTTGACATTTGGTGAATACCTATGTGATGTATCATACAACATACAACCCCGTTTCCAAAAAGTTGGGAAGCTGTTTGAAATGTAAATAAAAACAGAACGCAATGATTTGCAAATCCCATAAAGCCATATTTAATTGCAAATAGAACAAAGACAACATATCAAGTGTTGAAATGGAAACATTTGTGAAAAATATATGTTCAGTTTGAAGTTCATGGCAGCAACACATCACAAAAAAGTTGGGACAGAATCATGTTCACCACTGTGCTGCATCACCTCTTCTTTTAAAAACACTCTGTAAACATTTGGGAACTGAGGAGACCAGTTTATGGAGTTTTGAAAGTGAAATGTGGTCCCATTCTTGCCTGATAGAGGATTTCAGCTGCTCAACAGTTCAGGGTCTCCTTTGTTGTATTGTTCATGTCCTGATGCTCCAGATGTTTTCAATGATTGACAGGTCTGGACTGCAGGAGGCCAGTTTATCAGCGGACTCTTCTACTACAGAACCATGCTGTTGGAATACGTGCAGAATGTGGTTGGACATTGTTCTGCTGAAATAAACAAGACCTTCCCTGAAAGAGACATTGTCTGGATGGCAGCATATGTTGCTCCAAAACCTGAATATATCATTCAGCATTAATGCTTCCTTCCAGATGTTCAAGCTACCCATGCCATGTGTACTAATGCATCCCTATATTGTCACGAATGCCGGCTTTTGAAGTGTTGTTGGCATCAAATTCAAAATGAACACATATTTTTCATGAAACAATAAAGAAAATTCAGTTTCAACATTTGATATGATGTCTTTGGTCTATTTTCAATTAAATATAGGTTTATGGGATTTACAAATCATTGCAATCTGTTTTTATTTACATTTTACACAGCTTCCCAACTTCTTAGGAAACAGGCTTGTACTTGGCATGCATTCATTTTTTTTTTAACTATAAATAGCTTGAATAATATTAGTCTAACTGGATCTTATGAATGATACTTTTTGTCCCAATTTACTTCAGTTGCACAATAATATTCACTGGTGGATCTCCAATTTATCTGTGATGGTTCCTGCTTCCTCCACTTCCTCCATCGTTTTCCTTTTTAGTTCAGAAACATGTTCACCTGTTTGTTTAGATCGTAGAGTAAATGTTTAACAAATCATTTTTATTGCTCCGCTGACTACCAAATGATACATTCCTAATAGGCTTGTGGTAGTGGGGTGTGGTTTGGCTCAGCTGCAGGAGGGACTGATTGGGGGAGTGGTTCAGGGACCGGTGCCTGGAAGAGGCTTAATTGGCCCAAGCTGAAACTAATCCCTGAGTGTCCCTCTCTTCCTTCATAAAATGGAGGACACGGAGTAGCAGTGTGACTCCTGGACAAACGTGCGGCGAGAGCTCAGATGCGGTTCAGACAAGCACACAAGAATTGTGTATTTATATATTGTATGTTTGTGGTTGGTGGAATAAAACACTTTGAAGACCATACTTCAGCTGACTGTTGTAGTTCGTGCTGGGAGAACCCACCCGTGATAGGAAGATGCCTGTCACAAGGCTGTAATGGGAAAAAGAATTGATGAGCAGTCTTGAAAAATGTATTTTACCCATTTACAATTGTCGTAGATGAAACACGAGGAGAACAGGGGATTTCTGGGAGAGCTGGCAGGACCATAACAAGGTGTTGTATTAGAAAGATTAGATTGAAACTGGAGTAGATGCTTTGCTATTTATTACAGTATATGTGTGATTACAGGAACCTCTGGCACACACGTCACTTTTTCAGAGACCTGTGCAGCAAACCCTCAGTAAGAGATTGTGTTGAGTTACAGAAGCTAGAAGAACAAAGGCTAGCCAAGGAGAGATGCATGTATAAACGCATATTAGACCACTAATCACTAAGACTAACTAAATCACTTGTAATTTCTGGTGCTGTTACACGGATTCTCCAGTGATTTGATATTGCATGTCTATAAAGTTGGACTTGAATGATGAAGAACAGTGAAAATATAAATGGCATTTCCACTCTCAACTTCTAATGCTGACTTCTTCTGCAACTTTTGAATGCTATTTTTTCTCTTTAATATATGCAAATTACAAATAAACTGTATTTTTCCTTTAAGTTTATGTTTATTTATTTTTTTGAATTTGTCAACATGTATCAGTTTATTGCAATCCATAACACGCTTTATAATTTCTTCAGTTGACTGACCTGAGTTGTTCGGGTCTCAGATTAGCGAGATCCCTCCCAACTTGTTTTCTCAATATGTTAATTCTGCCTGTGCTACTGCTGTCAAAATTCAAATCAGTCCACCATGAACAAAACATGTTGCTCCGAGCTGCATGTGATTCCTTTCAGCAGAAATCACATCAAATGGACTTGAGGGGAGGGGGGAATTTTTCCTCCCCAGCAGGCTCATTATTCATTTTCAGAAACTTTCCCCCCAAAAAAGAAAAAGGAACAACATTTTTAGAATGATATTGCTTTTGCTGTCCCCATCAATCAACGGTTATCTAAGCAGCCTTTTCTCCCCCTCCCAGCTCAAATATTGTTTAATCAATGTAACATCACAGGGCTGAGAGGCTCAGGCTTTACTGGGAGCTCAAGATGAAACGGGTTAGTATTTGCATTGTACTGCTTGGGGTACAATATGATTTATGAAATATGGCCCGTGCACGGCAGTGTTGGAAATGCCGTCTCTCATTTAAAGGCAAACCTCGAAAACAAACAATATGTGATTGCCACTTACTTCTATTTGAGGGCCTGAAAACAGATTTTCATCGGGAACGGGTTTCTCATTAGCATAGAAATGAATATGATGACAGATAATGAATATATGCCTCTTGATGCTTCACAGCCATCCCAGAATGATCAAGTGTACAGGCAGAAAAAAAAAGAAAAAAGATTTAGATTTCTTTCTTTTCTTTTTGCCAAGTGGATGATGTGTGAATATTAGCATACTGCAAAATAGAGAGAGAGAGACAGAGGCTCTTCTGAAAGCAAGCAGAGCGGTGGAGAATAGAGGACGAAGTCAAGGTCAGCTTTAGATAAAGAACAGCCTCCCTGTAACTCTACAGCCAATCTCCTGCCCTCTGTCTGTCTCTCTCACACACACACACACACACACACACACACACACACACACACTCTTACACGCCTGCCCAGCTCCGTGGCCGTGGAATGAGGTGTCACGTTTGGTTGCCTGGTGTAGGATAAGCTCATTATTAGTTTCGAGCCTGCAGATAAACTGACAGAAACAGATTCCTGACTATGCAATTCATTCTGTTAAATCAGTAGCCTACATGTGTTGTTAGCATTTGATTCAGTGGGAAAGAAAAATCACTCCATTTTTTTTTCAATCACACATTTAAATGCGGTCTCAAAAGAGATATCAAGTTAAATAGTAAGCTCGATGACACAAACACACGTGGAACAGACTGCATTGTGCTGTACACACAGATCAGGACTGACTAAATGCTTTACTGTTATGTGAAGGATGTTAATGGACTCAGTGAAACATCCATCACACTGCTGTCCTCTGACTCCAAACATGAGCTGCTTTTAAACATTTGAAAACAGCAAAGAGGTTAACAAGTTTATTCAAATAGTCAGTAAAACACTGACAGACCAAACTTCTACTCTATGTGGTTTTAATATTTCCATCATGTACATTCTGATGTTTAATTAAACATATTTGTGGTTTTATTGTGGCACCAAAGTAAAAACTACAGCACAAAAATTTCATAGAATAAATCAACAAATCCAAAAATAAAAGATGTCAGTAAAATTTATCAGCAATTATAAACACAGACATTTCAAAGAGAGAAAATAAATCAGTTCAATATCAAGACATTATCATATAAATTGCAGCATAATTTACCTACATTCAGGATGAATTTCAAATTTGAACATTTGAGAAGGAGAAGAAATTGAGTCTGAAGGTAATCAAGAAATACTCTGTGTGGAGAGAATATTTTGTGTTTATTCCAGGATTAAATATTCAAACTTGATCCTAAACAGATGACTTTAAATGGAACCAAGCTGGTGAAATGACCAGTGCACAGATTGTGTGGTATTATGGTACTGAGCGGTGCACAGGTGGGAGGAGAAGAGCTTCCAGCTGTGAGCTTCCTTCATACGTGGCAGCACAAAGACACTTGTTGGTATTTCAGCGGAAAATGAGTCTGTTTCCGGCCAATCAGCTGCCACTTAGGTGACTTCATCAATGAGAGCAAATTCAATATTTGGAGCAAATTTGCAGTAACAACAGAATAATAGTTGATAAAAATGCAAATAAACTCTTTTAATTAAACTCTCCAGCTGGTAGATGTAATGGAGTCAAAATTTAAAAAAAAAAAAAAACGGTTTAATTTGGGTAATGCAGGAATGTCAGTCTGCATGTGTCACTAAATGAAAATGAGGTATTCTTATAGTATCTCCTGTCCACAGCTGCTTCATGTTTACGTCATTAAATCTTTGCAGTGATCTGAAGGCAGAGGGACACATTATAATAAATCTGCAGGTACAGTTGGAGAGTTGCGCAGCGCCATCACACACAACCGTCCACTGTGTTTATCTTCGTGCACGTGCAAATAAAACTAGGCTGCTACAATAACCACTCTCAGCGCTCAGTTCTAAAGCCAGCATCTGTGATGGTACAGGGATGCATTAGTGCACATGGCATGGGTAGCTTGAACATCTGGAAGGAAGCATTAATGCTGAATGATATATTCAGGTTTTGGAGCAACATATGCTGCCATCCAGACAACGTCTCTTTCAGGGAAGGTCTTGTTTATTTCAGCAGAACAACATCCAACCACATTCTGCACGTATTCCAACAGCATGGTTCTCTAGTAGAAGAGTCCGCAGGGCTGCAAGAGGACAATCAGAATCAGAGAAAACTTAAATCATCCTTTCTGGCAAATTGATTTGTAACAGTTGATTGAATCATAAAACTTACAAAACCACAAAAACTTGATCAGAGAGAAATTGTACAACTGGATGGCCAGAGGAAATATAGGAGCTCTTACTGTACGCTGTGGTCCACATGGTGTCTGCAACTTTAGTTACTTTACCCAGAAACTAACGTGTTTTTGTGTCCTATGTTTAACAACCTGATGGCTTCTGTCCAGCAGCAGTATTGTGCTACTTAGTGAAAAAGAAACACTACTGCGACTGTTGAGTGTGTTTCACACTCAGTTCTTGGACCATTTCGAGTGTAATATCTGGGTACTTGCAGTGCACTGCATGTTTCCATACTTAACAGTGTGAATGCACTCGTGCACCCCAAATAGTGAGTGTTAGTACACAAGTAATCCATTTGTACCACAGCGTCAGTCATTGTTAGCCTCTGGCTAACCAAAACATTTGAGAAGATGGGTGACGTTTTGACAACCAGAGTGCAGGGGCAGGGTACATATAGTCCGGGGAGGTGGTCAGGGAGATGCAGCACACCTGCAGGTGGTGATCCGGGGTGAGTGGCTGCATCTGCTGGGACTGGTGAGGGGCGTGGCCACGGGAGGTGAGGAGAGGAGGACACAGAACAAGCAGACAGGGGACTGAAGGGACACAGGAGAGGAGGACACAGAACAAGCAGACAGGGGACTGAGGGGACACAGGAGAGGAGAGGAGGACACAGAACAAGCAGACAGGGGACTGAGGGGACACAGGAGGAGAGGTGAGGAGGACACAGAACAAGCAGACAGGGGACTGAGGGGACACAGGAGGAGAGGAGGACACAGAACAAGCAGACAGGGGACTGAAGGGACACAGGAGAGGAGAGGAGGACACAGAACAAGCAGACAGGGGACTGAGGGGACACAGGAGGAGAGGTGAGGAGGACACAGAACAAGCAGACAGGGGACTGAGGGGACACAGGAGGAGAGGAGGACACAGAACAAGCAGACAGGGGACTGAGGGGACACAGGAGGAGAGGTGAGGAGGACACAGAACAAGCAGACAGGGGACTGAGGGGACACAGGAGGAGAGGTGATCGGGGGCAAAACAGAGGAAAACCGGACTCCTGACAGAGTCGGCTGTAGAGAGCTGCAGAGTTCAATGTCTGTGCCATTTTTCTGTTGAAAAAGGAGCAGTAGGTGTCCTCATACGGAGTCCCCGACAGTGTTTTGTGCCTATTTGGTAGCTCTAAACACTAATTAGTAAAAAAACCGCAACAGTAGATAGCTTTTGAAACTCTGCAACTCAAACAGATTACATCTCACATTTTCATGATCAATTTGATTTTATAATTCAACTCTTACAAAATAAGACAAAGATAATCAGAAAATCTTTAACGCGGAAACAAAGTTAAATATTTTAGATTGCAGCTGCATCAGGAAACTGCAGAGATCACTGAAAAGGCTCCACTGGAGAGGAAAAGCAGCAGCATCAGCTGTCACTCCATCGACGGTGCTTCTCAACACGCTCGGAGAGATTGAATGAAGTGGCACTTGATAATATGCTTACAACCTGAGTTATAATGTTGAACATGGTGAACATTATACAACGTTTGCCTGTCAGCATTGTCATTGTAACAATGTTAACATGTTGAAGTTCGCATTTAGCTCAAGGCACAGCTCTCCATAATATCTGCAGACTGCTTTCAGACTGTGAGCGGTTCCTGCTGTGGCCTCTGATGGAGCTCCTGGCTGTCGACCACAGTCTGTTGTTATCTGATAGCACAGATAAATAAAATTGTTTGTAAAATAAAAATGTCCGAAAAATATAACACGATTAACATAGAAATTGTTGCTAACTGGTATCATAAAGGTTTATTGTCACAGACCGGACAATCACACTTTGAAGCTCTCTTCACAGATGTGTCTGTCAGGTGAAGAGGTGTCAACCACAGAACTCCTGCACCTTTAAAAACAGCTCCTGCATTGTTTCCCTCTCTGTGGTTTCTATGGTTGCCATGGTCACACAGCGAGCGACAGCAGCACGTTAGAAAAAGTGAATCAGAGTGTACTCTGACAGCCAGCACAGTCACAGATCCACATGCACTAGAGTGGAGGAGCATCCACCTCCTCGTACCTGCAGCTGGTTTCAGCTGTTTGAATTGAAACTAACGCAGGCGGCAGCAGCACCTGCTTGCTGCCTGAAAATACCTTTCATCTTATTTTTATTTTTATTTCGTTTTTCCTTTTATTTTCTCTCATTTTCTTACTTTGTAAATCACCAAAACAACAACTTGGAATCAGCAGCACAGCAATGAGAACATGAACCCTCAAAGGCACCAGACAATGCTGCCAGGTGCTTTTGTCGGAGCACCAAGTAATCATCACGTTATTTTTCAGCTTCTAAATAAAACACTTTGTAGATGTAGGGGGAATTTACTGTACCAAGTACCTGCGTGGTCTTTTAAAAAAAAAATTTGGGGGCATTCACCGTATGAAAATCATGTTTGGAGCAGGATAAGTGAGCTGGTTTATGGCAGAAAATATAGAATCTCAGCAGAGAAAATAAAAACAAGACTTTCACTTTACAGAATCTGCTCGGCTGTTTACTCTAAAAAAAAAAACAACAATAAAAGCAAGCGTAAACACAGGCTATCTCTTTTCCTCGTTGTTATGTGGGGACATTTCTCTGCTTTAGGATTATTAAACACTGCTCTGGGCCCTGACTGTTGCTGTTGTGGCACTGCAGCACGATGAAGCAGATCCCAGTAAAGATTACATATGGATGTATTGGCCCCACCTCCCACTGTGACAGCTCCGGCTCTCTTATAGGCTCTGCAGGTGCCAACACATCGCTTCACATCTCACCTCCGCTACCCACAGAGACTCCCTCACAAACAACATCAAACACAGCCACGGCTGCCTCTGTCGATCACGTATGCCTGCTTCTCGTCAAGGATGGTGTTCAGGTAGATGGAGGTGGTGTGTTTCACATCAGGTCGCTATAATTGGAATGATTAATGCAGTCGACTGCAGAGAACAGAAAAGGCAACACTTTCACATCTGATTACTTTAATTGTACTTTGTGATTCATTTGTGAATACAAGATACAGGGACTGAATGAGTCTACAAACATCATCACTATATTACCACTGTGGAAGTTTTGATGAATTGCAGCAGCAGAATTGAGCATTTGCAATTGTCTTCTCTGAAAAAAATACAAGCAAATGGCAATATTTTAAGATGACCAGGAGGTCTTAGTGTCACATGATTTAATGCACTCGTTGGTCGGTATACAATCAATGTACTTTTGCATTTTGAATGGATATGTTTTTAATTAGATCATTTATTTGTTTTTAAAAGGAAAACATTTGTGAAATCTCAAGATGTTTTTCCAACCCCGTTTCCAAAACATTTGGGACGCTGTGTAAGATGTAAATACGAACAAAATTAAATGATTTGCAAATCCCATAAACCCATATTTAATTGCAAATAAACCAAAGATAACATGTCAAATGTTGAAACTGAGAAATTGTTTTGTTTTATGAAAAATATTTGCTTATTTTGAATTTCGCAAAAAAGTTGGGACAGGCTCAACAAAAGACTGGACAAGTTGTGCAATGCTAAAAAAAAAAAAAAAAAAAGCCCTGGTGGAACATCTCACAACTGATTAGGTTAATTGGCAACAAATTAGGAACTTTAATGAGTGTAAAAAGATAAGTTCACAGAGGCAGAGTCTCAGCAGTGAAGATGGGGAGAGGTTCACCACTCTGTGAAAGACTTTGTGGGAAAATAGTGCAACAATCTAAGAATAATGTTCCTCAACGTAAAACTACAAAGAATTAGTGGATTTCATCGTCTACGGTTCATAATATCATTAAAAGATTCAGAGAATCTGGAGAAAAACACATACTATACGGGAATGGAAATCACTGCATGGGCTCAGGAACACATCTGAAAACCATCGTCTGTGAACACAGTTCATCGCTTCATTCAAATTTCTCAGCTCCACCATTTGATATGTTGTCTTTGGACTATTTGCAATTAAATATGGGTTCATATGATGTGCAAATCATTGCATTCTCTTTTTATTTACATTTTACACAATGTCCACAGATTCCCAGATTGAAAGGTGGTTTACGAGGACCGACGTTGGACTCTGCAGCAGGCGTACAACAGATTGTGGTTTTACAATAAATAAAGTTATTTATTGAGTACAAAGTGTGATTTGTGGTGGTCTGTGACAGGAAGAGTTCAGAGTCAGAGTTCTGTAATTCCGGTTGTGGGTGACCAACCCGAGAGTCCAAATCCACCGGCGGTTACTTGCGCATGTCGGGGAATAGAGAGCCGAGCTGGCCGGGGTTCCCGCAGGAGCGCAAGGAGCGGGCAGTGGCTCCGTACGACAGGCCGGGACTGCAGAGCAGAGTAGAGCAGAGGAGTCAGTAGAACCACTCGCGGCCACAAACTGGGACGGGGGGGCAAGATCAACCGTATGGTCTCTCGAGGTCCAACACAGGATTCCCGACAGCTGAGGATCGACGGGTGGTCTACGAGGACCGATGCGGGACTCTGCAGCAGGTGATCAGGCTGGCGCACTGGTAGACTGAAGGAGGCACAGAACAGGCAGAGGTCAAAACCGGTAACCCGGTAACAGTTGACAAACTTACAACTAGACGACTGCGATGTGTACCAGGCTGGTGACGGAACCGACTGACGAAGGTGGAGTGCAGGACCGGGGTTGACATACTGCCAGACGGAGAACTGGAATTAGAAGCAGCTGCAGGAGGCTGGTGGAGGTTTGGTAAAGGGAGTTGTCTGGACGGTGGCAGTGGAGGAATCCACGCCCTCCAGACCAAAACAAAATGCACACGACTGACAAAAACAAACACAACAGGAAATACAAGAGGAAAAGTGATCAGGGAGAACAAAGGGAGAAAAACACAGCGACAGACAGGGATCCTGACAGTTTGGAGTATTCTTAAGTATATTTCTTTAGAGTTTATAAATACGGGCTCAGTTTTAATACATTATAACACTGGTACGCATTCTCAATGCCTATGAGATGAGTAACACCTTAAGCACTAACCTCTGGTTGTGAGGAATGACAAAGATGAAAATCCACTGCTAACACTGTGCTTCAGCCTGATGATTCACAGGCTGCTTTATTATTCTGAGCAGGATGTCTTTCTTGTCATTTTGAAAGAATTATTTAACTTTCCTCCTGACCCCCATAGGCAGCCCGAACAAAAGCTAACAGGAGGCAGAGGTGTGCTGATCAACCCCCCCCCTGAAGGGAGTGAAAAGAGAAACTTTTTGACATTCTTCAAATATGTTCAGTGAGTGGAACATGAAACAGCTTTCTAAAACCATTATCTCACACCTTTAAGTTAGATGACTGTGGAATTTTGACCCCTTTTCTTTATCATTTCCCATCTGTCCTCCCCCATCTTTACTGCAGCAGGTATAATGACCTCTGACCTCTTGACTGCACCAAACTGTGAACCTCATGCTTAAATAGGGCATCTCTCTGCAAGCGCCCGGGCTAATAAAGATAAAAGCACTCCTATTGGTGCAGGAATCATACATTTTTCAAAATAGTGTTTTTGTTCATACAATAGGCTCCTCTCTGCGCGGCTTCCTGCAGCTGAAGAGCCACTGCAGAGTATTTTATTGCATCTCATATGAACTTTGCAGTGGTATGGAGAATGCAGAGTGCTGAAATCATCTCATGCTGGGTAGATATTTTCCACCTTGAATGGCTTCTATCTTTCTCTCTCATACACACAAAAAGCTGCACAAACACACATAACAACACGACAAGAGCAAAAGCTTTTGTTCAAAACAGGAGAAGGTCACTGGAAATGAAAAAAAACTTTTCAAAAGCGTGTGAAAAAGAAAAATCTTGGGGAACAAGATGTCTGATTTTTCTAATGATGTTTCCTGGGGTAGTCTTGTCTGTTAATGCTCATAATTTTATCAATGATAATGATGGCACCATTCAGCTCAGGACAGGTCCTGCTGTTGTACTTGCTGGTTCACTGTCATGGCTTACTGGGACTCTTAATGGAACTGAGACAGTATTAATGTTATGAATTCCACCTGTCATTTCCCTGCTGTGACAATTCAAAATATCTGCTGTGTAAAGGGTCTATTGGTCCATCCAGTATTGAAGATGTAGGTTGACATCACCAAAACAGTTTCAACTGAGTTCCTTCCTTAATGCCCAAAAGTAATGTGAGTAAAGTGATACCATTTAATCTATTACTTAACTTCTGCAGCCTACAGTAAATTAGAAAGAAAATTAAAACTGCAAGCAGTGATATACGGGCCCTCGCACGCTGCGCGTCGGCTCCCCGAAGCCGGCTTCCCAACTTGCAGCGCGCGAGGGACCGCATATCCCCGCTTAAAGTTGCTATTTTTGTCTCGTTTCCTGTCTCCAGCAGCCATGACTATGACGGAATATTACTATCAGGTGTCTTCAGAGCGGGACTGCTATCAAAGATGTAATGTTTAAGGAAGATCGGAATATGTACATAAAAGTTACAGTCAGTTGTAGGATCATGGCGAGACACTCAAAATGGCCGCCACAACACGGTCACACCGATCGATGAAAACAAATTCATAATGCCAAGAGACTTTTCGGTACATATCAGTGTGATACACGTGTCCAACAAATTTGGTGCATGTAGGTGAAACTAGGTGCCAGGGCTGCAGTTTAGGGGGTGCTGGCGAGTCATTTGGCCACGCCCACTCACAAAACACATATCACATGTATCGTCTCATCACGGCGGATGTATGTGACACGTTTCGTGAGGTTTCAAGCATCCTTTGACCTTAAACATCAACTTCCTGTGTCACGGCAAGACATCAAACTTTGCCGCATCGCCACAGCGATGCCCATTGACAAAGTCGAATGAATTTCTCAATATATCATCAACCACATGTTTAAGCTATTCTGATCCCAACTTTAGGTTCATGTGATGAGCCAGCACGACGTAGCATGTGAAAGTATGAAAAGTGTAATTTCTAGTTGCCACCAGGGGGCGCTATGACTATGAGCGAATATTACCACACAGGGGTCTTCAGGGCGGGGCTGTTATCATACCTGTAATGTTTGGAGAAGGTCGGTCCATGTACATAAGATTTAAAGCAACTTGTAGTTTCATGGCAAGACCCTCAAAATGGCCAGCACGTGATGGGCACACGCATCGACGAAAACATATTCTTTTGATAATTTCTAATCCCAAACATGTTAACTGTGCACAGAAAAAAATTTCAAAAAAATTTCAAGTCGGTCTGACAAAATCCCTAGGACAGGTTCGTTAAAGTGCAACATGTCCGAATCGCCAAAAATGCCAACTAAATTCAAAATGGTGGACTTCCTGTTGAGTTGACATAATGGTGCAATGTAACTTTTTTGTACATCTCGGTGTGATACACATGTCCACAGGATTTCGTGCATGTCGGTAAATGTGGCCGCCGGGGCATTTCTTTAGGGGGTGCTAGTGAGCCATTTGGCCACGCCTACTCGCGACTCAAATATAATACAACATTTTTTGCCGGGAGAGATGTGTGTACCAACTTTCACGAGTTTTTGAATATGATAAAGCCTCCAAAAATGAATTTAAACTTTCAGAAAAAAAATAATCATAACTTTACGAATAACAATAGGGCTAAAATAACAAAATTTCAATATTTGGTGTGAATACCCTTGGCTTTTTTATAAAAGGGCCAACAATATTTTGAGCTTGTCAGACTCACAAATAATTCCAAAGTTCATAAATTGTGTATGAAAGTTTGTCTTTAGCTAGTGTTTGGTAGTTTTCTGATGACCAAGCATCCCAACAACCTAGTATGCTACATTAACATTCAGTTCTGGCAGGACAAAGCAGGCTTCTTAAATTTAAAAACATACACTCACTGGCCACTTTGTTCGGGACACCTGTTCAACTGCTCATTAACGCAAATATCTAATCAGCCAATCACATGGCAGCAACTCAATGCATTTAGGAATGTAGAAATGGTCAAGACGACCTGCTGAAGTTCAAACCGAGCATCAGAACGGGGAAGGAAGGTGATTTAAGTGACTTGTAACGTGGCAGGTTGTTGGTGCCAGACGGGCTGGTCTGAGTATTTCACTAACTGATGATCTACTGGGATTTTCACACACAACCATCTCTAGGTTTACAGAGAATGGTCCAACAAAGAGAAAATATCCAGTGAGCCGAAGTTCTCTGGGAGAAAATGCCTTGTTGGTGTCAGAGGTCAGAGGAGAACAGCCAGACTGGTTCCAGTTGACAGAAAGGCAACAGTAATTCAAATAAGCACTCGTTCCAAGCGAGGTATGCAGAAGAACTCTGAACGCACAACATGTGGAAGCTTGAGGCAGACGGGCTCCAACAGCAGAAGACCACCGGATGCCTCCTGTCAGCTAAGAACAGCAAACTGAGGCTGGATTCACACCGGCTCATTGGACAATACAAGATCGGAAAAACGTTGCCAAGTCTGATGAGTCTGGATTTCTACTGCAACATTCAGATGGTCGGTCAGAATTTGGCGTCAACAACATGAAAACGTGGATCCATCATGCCTGGTATCAGCGCTTCAGGCCGGTGGTGATGGTGTGGGGCAGGGGTGGGCAAACTTTTTGGCTCAGGGGCCACATTGACTTTTAAAATTTGACAGACAGGTCGGGCCAGCACCAGATGCATACATATCAAACATAAACATAAAAAAGGCATTACAGTGTTCATACGTACATTCACTTTTAGTGGGAACAGTGTTGTTGATCACCCTTCTTTGCCAGTGCATCGAAGTCTGGTGTTAGTTTTGTTGTGGCAATTCTCAGAACAGATCTGAGGTGTTCATCACTCAACTGGGATCTGTGAGGTGCTTTGTTGGTGTTCATCACACTAAAAGTCTGTTCACACACGTACGTAGGGACAGACAACACCAGCATCTTCTGTGACATCTTCTGGATGTTTGGAAATTTGGCTGCGCTTAATGAAGCATAAAACTCATCCAGTTTAAGAGAGTTGAACTTCTCCTTTAAGACGGTGTCACATTGGAGATCAATTGGTTCCAACTGCAGCTCCTGTGGCGCCGTTTCAGGGTCTTGTGTGAAGGGACATGAGACCAGCTGAAGGGACATGACACCAGCTGAAGGGACACGACACCAGCTGAAGTGACTTGTCAATTTTTCCAAAATCAGAGAACCGATGGCAGAATTCTCCATGCAGGTTGTCCAGTGATTTCCTGTATTTTTTCACATGTCGAGGACGTCTTTCAGCGTAGCCAGCATGGGGAAATGAGCAAATGACTTGTTTGACATTTGCTTTGAGAATAAAGCTAGCTTGGTTTTGAAGGCTCTGACGTTTGTGTACATTTCATGCACAAACTGGTCTTTCCCTTGTAGCTTCACATTCAGCTCATTCATGTGTGTCAGTATGTCCTCAGCAAAAGATAAATCACAAAGACAATCTGTGTCACTCAGCTCAGGAAAATCGTCAGCTTTCTCAAGTAGCTCCAAAAATAAGATAATCTCCTGTTTGAGCTCCCACACTCGTTGACATACTTTCCCCAAACTTAACCAGCGGACATTGGAGTGGTGAAGCAAGTCCTGGTGATCAGCGTCAGTTTCCTCAAGAAACTTAATAACTTGAGGATGGTGAAGTCTCCTCGCTCCAACAAAGTTCACCACTTCTACAACTGGCTTCACTACGTGGTCGAGCTGCAGGATGGATTCTCCTGGATTCTTTTGAGCAACCCGACGTTTTTTCCAGTCGCATTTGGCGATCCGTCTGTGGTAACGTTGGCGAGCGGAGTCCAAGGTAGCTGGAGCCTCTCGATGACCCCCGACACGCCGTCATACAAGTCCTCTCCCCGCGTTTTCCCCTTCAGGGATTCCACGGCCAAAAACTCCTCTGTTATCTCAAAATTGTCATTAATCCCTCTGATAAAAATTAAAAGCTGAGCGGTGTCCTTTATGTCATTACTTTCGTCCAGTGCCAAGAAATATAATGTAAATGACTCCGCTTTTTTGTTTAGCTTGCTAGCCAAGTCTTCATCAATCATCTCAACATGGCGAGTCACCGTCCTGCGTGATGAGCTCATGTTTTCTAATTTGTTCTTGCTCTCAGGACACAAGATACCTGCTGTCTCTTTGAGAAACTCCCCTTCGGAGAAAGGCTTGCTGGTCTTTGCCAATTTGAATACCAGCAAATAGCTTGCCTTCGTGCTTGATTCTTGGATGGCAGTTTGTCAGATAAAGGTGTTTTGCTGAGCCTGCAAACCTTCTGCCGACCTCCGAGCGGTCGCCGTCCGTTCCCGCGTTGACTGGTTTTTAGCGCAATTAGCATGCTTGGTGGAAAAGTGACGGCTGATGTTGTATTCCTTTAAAACCACAACGGTTTCTTGGTAAATCAGACACACAACCTTCAACCGGACTTCAGTGAAAAAGTATTTAGTCGTCCGTTCCTTATTAAACACTCGGGGCTCGCTGTTGACTTTTCTTTTCTTTGGCCCGTTCATTGTTGCAGATGTGTTCAGAGCAGCAGCAGAGTAACAACAGAGAGCAGCCCGGCCTCCGCAAAATCAAGTCAATGTATCACTGCGCCTAGTGCGCCACCTGGTGGACCGCCAGGTATTACAAGACAAGGTCAAATGAATGCAGTCATAATTATGATATGATTTGATTTGGGCAATTCTGTACCAATCTTCGGCGGGCCGGATTAAAAAGACCAACGGGCCGGATGTGGCCCGCGGGCCGTAGTTTGCCCACCCCTAGTGTGGTGGATATTTTCTTGGCCCACTTTGGGTCCTTCGTACCAGCTGAGCATCATTTAAACACCACAGCCTACCTGAGTATTGCTGCTGACCGTGTCCGTCCCTTTATGACCTCAGTGGACCATCTTCTGATGGTTGCTTCCAGCAGGATAACGCACCACGTCACAAAGCTAAAATCATCTCAAACTGGTTTCTTGAACATGACAATGAGTTCACTGGACTCCAATGGCCTCCACAGTCACCACATGTCCGTCCAATAGAAGCTTTAGGATGTGGTGGAATGGGAGATTCGCATCATGGATGTGCAGCTGACAAATCTGCAGCAACTGCGTGATGCTATCATGTCAATATGGACCAAAACCTCTGAGGAATGTTTCCAGCAGCTTGTTTAATCTATGCCACGAAGAATTAAGGCAGTTCTGAAGGCAACATTTGGACAATAGCATTATCTAATAATAACAGCAACGTAACAGGATGTCACAGATGTACAAAGCACATTAAATGTTTTATATTATTATCATGAAATATAATTAAACTTGCCTGGATCAAAGAAGTCAAGTCCAGTCAGATTTATGTATATAGCACATTTAAACACACAACCCCTCCATGGGGCCTACCACCTGGAGGGACAAGCATCGAGGTTGGGTGGGAGACTGGGCCGGGGGCCCGGTCGAGCCGACCACCAGTGGCAAAGATGAGCTCTAGGGATGTGGAGGGGAAAGAGTGGAGCTGGTGCAGGAGGTGGAATGGTACCACCTAGATATAGTTGGGTTTACCTCCACGCACAGCACTAGCTCTGGAACCAAGCTCCTGAAGAGGGGCTGGACTTGGTCCTTTTTACTTAAGTTTTCCAGGGTGACAGGCAGGTGTGGGGATGCTCACGAGCCCCTGGATGAGCACTGGTGTGTTGGAGTTTTCCCCGCAGAACAAGTGGGTCTCCTTCACGCACCTGCAGGTTTCTGGGAGGAAGGCTCTGACTGTTGTTTGTGCTTATGCACCGAACAGCATTCGGCCTTCTTGGAATCAATGGGAAGAGTCATGGAAAGGGAGCCGCCTGCCGATTCCATGGTTCTCCTGGGAGACTTCAACGTTCATCTGGGCAAGAATGGAGAAACCTGGCGGGGAGTGATTGGGAGGAACGGCCTGCCTGAACTGAGTCTGAATGGTGTTTTGCTGTCGGACTTCCATGCTACTTTCAGGTTGGCCATAGTGAACACCATGTTCGAGCATAAGGTGGTTCATAAGTGTACCTGGTGGTGAGTTGGATCAGATGGCTGGAAAGACCTGGCAGACCCAAACGTGTAGTGAGGGTGAACTGGGAACGTCTGGCGGAGGCCCCTGTCTGGGAGGGCTCCAACTCCCCCTTCCGGTAGAGCTTCTCACACAACCAAGGGAAGGTCGGGGACATGGAAACCAAGTGGACCATGTTCAAAGCCTCTATTGTGGACACAGATTGGTGCCTGTCGCAATTGCATCACAAGAACCTGTTGGTGGACACCATGGTTGGGTAAGTTTTAAAGCTGTTGAAGGAGGCCTTTGAGGTCTGGCTGGCTCAGGGGTCTCCTGATAACATAGCTCCAATGATCATTGAGACATGAGACACTCAACCCCTCAACCACCTTAAGGTGGTGATTCTTGGAGGGGAATGATTAGATGGTGTGGTGGCGGGGTGTGGTTAGCTCAGCTGCATGGGGTAGAGAATGGGAGGAGTGGTTCAGGGAACGGTGCCGGGCAGCTGAGCCGAATATGAATTGATGAGCACAGCTGAGCTGGAATGAACTGATGAGCTCTCCCCTATAAAGAGGAGCAGGGAGAAGGAGGAAGGGAGGAACGCGGTTGCACAGAGACATTGTTGTGTGGGCCGGGCAAATAAAGGCATTTTACACCTGAACGTCTGACTGAGCGCGTCGTCTGTCTCCAAGGAACCCCCACGGTAGCTCAGACCTGTTACACTGGTGCCGAAGGTGGGGCATGGAGACAGACGGACAGCAGAGTGAGACGCCGATGCAGCGGATCGTTGTGCTGGGACAGATGGTTCGCGGGATCGCGGCAATGCAGCGCGATCAGGCGCAAGCAGAGCGACAGACCTGCGCCTGGGAACAGCTCACGGGCCGGGCCGCAGGGGGCCCACCGGCGCCGGCACCCTTTTCGGGGGTGGTGATGCATAAAATGACGCTGGCAGACGAGGTACAGTCATTCCTCCAGATGTTCGAGGTAACGGCGGAGGCGTGTGGCTGGCCGGTGGCGGAGTGGGCGGTGCGGCTCCTTCCTCTCCTGGCAGGGGAGGCGCAGATGGCCCTGGGGCTGCCACCCGGGGCCAGACACATCTACGGGGACGTAAAGAGGGCCATTATGGACCGGCTGGGCCTGTCCCCTGAGGACCACCGGAGGAACTTCCGGGAGGCTAAGCTGGGGGCCGGGGACCGGCCATTCGCCTACGCTCAGTGGCTGAGGGACTCGGCGAACAGATGGCTGCAGCCGGAGAATGCCGGAGGAGCACTGGGGGTGGCGGACAAAATTGTGGTGGAGCAGTTCACAGAAGGGCTGCCGGCCAGGACCGTGGCATGGGTCCGCTGCCATCGCCCGGCGACGCTGGAGGCCACCATCACCCTGGCCGAAGACCACCTTGCGGTCCATCCCGGCGGGCAGGAGGATGGGGGTCGGCTGTCGGCAGCAGCCCGACCGATTCCCTCTCCGCAGAGGAGACTCCCACAGCCTGGAGAGGCCCGGGCCCTGCCGGTGCCACAGGCACTAACGCCCCCCCAGTTCCCTGATTCCTCGGGAGCGGCCAGCCCTGGCACACTTCCCAACCTACAGGAGGTTCCTCAACCGCCAGGGCAGGAATGTTGGAGGTATGGGCAGACCGGACACTACCGGAGGGAGTGTCCATTGATGGAGGTGGGACAGACGGTTCGGGTTGCCGGGCCTCTAACATCCTCCCCCGGTCCAGGATTGACGTATTGCGTTCCGGTAAGGATCCAGGGGGGTACACACCAGGCGATGGTGGATTCGGGCTGCATGCAGTCGCTGATCCACCAGAGCCCGGTTTGGCCCGGGGCATTAGTGAAGGCATCGTGGGTGAGGATTAAGTGTGTACGTGGGGATATTCACGATTATCCGGTGGTGGCCGTAGAAATTAGATATGGGGGAAAAAAAACAAAGTGAAGGCTGCGGTTAGCTCCCGCCTTACGCATCCCCTAATCTTGGGGGCAGATTGACCTGGGTTTCATAAGTTAATGGGGCAGAGTGTGGGGGTCCGTTCACGACCGGCAGGGACATGTGGGATGTGTGCTGTGCTCAGCGGTGACGCAAGGTTGGCCGACACTGCAGAGAGGGAGGGGGAACCGGCGGAGACTCTTGTGGAGACTCCACCGGTTCCCAAATTACGCTCCATGGAGGATTTTCCACTTGAGCAGTCTCGGGACTATACTCTACGCTTTGCCTTTGACCAAGTGATAAAAATTGATGGTCAGCTGGTGCGCCCTGGCGCAGCACTGTCATACCCGCACTTTTCATTGATTAGGGACAGACTATATAGAGCAGGGGTGTCACGGGCGGTCAGGGGCGGCACGGTGGTGCAGTGGTTAGCACTGTCACCTCACAGCAAAAAAGGTTCCGGGTTCGAATCCGGTCCTGGGCCTTTCTGTGCGGAGTTTGCATGTTCTCCCTGTGCTTGCGTGGGTTCTCTCCGGGTTCTCCGGCTTCCTCCCATCATCCAAAAACATGCACCTCAGGTCAGGTTACCTGGCGCCGTGCTAGTGGCAGCCTGCTGCAGCAGCTCCCCCCTGAGAGCCCCCCTGCTGTAGTGAAGAAATTTCCCCTCGGGGATTAATAAAGTGTATAAAATCAAAATCAAAAAAATCAAACATACGGCCCGCGGGCTGGATCCGGCCCGCCAGGGGGTCCAGCTCGGCCCACCGGATGACTTTGCTAAGTGTGAAAATTACAGAAAGACATAAATTGCATTTCTATGAGAATATGGAGGTTTATGAGTACAAACGTTTTTTTTGTTTTTTTTTAATCGATCCAGTAATTGCTTCAAAAACAGCGTAAATGCGACGTCTGCTCCGGAGGCAGCAGCGCTCGCTGTTCGCTTTGTGACGCGTTTGACGTCAAACGCGTCACAAAGCGAGGGAATCTGCAGAGGAGAGCCGGGGCAGATAAACAGTGGGCTGATGTCTGAGTTTTTGGTCTTTATGTTTCTAGTTTATTGTAGAAAGACCGTAAAATAGGGTTTATCATCCAAAAACTATCACCAATTATTTAAACAAATAGAAATATTGTCGTTATATATGCGTTATTACGCTATGATTTTACTGGTCTGGCCCACTTGAGATCAAAGTGGGCCATATGTGGCCCCTTAACTAAAATGAGTTTGACACCCCTGATATAGAGTGAGTCGTAACACTCAAACAGGTCAAGAAAACACCCAGTTGTTGGTGCCGAAAAGCCGTCGGGAAATGATTTTCCAGGCGGCTCACTATAACCCGATGGCGGGCCACATGGGATATGAGAAAACTCTGGACCGGATAATGGCCCGGTTTTACTGGACGGGTATCCGGGGGGGATGTGCGCTGTTGGTGTGCATCTTGCCCAGAGTGTCAGCTGGTAAACCAGCCGGCCATTCTGAGGGCGCCTTTACATCTGCTACCCTTGATGGAGGTCCCATTTGACCGTATTGGCATGGACCTCATCGGGCCATTCCACCAGAGTGCACGCGGATATCGCTTTGTGTTAGTTCTAGTGGATTACGCAACACGATATCCCGAGGCAGTGCCGTTGCGCAGCATTTTGGCAAAGAGTGTTGCGCAGGCTCTGTTTCAAGTCATCTCCCTTGTCGGAATCCGAAAGAGATTCTGACTGACCAGGGCACCCAGTTCATGTCGCGAACACTGAGAGAACTTTATGGATTACTGGGCATTAAGTCTATTCGGACCAGTGTTTATCACAGGTTATGTAATATTATGTAAACCCTTCTATTGCTTGGGTACAAATCCTTCCTAAAGTAAATAGTAGCTGTTTTGGAAAGTACCTCACGACAGCGTCACATGGTCATGATTTTTCCTGGTATTCCTTGGGCCCGTAACACCAGAAACCCAGGGCAAATAAAACCATTTAAAAAAAGTAGTTGCTGCACTGCATGCTGTGACTCCTCAACTTCAGTGATTTGGACGCTTAGCCATAACTAAAGACAATACAGCACACTTAACCTTTGTACAATACAATTGTTATGTCAGGCTATGTGCATGTTGTTGTTTTCAGTCACAATTTTATGATTATTACAGACCAACCACATGTGCTGCTTCTTTTCTGGGTCCCTCTCTTGGCAGACACCAAGCCCACTACCTCTGTCCGCTGACATTTGTCAGATAATATCTGCCATGGCAGACAGCTCACCTCACAAGGAATAAAGACACCTCAGCAGATCCAGTATGTGATTCTCTCAGAGGCAACTAGAAATCACATCATGGCCGTTCCTACCTGATAAAGCCATAAGACTACAAAGCTACAATTTACTATAGTTGACCATTTAAGTATTGCTTAGCAGAAATTGTCTGATATAGATATAAAATGATATAGATGTTTTGAAGGTAGTGGAAAGTTAGATTGTTCACATTTCTGGCCTGGTTAGGATGGATGTTGAAGACAACAGAAGAGGTGCAGCTAACCAAACTATGAACCGAATATTGTTGTTTTAATAAAGTAAAAATACCACAATCAAAAACGTTGTCTCATACCAGCATGAATGCATTATGACTCAGACTCAAAGATGGCACCCATTAATTCCAATAAAATGTGCTCGAAGAAAACAGAATTTACATTTGTGAAATTGAGGTGGTGCTGATGTAAGTGAAATTAGCCTGGCTTCAATCTTGTGTCTCCTCTAGACCTTCGCTCATCATCGTCAAGGGCAGGTGTACAATTGACTGTGCTACTAGTGTGTGCGGTTTTATTCTTTCGGCTCTAAATCACTGCTTTCATCGCTTTGCTCTGCTACTTATGAGGCAGTCCATTTGTGGGAAGCGAGCACCACTAGCACTCTCCTCTGGCTCTGATTCAAGCAAAAGGATTCACACAACACAGCCGTCAGTTGAATAACAATTGGAAAACAACTGTGCTGGCTTGTTAGTGTGTTTGTGTGTGAGTCTGCAGTGATGGGAAGAGGTGGAGGTACGATCGGAGACATTTATGAAGAGTGAAATATGTTCACATTTGTCCCATCTCTGTGTATTTCCATCACAATGTCCCCTCTGACCTGAGCTGGTGTTGTTTTAGTAGATTAACTTGAACATCATTAACCCATGAGTGTGTTTCTGCCTGTGTGTGTGTGAGATTTTGAAAAGTGTACAGTGGCTGCTGATCTGCACACATTATGTCCAGGTACACATACAGCAGGTCCACTGATTGTTTTTTCATTGCTGTAAATCTCTGCTAATTAAGACTGATGAATTCATTAGCACTCTTGCAAACAATTGGTTTGTTTGAGCAAAGGTTGTACAGAATTTAAAGACCTTCTGTCAACCTCATTTAAGAAGTAACTGGCTGGTCTGTGGTATCTGGAATGTTAATGATCCCTCAGAGATCCCTCGTGGCAGCTGCTCTCAGCCTTTCTGTTGTCAGGCACAAAGCAAAAAACAGCTCGTCAGAGAAAATGGCATCCATTGTAGCAGTCACAAGTATGTAGGCAACACATACGTTTGTGTATCTCAGCTCTGGGATTGTTCTTCCTGGTTTGGGTGAGGCCCTTTGGTTTCACTAGAAGGTAATCTTAATGCTGCAGCATAGAATCATATCTTAGACAAGTTTCAGAATCAGAATCACTTTATTGGCCAGGTAAGTTTACACATACAAGGAATTAGACTCCGGTTGTAGCTTCGCACTCAGCATACAAAAAAACAAAAAAAACAGAGACATAAATAGAAGTATAAAACAATTCAATGATATAAGACAAAGGGACAAACAAAAACGTATAACTTATAGATGCCAAACACTGACGTTAATTAAGTGTCAAGGTGAAAAAAGAACACTATTCCAATATACTGAAATCAGATGCTGGAACGATGTTGAGCGAGCAGAAGTAAATTACGCACACTTAAAGCTCCCGATACAGTTAATTTATTAACAACACTGATGAAGAGCAATGTGCTCAAAGCGTCACTGATGTTGTCGAGTTGATACATAAAGTGTATTGGGAGCTTTACGTGTGAAAAATTAACTTTCCAATCATTGATTTAAATGGCGCAACTGGGTTCATTTACAGGTACGAAATGTGTAAATTGCCGTGTTGTTTTTAAAGCAACACTGACACAAACAACAGCTTTTGGTTTTAATGGATAAGATACAGCTTTAGACTTCTGACTGAACTTGGCATCACTGTAATACTCATCCTATTCAGAGTTGTAGTTAAAAAGCTGTGGAAACTTGGTGACCCTCATACATGGAGAACATCTTCCAATAAATTAAGTTTTTTTTCTTTTTGTCTTTCTGCCAAAATGTCTTTACAAATGATTAACACCCAGATGAAACTTCTCTATAACCTCCTTCTACCTGCACATAAGCATGTAGCACAACATTTTTCCCTCTTCATATCCAGCAGATCTTCTGTTCTCTTGGCTGCAGCTGTGAATTCTGTGAATTTGTGATTTGTGTAAATATCTGAGGGTATTATAAATATGTTTTCTTTTGTTTTTTGTATCAGTTACCCATGTATCCAGCCTTAAATAGGGGTTGCTGCTTATGGGCAATTTATAATAATAATAACAATACAATATTGGATACAGTATTTTTGTATAAATGCGACTGCAGCTTAAAGATAAATTCAAATGAATTTGACCATTTGGAATTACTTTTAACATTTGGAAGAATGATTGACAGGCAAACACTGAACCTCATCATCCTCGTCAAGTGGAGTACAGCACAACACGTCTGTGTGCACACTCAATTAAATATGATTTACAGGGAATGGGATGTCATTTTTTGTTAGTTGTGGTGAGACCAATTGTTCCACTTGATGTCAGACTGCACAGCATCTTTATTCCTTGTCCTGCGTCTCACATATTGAGACAACACACCATATTTTGATTGGTTGTTGTTTTCAAACACTGCAGGACAGACGTGTCTCTAAAATGTGGCTCTTTTCCAAAGGATGTGTTTGATCAAACTGTGCATACGTAAGTCGAGTGCAGTTTAGTCCGTCACAATCTTTGCTGCCAACACTTTGCCCTACAGGGAAAATTGCGAGTCACCACAAAGCCATGCAGATTTCAGGAGGATAGATGGAAACTAGACACAAAGAAAAAGAGGAAATTCAGCCACAACAAATACTGGAAACTATAAGATAAGATGTGAGGTGACACAGTACATGTGTGCCTCATGCAGATCTGCGGATTCAGTCCCATTGAAACCCAAAGATGATTGCCAGACAGATAAGAAAGCAGTAGCAGACATAACTTGTGTTTACCACACTGTGCAGCGCTCCAAGTCATACAGGTCAGCAGACTGTGGTGGTAAGCTAGCACTGCATAAGACCATTTACTATGAAACTTTATCTTCCTTTAATGCTTACTATATGTACTTCTTTTTATGCTTTCCATATTTTTTAGGACTGTCGCCTCACAGCGAAAAGGTTCTGGGTTTGAATCCGGGCCTGGGCCTTTCTGTGCAGTTTGCATGTTCTCCGTGTGCTTGCGTGGGTTCCCTCCAGGTACTCCGGCTTCCTCCCACCATCCAAAAACATGCACTCAGGTTAATTGGTGATTCTACAAATTCCCCTTAGGTGTGAATGTAAATCTGTGTATGCGTCTGTCTCTATGTGTTGGGCCTGTGATGGACTGGCGACCTGTCCAGGGTTTCCCCTGTCTTCGCCCAAAGTGAGCCGTGACCCCGTTCAGGATAAAGCGGGTACAGATAATGGATGGATGGATGTTTAATTCTCTGAGTTTGCGTGTTCTCTGTATTCCTGTGTGGGTTTTCTCCAGCTGCTCTGGCTACCTCCAACCTTCCACAGACATGCTGGTGACCTGTCCAGCGTGTACCAAAGTCAGCTGGGATAGGCCTCAGCCCCTCCATAACCCTGCACAAGATGAATTGGGTATAAATAATGGATGGATGCTCATGCTAGAGGCTGAACCTGTAATCTCCTTCAATTAGTGTGTGTTTATTTTGTAATTTGGATAAAAATACAAACTTAGAGCTTAGAAAAATACCTTACATCGTTTCATACAAACATACTCTTGGTTTGTTGGGGTTGGGTCATCCTAATGCTGCCCCTCGATGGATCTACACCAATATTCCTAATCTTTGCACAAGTATTGTAAAATGAAAATTGCCCTTCAATCATAACAACATTTTCAGATATTGCTTTTTAGTATCTTAGTATTCTTTCAGTTTTGTTTGCCTGTTTCCCTGCTTCTACCTCTCCTTTGTATTTGGACTCAGCCACTCCCACCTGCCCCGCTTTCTGCCAGTTGCATCACCTGATCTTCCCCATCCTTCTACTCACCTGCATCCACTTCACTCATTAGTTCCCTCAGTACACATACACCACCGGTGTACCTTTCATTTCAGATTGTCTCTGTGCACTTTGCCTGAGCTTTCCAGCCATTCATCGTCCTGTTTTGTTCTCGCCTTATTTCTGACCTCAGATTGCTCTTCTGGAACTGTCCTACTTTACAGCCTGCCTGGTAAGTGCACTTGTTTCAAATCAGCTACGAGTTGACTTTTACCTGGAGTCATGCATTTGGGTATATTTTCTGAGCTGTAGCAAAAGTAAGTCAAATGTACTACAAATAATAAATGTAAAATTAAGGTGAGTCATTTAATCTGCCATGAGCAACGAGTTAAAACTTCTTATTTTTCACTATGAAAGGAATTTTAGGTGCCTCATGCATTATGCTGCTTTTTACTGGCAGGTGGTTGCCAGACATCAGGACCCTTCTAATTTAACTAGCCCACGCCGTTATGTTGTCACATAACATTACTTTGTGTTGCAGCACATGTTGGGAAAGGTCCTGATTGTTTGGTGGGTGTAAAGCACATCTAACTTTCATGCAGGAGTTTTCATTGTGTCAATTTAAAATAATTAACATAATTTTGTATTCACTGTTTCACTAACCTTTACCAGTGTTACAGATGTTGGATCCTAACCATACCTCAACTTTAAACTTGGTTTATTTGTCATAACACCACTCTTTCCCTAACATTATTCATACTATAGTTGCCATGCACAGCTCTACTCGAAAAAGTGACAATTAAAAAAAAAAAAAAAAAAAAATCCTTGGCTGTAAAATAAAAAAAAATAATTAAACAGATTTGAGGGTTTTGCATAATAGTCCAGTGTCAATGTTCCTGTCTGGTGATTGGCTTGGAATGGGAGAAAATCCCCAAAAGCCTGGATGCAGATTTTGTAATTAATATGCATCGTTTTCACATGACGTGATGAGTGTGGTGTTCATGTGTTTGTTTGCTGGAACATGTTGTAGATGGGTATTTGAACATAAGTGTCTGGCAGCTCCTCAGTGCTGCGTACCTACAGGGAGGGATAAAAACTGGAGGACTCTTCACTCTTGGGAGCTCATTTAGAGCAAAGCAGCGTTGCCTCTCTGTCATTCAAATTGGAGGATTTACCCCCCCCCCCCCCACACACACACACACACGTGTGCAGCACTGCAACCCCATGCACACGCTTCCCACTTCTTCTACTTATTAGCTTGCATTTGAGTTTGTTGTTACGTTAGACTACTCAGCGCTAGCACAGGCAAGTCAATCAGAAGCGTCCCATTATCTATTTATCCTCTGGCATGCCCACAGCAAATCAAATTGCTTGAGAACCAGTGAGGCTTCGGGGACACACACCGGCATCTCCACACAACTCCAAGGGCTCCGAACGGAGAGAAGTAATCTGGAGGTCTGGCGAGAGAATGCAGCGGTAATCAATAACACTGTTAAGGTGTACTGATAGAAAACAGAGGCCAGAGACATTCATAAAAGTAAAGAGACCGGTGGAGAGCACGCACGAAACACTGTCTTTAAACAGGTATTGATTACGCAGAATGGTCACTGGCTGCAGAGGATTGTGTGTGTGTGTGTGTGTGTGTGTGTGTGTGTGTGTGTGTGTGTACAGAGCGACACTGAAGCAGAGCATCAGATCACACCTGAGATTGATTTGCACAGCAGTACAGTATCTGCTCAGCAATGCTGGGTCTCCATGCCTCAAAGAACCTTATCTCACTGCAGACTAATCCAACAGCCCACCGCCGGGCTCATTACTGATACCATGCAAACACACAGTACAGCCCAGTCTCACACTTACACTGCTGAAACAGTGTCTGAAAGATCACACTGGTGTTTCAGGAGTAAGAAAGGCAGTGTAGACGCACTCAGAATTGGTGTAGCAACAGAGGTGAAGGTCAACCTAATTACAGGTCTGCCAGAGTGAAAAACTGAACTTCAAATGGCTGTGAAGCTCCCTGCAGCCTCCAGCAGGCGTGTTACATCTAATTGCTGCTGTTAGCAGCTCAATGGTCTGGAGAACCATTTCTACTTATGTGGAACAATGAAAATGACAAGCTTCAACTTCAAAAGATGTTTTTTTCAATCCTCTGGATCAAACCCTCAACGGTATTTTTACAAATGTACAAAAAAAAAAAGTAAAGTATAAGGACAGAAAAAAATATGTGTGAGCATTGAGTCATGTGGGAAAGGAAAATTAAATACAGCATAAAGAACAAAACTGAGTACACACCTATGTTTATGTTAAATTAATCAAAATCTTATTATCTTACAGAAATAGTATTATTTCTATTGTGTAAACCTTTAAAATGACATAGAGGTATGGATCATTTTGTGGTGCTACTCATGGAAACACTTTTATGTGCTTCAGCTGCAACTACAAAAATGTATCAATAAGATTTGAAGTGGCAAAAGGGAAACTTGCGCTAATGATTCTTTTAATATGACAGAAAAAAAACCTTTCTCATTACACTTATGCAGATGATTTTGAAACTCTTCCTCAGGCTCATAAAAAAAAAAAAATCTGCATTTTGTTGTTACATCAACCAAGCAGGCTTTAATTATAATGTAATTTTGTGCCAAACTGAATCCCAAAATTTCGCTGTGGCATCCCAGAATCTGCAGATGAAACTCTTCCCACCTCGGCACAAACACATTTAAAATTATTTTGCCAGGACATTACTACACCAACTTTCGACAAAAACTACTGCACAAATATTCACGTGATGATTGACAGATTAATTGATTCATATGGGACCAAAACAGTGACAGTATAGTTTGGCTCTAATAAGATTTGGTATTGAAAAAAGACAAACATGAAGAAAAAAATCTGAGGATTGACATTTTAAAACACATCATAATGCAAAACAATATCAAAATCAAATAAGATAACGAGGTTATAAGATTAAAATATGTTTATGATTGTGTTTTTTTCATCAGAAAGTTTTGTCAGTGCTAATATAACTTTTTTGTAATCAAAGTGTTTCAATGCCAATGACTCCTTTTTCAGTTTCAGGTTTTGTTTTTCAATGCCAAACTATACTGTCACTGTTCTGACCCCATAAATTAATCGGCTTGTAATCCTCCACTTTTGCAAATTAATCACTTTTTTTCTAAACCAAGCAATTTGCTTCACTGTTCAGATGCACTTCAGCAGTTACTCATGTACATTGTATGTACTGTAGGTGAGTGAGTGAATGCATTATTAATTGACATCCAACATTGTTTCTAACCGTCTGGAGAAAGTGACAAAATGTGTGTAATCAGTTAAAGCTGAGCTGTTCAATGTTCTTGGTAACCAGCGCAGTTTGCAATTTGTTCGGAAACAATGATATGTTTTTTTTTCTTCTATTATTAGTTAGTTCAGTTTAAACTCGGGAGTCTGGTTTTGTGAATCCAGCAGTGCCGCATGATCCAGTAAAGTGGTCTGCCCAGTGAGCCTGGGGTGCCAAGTTCATTATTTTTGCAACCTATGCTTTGATGATAACTTTCCAGTCACAGAGCAAAAAATATTATAAACTTTGAATCCTCATCTTCATTCCTGACCCAAGCAAGAAATGACAGCTGCTTTGTTTGAACAAATTAATAGAAAAGCAAAACTAAATAAATTCTGATTTTAATAACTTTATTTTAAAGTGCTCACAGTAAATCTGGGTTCAATGTTTAAATGTTACTTTACCCTTACTGTCTCATTGTGTCAGTTTGTTTTCACTGTAAGCTGTTGTAATTTGAATGTGAAATTTACAGGTACGAAATCTAATTAAGCAGCTTTGAATAATCATTTTTTATTTATTTTTAAAACAACAAGGTTACTATGTAACACACAAACTGTTCCCATTGAAGCGAAGAAAGAATTTAAGCAACATTCGAATGAAGTGTGACAGTATATCAGTTGCACAGTAACATACACACAGTGGAAATGCTTTGGTTTGAATAGCACATTTCTTTCATGTGTCTTTTAAATTAGTTTCACAAAATTGGTCTTGAACCTTCTCATTGTCATTTCATCCTTCAAGTTTAATCAGATGACATTTAAAAATGCAAGCTAATGCGGAAAATCCTATACACTCAGTGTTCAGTTATCAACATTACATTATGTCTTACCTTGGCCTTCATTATTACACAATGATCAGCTATATACAGTACATTTCCCTGGCATTTGTTTACCTGTGAAGGCAATTTGAAACATCCTTCAGTCTTTGAGCTCATCAGAACCGTAAAGTCCCTTCCTGCTACATCAGCTAACGGAGGTCATTGTCCTTGTAAATACATTATCTTTCCAGCAACCCTCGATCAACAGCCATTGTTTTTTTCTTTCTCCCTCCATCGCCTCTGAAGTTAAACATGTAATGTTAGCAGAATAAATTGCATTATGTTTTGAGATACTATCAGCTCTTAAGTCTCTACATTTTTAATTTAGTTTGTGTTGACACAGATCGCTATCTGCTATCACTTGTCTCTTATCGCTGTGATGAAAAGGAATTTCAGTGCTGGATATATAGGTGATTCTCCAGGAGCCAATCTGTTATAGTCTGGAGAAGCCTTATCTGTCATCAGCTGGGACTTTATTCATGTTTAACTGCTTTCACCCATGCTTAGATTTATGGCTGTTTTGACCATGCAGAAAACCACCCGAATAACCTCCACCTTCATGTGCAGCCATGATTTGTGTTGTTGAACCTGGAGGTACCCTGAATTTCTCCAGTGGTACTCAAGTGTGTGTGTGTGTGTGTGTGTGTGTGTGTGTGTGAGAGAGTAAGTACACAGAGTTGCAAAAGTATACAGCTCCTTGGAAAAACATATAACAAGGAAGGAAGTCTGGTACGTGGACATTAATATGGAAGACTGTTGTTCATTTCCTGATATCTATCAACAGTCAACATTGTTTTCTTTTAATCCTGACCACAACTGTTCCATAACCCAAAGCAGGATTCTTTCCTAACCTGAACTAAGTTGTGTTTTATACCCAAACTAAGAACTGTTTTATTTTTGAAGCACTATTGTTTTCCGTGATTGTGCCATAATATCACGAAACACTCATGTTGCTCTATAGGGCATTGACAAACACCACATTTTATTGTTTAATTGGTAAAACTTATTCCTAACCCTTTCCACTTTTAAAGAACTGCATGTATTTATGAGTGTAGGGACGGATTATGATTTTTATGTTATGTTTTATTCGATTGTTCTATCAAAAATAGATATTCATTTCAAATTTGATGCCAGCAACATGTTTCAAAAAAGTTTGGTCAGGGGCAACATAAGATTGGAAAAGTTGGGTCATGCTAAAAAAAACACCTCGTGGAACATCTCACCACAAATTAGGTTAACTGGCAACAATAATACACAATGCGTTCACTCACTCATCTAGATCAGTAACATCAATTGATTATAAATGGTCAATGGTTTCCACTTGTACAGCACTTTATCACCTTAGCGCTCTCAAAGCGCTCATTCCCCCATTCACATATTTCAGAGAAGAAGAGTCTCTCAGCAGTGAAGATGGGGAGAGGTTCACCACTTTGTGAAACTTGTGGAAATCACTGCATGGGCTCAGGAACAGTTCTGAAAACCATTGTCTATGAACACAGTTAATCACTGCATCCATAAATGCAGGTTAAAACTCTCCAAAGAAGAAACCAGATAGAAACATGATCCAGAAACACCGCCGCCTTCTCTGGACCGAGATCATTGAAGATGGACTGAGGTGAAGTGGAAAACTATCCTGTGGTCTGACAAATCAAAATTTGAGATTCTTTTTGGAAATGTTTGGCGCTGCATCCTCCAGGTTAAAGAGGAGAGGGACCATCCAGCTTGTTATCAGTGCTCAGTTGAAAAGCCAGCATCTGTGACGGTATAGGGATGCATTAGCACACATGCCATGGTTAGCTTGACATCTTGGAATGCAGCCCAGACCTGTCACACATTTAAAAAATTTGGTGCAACATGAAATGAAAAATCCTACCTTGAACTGTTGAGCAGCTGAAATTCACTTCCAAAACTCCAATAACTGGTCTCCTCAGTTCCCAAACGTTTTCTGAGGGTTGTTAAAAGAAGAGGTGATGCAACACAGTGTTAAACATGTCCCGTCCCAACATCTTTGAAATGTGTCACTGGCATCAAAATAAAAATGAACATACATTTTTAATAAAACATACAAAAAAAATTCTGTTTCAACATTTGATGTTATATTTTGGTCTATTTCCAATTAAATGTGGTTTTACATGATTTGCACATTCTGTTTTTAATTTACATATTACAATGTCCAAACCGTTTTCATCTTACTGCACAAAAAACATCCTGCTTCATGCATTTGCATTGAATTTAGCACTGACATAAATGTAAGAGTAAATGGCGTCCAATATTAATGTGAAAATACTGAACTGAATAACACACAGAATGGAACATTTTATATTTTTGCATATTGCTTACCAATATTTGTAGACCAATTCAATACTGTCAGCTTTTTCCTGATAATTACTGCCAACTTACAGTAAAAACTACCATCCTGAATTTATTATGTATTATTAACATTATCTATTTCTGTCGAGGCAATTACAGGAAGTTCAGGCATATGTAAAATAAGGTGCTGAGTCATGCTGTTTGCATCACATTATGATCTGCCAACTATGTGGAGTTGTGATCAATGCCCTGCTCTCTCTGATGACATTGAATTCGAGCAGAAGTTTTCAACATTTTGGTCAGACTATCCTACTTTTGCCTGAAATAGAGGAGGCTGGTTTATTTATCAATATATTTGAAAACTCTTGATCATTTGATCCAACCATTCTGTAATTGCAGCAGTGTGACCAGCTGAATCTAAACTATCCCTTCTCCAACTGTGTCAAACAAATGAACTGTAAATAAGTCACTACACTGAAAAAGTGTAATTTGGCTAAATAAACGTATTTGTTTTGTAATGACAGACTAAGTATAAAAGAAACTGAGAAAGGCATTTCAGAAATTCTAAAAAAAACAAAAAATGTCACTTCAAGCTTTAAAGTCATAGTAAAATAAAACAGCTGGTGAGAATACTATGACAGCAGTGGAGGGATCTTTATCAGTGACAGAATTCCTGTTCCTGAAAGACAGGCCCTGAACAGCAAGTAGGAAGTTTTAATATAATAAATACAACAGTGATGGTCAATTTCATATTACAGTATGGACACACAGCTGACCAAACTACTAATTTAGTTGTTAGAGTACAGCAGTTTGGACAAAGGAGAAAAGTACTGTGAAAAAAGCAACATTGAAGATTAATAGCCTGTCAGAGCGAGTGGAAGCCAATAACATGGATCAGTGAAATTAGAAGTTCGTGGCTTGTGTTTGAATATGGGATACATATGTTTAAACTGGAAGGCCGACTGTTTGAATTGGTCTCCGTGCAGGCTTTGGGGTCCCAAATTGAAACAGCCATCAGTAATCGATCACTAGTTGGCGTGTTTCCTCCAAATAAACAAAGCTTCCTAAAGCAGAGATGCATATATTTACTAGCAATTTGGATCCACTCCCCAAAAAAGATACATTATATCCAACTGTTACTTTTAATTTTTCAGTGACCTCAAGCAGTTGTGCGTGCAGTTCATTTCCCAAAATTACCATTAATTTTCAAATGACCGTGTAGTGGTTGTAGTAAATATGATGGGGGTGGGTGAAGGGAGGTAAAATTGTCATAGAACCACCTAAGAAGAGGTCGGGGTGGATGGATAGGTTGACAAACCACTGACTCAACAGACACTACTGTTTCATTTTCAAATAAAAAAAACTACGGACATTTTTCCTGAACTTTGAGCATTCTCTAACCATCTCCATCAGCAAATGGGAAATATAAGAATCTTATTCTCCATATTGCTTGTATTATGATCTTCCTCTATTTTTGCCTCCAAAACTCCTTCAGACTCCACTTTGTAAACAGATTGTTAATCCTTCTTTGTAATAGGCCCACATCCACAAAGCCCGGTTCAAACCTGTCCAGTAGCAGCAGCAGGATTGTATTTGAGATGTTTTTTTGACTTGTTGTTTAAAGCATATCTCTACTGTTTTGTCCACGTCTACTTGAATGTGTATTTTGAAGGAGTTAGCGATCATCATCATCATCATCATGCCTCCTTGATACACTGAAGTTATCCCTTTGACTGCATTGTAAGAAATGGAGGACAAAATCCACAATGCTGCACTCCCTGATTGTTAGTATGTTGTTGTCCCCTTATATTTGAGTTCTTTTGTACCTGTGTTATCAGTTTGTTTTATATTATGAATTTAAGTTGTCCTTTTGCACTGTTGGCTTGCCTTTTGTTACAGCCCCTGTCATTTTGTTGTTTAAAAAAGCCATTTTACTTTTTAAACCTTGTGTCATTGTGTTTGGATCCTACCAACTGTTTAGCTTGAATCCATCACTGTTGTTGGACCACATCCTGTTTTTCAAATCATCTTACTTGTACAACCATTAATACTGTAAATATATCAAGTTCTTGATATTTAGCCTTAAACAATAGCTGTAAATCTGAATGCTGCTTCCCCCATCAGTCAGTCAGGATTATTAATGGTGGTTCTAATATGAGCTAATGTGTGGTATTACAGATATGAAGAGTTATGTGTACCCTGTGTCGTCTGGGTCATCCCCCTTCAAGGCTGCGGTGGTATGGAAAATGGTGAATTATGGCGGGAGACACTTCTGAAATATAGGATGCTGACGGAGACTGGCCCTCAATAATGATTAGAGTTTTAAAGGGGTATTGACAAGGTTAATGCCATGTCAAAGGCAGGCAGTAAAAATGAAAATAAAAATGTGTGACAGAATAATACCAAAATAATAACATGGAAATGTATTGTCCCACAGGCTGGATGAACATTGTTGGTTTTTAAGCACAAAACTGACACTTGTCAATATTGAATGTCTGAACGAATCCAATCAATAAGCATAAAATATAGAAGGAACTCCAGACTTATTCTTTATGTAAATATCTCTTCGCTCCATTTGTACCAGCTGAGGTTTTCCAATTTAGTGTAAACACTTTGTCATGGCTTCATGAAAAAAATATACATATCTTTGAGATTTGTATTTGTCCCTTGTAGACCAGCCCCAACCTGCACATCATTTACTGATCACTCATGTTTCTTATGCTCCAGAGTCTTATGCATGCACAATGGTGAGCTGCAATATGTCATAGCCAAGATTAATTCTGCTTCACTCCCTTAATTCTAACAACACTCAAGTAGAAATGACACATTCTGCTGACAGAGACACAGGCAGTACATTTTAATTACTGGATCTGCTGCAGAGTGATGGCAGCCCCACAAATTAAGTGTGGGGGGGGGGGGGGGTGCTGGTGTGGATGAGAAGAGACAGAAAAAGACAGGGACACATTATTGGCATGCCACTACTCAGTCTTTTCCTTGCCTGTGAGGAGTAAGGAGCTGAAGATAGTTTATATTATGACTGACTTTATGTCCAAACATTTCTCATCTCGGGGTGTCAATACTGCCATCTTTTTTCTTTTTACAATGAGCTGATGTCAGAGACGCACACAAGGTGCCCTTTGGTGTCTACGACATGCACACAAGGTGCCTTAGGTTCAGGCACCGAATCCACATGGTTGGGTTAAGAAAAGGAATAGGAGATCATCTTAAAATAATACCGGTACTGTCACCTGACTTCTGTGTTCGAATTGGTGTGGTCACGGCACCGACGCGAAAGGTGACTTCCTGTGTATCTCTGTGACACAGCAACTTTACCAAAACTGCAGAATTTGACACCGTGAGAATGAGAACAGGCTGGCTGGACCGATCAGATGCTTCCCTTATGGTCCTGAATGATGGATAATAATCTAAACATTAACAAGCCTAATGTAGAGAAGAGAGGACATCATTGGAAGGACTGGGGTCCATGGAGTCGAGTCGTATCTGCTTTCTGCTGGGAGCAACGTAGGACATGCTTCCATCGCCTCACAACCTCAAGCAATTGGTGAGGATGGAAGCGGTCCATTATGTTTAGCGGTAGGAACTGTAAAACACATCCTGGCAGGCTCTAAGATTAGTTTGGCACAGGGTAGGTACACATGGAGGCATAACCAGCGATTGAGGTGGAAAAGTGGAAGTAAAGCCCCAGATAAGCAAGCTTTTAATGTGTTAAATGAAGGTAAGAAAGAAATGCAGGTAGATCTGGGTGAAGGGAGGTGTCCACTTCATAACCCCAGGGACACTGGACATGCTCACCTTCTTTTCAAGGCTGTGTACTAGTTAGTGCTTTACTTGGCTGTATGATAAATTGTATTGAGGTAGTGTTAGCGTAGCATTCAGTGAGTTGGTGAGGCGTTTGGTAGGTGGAGACCAGTAGTAAAGTTGAGTCAGTCAATCCTTGTGGTGTTATTGTGCAATTTGTAACCTTGTGTGTCCTTTTAAACAAAACTCTGATATAATAATTTTGCAAACAGGGAGGAGCTGCCGCTTTCAGGAAATTTTCCCTGTTGGTTTTTCCCCAGATGCAGTTTTACCTTTAACAACAACCCCAACATTAGAGAACACAGACTGGTGGTTGTTAGAACTGTCGCCTCACAGCAAGAAGGTTGTGGGTTCGAACTTGGCTGGAGCGGGGGCCTTTCTGTGTGGAGTTTGCATGTTCTTCTCATGTTCTCATGTTCTTCTCTCCAAGCACTCCGGCTTCCTCCCACCATCCAAAAATATGCATGCTAGGTTAATTGGCCCTGTGATGGTCTACTGACTGGTCCAACGTGTAGAAGATGGATGGAAACACGATACTTTGGGGTACTTTTGGCTTCTAAATTGAACTTCCTTTCTGAGAAACCATGTTTTTCTATCAGTTCAGTTTTTCAAAATAGCAACAACTGCTGAGCCTCGCTGGCTGTTATATTGGCTAAAAAAGCAGTTGAGTTATGTTCAGATAAATTCAATATCATATTATAGTGTAGCAACAATCCCATTTCCAATCATGTTGGAGTGAGTAGTTAAGGTTTGCTGTTTTATGAGCCCCCTTTTGGACAAACAAAGAAACTCTAAAATATTAAATTGGTTATAGTAAAAGTACACATCTGAAACTCACACTCAAAAGAAGGGAAATGTTATATTTAAGTGTACTTTAAGTACAAATATTTCCTGCACAATATATAAAGTACTTTACACAAAGACTATTCTTGCTTGATCTACATAGTAATCTGATGGGAAAAAAATAGTCTGATTTGTTTTTAAAGGAGATCAAGTAGCATGTTTTTCTCTGTAAAATTGTAGCTGTGCAGCATCAGTGGATTCAATTTGATGCTGAACATTATAAATGTTGGGATTCATCTTTCTTTTAATAAGCTTAGGTCAAAAAAATATCCAAACTGAGAAGTCGAAGTGCACCTTTTGCAAACTACAGTTATTTTGAAAAAGCCATGCAGTGCGTGCTCACAATTCTGCACCATACCAGGTACAGATGACATATAAAATAGCTTATTGGACTCCACCTTATTATGGTTGAGGTAAGAGGGATCTATTTTTTCTACACCACCCCTCACTCTTGAAACCTTATTATAAAGAGAGAGAGAAACTTGCATCCTAATGGCCATGTGGAGATGGCCAGTCACCACAGAGCAATGCATGCTACTGCCTTCTGGAATAAAGCAGCAAACAAAACTAGACCCACTGACCCCATCAGCTCAAGGAATAACAAGGAAATGGGAGCCCAGAACAGTATCGGCAGCATATTGGCAGGAGACAGTCATAAAAGAGAGTTAGTGTGTACAGACTGTTTGGACCTAATGATGAAAGATGCACTGGGAGAATGATGACTATGGACGAATGCTCAGAACTACAAAAGGGCCCGTTAAGAGTGAGTTGGGGAACAAAAGAGAAATGGACTCAAAGGACCCTCTAAAACACTGCTTCTGGAAAGACTTATTCGACTGGGATCATAATAAATAACCTTCAGGACTGAACACCTTAACTGTCCTGATCTGAGACAGAGATGTGCTCACTGTGGCACAACTGGCAGCTTCACAAGAGTTCTTCATTTCAGTCTGGCTATGTTCAACATCACTTCTATATGGAGCCAAACACTAACACATATTTACCTGGCACTGAAGGTTCAGTCAGAGTTATTTAAATCAAATGTGTCAAAACCACAATAACAAAAAAGAATAAATGGTGGGGACTCGTGTTATCGCATGACGTAAGTGACATAAAAACATACATTGATGTCAATATCCATATCCAACTTGGGTGAAGTGGTGACACCTCAGTCAGCTCCACTCACAAAAACACTTAGTGAACATTGTGAAAAAGCTGCATCAAGGTAAATATATGCAGAATCGCAGGGTTTGAATTGTGGTAAAGGCCTTGGGGGAATCCCCTGGTGGAGAGTCTGACTGAGGTGGCCAGTAAAAAATATGTTGTAAATTTAGTGCCTGCTCCACAATTTAAACAACAGGTTAGCATATAAACTATTTCATAACTACACTGATAAATATTGTCAGTGTGATTCAACAGAAATACAAATGTAGGGAATGATGTGAAAAATAGTGGTCTACTCGCAGGAATGCGGGAGCAGAAATAGTCTAACTCCAACAGAAAAAAATAAAATATAAAAAATATGTAAATGACAAATGACAACGTTAAAAGGGAGGGATTGTAAAGTTAATATACAAATAATAAAATAAATGTGTACATTTTGTTTTATTCTTATCTGAATCACAGATTATTCTCCAAATCTGCTCCAGATTCTCTGAATCTTTTAATGATATTATGAACCATAAATGATGAAATACCCGCATTCTTTACAATTTTACTTTGAGGAACATTATTCTTAAATTGTTGCACTATTTGCCCACACAGTCTTTTTGCATAGCGGTGAATCCCTCCTCATCGTCACTGCTGAGATTCTGTTCCTCTGAAATGCTCTTTTTATACCAAATAATGTTACTGATCTGTTCCAATTAACCTAATTAGTTGTGAAATGTTCCACCAGGTTTGTTTTTAGCGTTACAGAACTTTTCCAGTCTTTTGTTGCCCCTGTCCCAACTTTTTTGAGATGTGTCACTGCCATCAAATTCAAAATAAGCATATATTTTTCCTCTTAGAATAAAACTTCTCAGTTTCCACATTTGATATGGTGTGTTTGGTTTGTTTCCAATTAAATATGGGTTTATGTGATTTGAAAATCATTGCATTCTGCTTTTATTTACATTTAGCAAATTTATAGTCCCAACTTTTTTTGAAATGGGATTATGCTTCCTTTCCACTAAATTTGCTCTTTCTACTCCATTTATTCGACAGCTTTAGTTACTTTTAAGATGAACATTTGACACAATGGATGGTATTACACGCTTTTAAAATACAACATATTGTTAAAGAGGAAACTAGTGGTTTCCAACCTTTTTGACTTATGACATCTTACAAAAATCAGTGTGTAGTTGGGACCACATTTCAGATGTCTATGAGCTGTTAACAGCTCTACAAAAGTCTGTCTTTTCCTTTCAAACTTCTCACATGGTTTCAGTTCAATAACAGTTATAATATGCGAGGAATTTTTGCCCGAGCTTTGCATTGCCTTGTAGAGGATTCTCCGTAGACGATGTAGAGGCATATAAATGACAGAGTTTTTCTGAGAAGGATCTGTACATTGACTAAATATACTTGATAATCCTGTTGTCAGACATCCACTCCAGCAACCCACATGCTGGGTACCGAATGATGTTGGGACTACTGCGGGCACAGGGACATTGAGTGCAGTGGCAGAGGATTCATGCATCAATTCACAGAGTTGACACTGCAGGAATTGTTTCAAGAAAGTCAGAGTTGCGGTGTGTGGTACGTAGGACTTACTCTGTCCCAGGATTCATATCAACCCAAAGCACAAACTGGGTTGGTTGCGTTTGTCAAATAAAAACTTATTACAGGACTCATTCACAATGTAGGTACTAAGGTGATGGCTTCTCAAGGAAAGTAGTTACAGTATATTCATTTGACAAAGGCCCTTTGTACAGCATGTACTAATGTCATATTTAGTCTAAAACATTCAGAAGTTAATTAAGATTTTCCACAGAATGTGAAAAAACTACCAGTGTTGATGTTTTGTCACAGACATCGATTCGAGGGTAAATCAATAAGTTCCTTAACTATTGCTAGTGCGCGCACACAGATCACAGCACTGTGACATGCACGGAGCAGGAGAAACATATAACGCTAACGACTAACTGATATGAATTTCGTTGCTTGATTATCATCAGTTCATGAGTTACACTTGTTTTGGTGAACAGTGGACCGAGTGCGTCTGTGATTTCTCCGTGGACATGACCAGAGGACACGTCAGTTTTTATATCAAACTCTGGAAATCGTCAATAGAGGCTGTTACAATGCTTCAGGAGGGCTGAGACCATGAAGAAATGAACATGGAAAGGTGTTCCTAGTGACATTCATGTTTCCGAGGGGCAGAACGTCTCTGTCCAAAACTGAAAAAAGAGCATCAGGTCCAGAGGACCAGGTGGGTTTTCTTTGACATTGACGGTTACAACGCAATGAAAACACACAAGTTTCTCACCCACAACACCATCGTAGCTCCTCACCACTCTGACTGACCAGATTTGTCTCCTTGCGACTTATCTCTGTTCCACAGAAACTTTTTCACAAACTTTGATGTATGCTCTCTGATAATGTTTCAGGTGCGTAAACAGCGTCGCTGCACCCGGTTCACCACTCACAAAAATGTGTGGAACTCAGGAACTAATGATAATCAAGAGATGAAATTGGTACCAGTTACTCATTAGGGTTTCTTTCTCCTGCTCAGTCCGCGTCACAGTGCTGTGCTCTTTTTACCCTTGTATATAGTGTTGCAGAGACAACCTGAGTAGGTTAGCATGCAAACTAGCTAAACCTCGCCACTCCTGTATGGCAATACCACTTTGTACCACAAGCTGGGACAGTGAGTCACTGCAGTGTTCAGTCTGCCTTCAGTCCAACATGGGAGGAAGAAGTAACTAACGTCCTGTTACAATGAATGGAACAGTAAACACATGGTTGAAACTGTTAACCGTGTTGTTGCTTTCCACTGCTGGACACAGTTATTGGCAAATAAAGGAATGAAGTTTGATGCTGAACTCACAGCATTTCTTTAACACAGGTAAAGAGCTGTTAATGCTAATGGTGGATACATAGCAATAGTATAATGTCAGTTGTGTACTGACCATCAGGCATAACAGGGCAAGTCCTGGTTGGCTGCAGAATTGGTGGACCATTGACAAATCCATAAAGGTTTTACCAAGTGATTGTGCTGTGGGTGTTCAGATCCCAGTTGATTAATCCAAGGCTTAATTTCATTCCTTGTACAGCTCTGCACAACATTACTGATAGTGTTAGTATGTTAAGTTTGCTATGTGTTGATACGCTGTTTAGCAGTTAGGTCAGCTGTATGTGATCAGCCCAATTACACTCAATGATGAATTTGTTGGAACCCTGAACCGGTCATTGAAACAATGTTGCATTGCTCCTGAAGAGTAATGAAATTAAAGTAAATTTCCTCATGTATACCTGCAGCATTTGGTATGTCACAGAGTAGAGCAAAGAAAGTGTAAAAAAAGACAAGTTATTGCCTTTTCTACAAAGATTATTCTTGTTGGTACCCCCAGAAAAAAGATTAGAAATAATTAGATTATAATGATATTTACGGATTTTCTTTCATTTGTATCACAAGTGTTCAGTCTTGTAATAAGTCATTGAGCCTGTTTAAAAGGAGAAAAGTGGTCATTGCTGTTTGGTATCATTGTGTGCAGCACACTGAACATGGAGCAGAGAAAGCAAAGCAGAGAGATGTTTAAGGAGATCAGAAAGAAAATGATAGAGCAGGATGTTAAGGTGAAGGCTATAAGAGCATCTCCAAGCAGCTTCATGTTTCTGTGACTACAGCTGCAAAAGGAAAAGAGACCCCATCATGAACAGAAATATGGTAATGATTGACAAAGAACCAAGGAAATCTTCCAAGTCAATATAAGGTGAATTCCAAGGTTTGGTACATCAGTGTCTGATTGCAGCGTGTATTGCTTTTTGAGTGCAGTGGGTTCAATAGAAGACGACTCACGTGAACTCCACTGTTGAAAGAAAAACTTTTAAAAAAAAAATCCAACTGGAAGTTGCTCAAATGTAAATTGACGAGCCTCAATGTTTCTAAGAGAACGTCCTTTGGACAGATGAGACAAAACTGGAGCTTTTTGGTAAATCATGTTAGTTCTGGATTTTTCTGATGTCCAAGAAAATAACAGCATACCTGCTGGGAACATGGAGGTGGTTTGATTCTGTTTTAAGCTGATTTGCTGCATCTGACACAGGGTGCCTTGAATCTGTGCAGGGCTCAATGAAATCTTAAGAATATCGAGGTATTCTGCCGTGAAACACGCTGCCCAGTGTCAGTCAGAAAGGTCTGTCTCAGTCACAGGCCATGGTCCTCCAGCAGGAGGGCCCCAAGGCAAAGGAACTGGCCACCAGACCCTCGCCAGCGAGCTCCCCTCCAAGGTCTAGCTTCAGGAGGGTTCCTATTGCAGGCGAGGTGGCTAAAGTTTATGGGCTGCTGTTCATTTGGGGTCATTTGAACCTCTCTTGGTCTGGACTGTCCCTGTGACCAGTTTGTCTTGGGAGACCCTACCAGGGTCCGATACCCTGGAAAACATAGTTCCAAGAATCACTGAGCCACTCAATCCTCCCCTGCTCCCCCTTCACCCTCTCCTCCCCACCACGCTAAGGTGGTGATTCTGAGAAGGCCATTAGGTCTCTATACAACTGCAGTAGGAGCTATGTTCAAATTCTTGGCAACAAGTCAGACATGTTTCCTGTGGGTGTTGGCCTCTGCCAGGGCTGTCCTTCATCAGCGATCCTGTTTGTGAGCTCTGGGTAGTGACGGAAAGAACGAGATGGTTACAAGCAGCTGAAAGGAGCTTCCTCTGCAGGGTGGCCGGACTCAACCTAAGAGATAGGGTAAGGAGCTCTGATATCAGGAAGGAGCTCGGAGTAGAGCCGCTACTTTGCATCGAACGGCGTCAGCTGAGGTGGCTTGGGCATCTGATGCCTCCTGGACGCCTCCCACAGGAGACCCCGGGGCAGACCGAGAACACGCTGGAAGGATTATGTATCTCATTTGGCCTGGGAACGCCTTTGGGTTCCCCCAGGAAGAGCTGGAAAGTGTCGCCAGGGAGTGGGAAGTCAGGGCCAACTTGCTCAACCTGGTGCCACCGTGACGCGACCCCGGATAAGCAGAAGAAAATGGATGGATTTTCTAAAGTGGCTCTGTATTAGTCTTGATCTGAATCCTAACAACTATCTATGGAAAGAGCTGAAACATGCAGTCTGGAGAAGGCAGCCTTCAAACCTGAGACAGCTGAAGCAGTTTGTTCTGGAAGAGTGGACCGAGCTACCTGCTGACAGCAAGTATCACTGAGAGACAGGAAGACCGAACTGAGCTGGACTGAGGACAGACTGCCGGGACTCTACAGTGCCACACTATCAACTTTTAGTCTGTAAGTATTATGTAGTTGTATTACAAGATGCTACTTTATTTTAACATATTGTACCTTTTAAAGGTTCCATTACAGTGAAATAATGTACATTTCTGAATTCACCAGACAGTTCAAGCTGCTCTATATTTGCCTTTACCTGCCTTATATAGACATTATGGATGATTATTTGTCAAAAATCTAATGCACACTTCTTTGTTCTTTGTTTTAGTGCGGGGCCTGGAAGCAGCGGTGGATCCACAACAAAGCCTTTCCCAAACCACAGCGTCGTATACACACACACGGAAGGATGACGGAGGTGTGTGTTGGTGTGTGTGTGTGCGTGAGTGCTGTCAGGAGGGAGTGGGCAGGATTGGGGAGATCCTCGCTTGAATAAACGCTCCTGTCTCCTCTCATTATATCTGCACTGTTAACACAATACAACAGAAGATCAGCACCAGTGGAGCAGTGAGGAGCTCAGCCTGCTGTGTGTCTGCATGATGGTGTGACTTAAAAGCCTGATGGGACACATAGCTTCATCTTAACATTTTACTGCTTGTAAGAATATAATACAATCTTAACCTTGAACTCAAATCCTAAACCTACCACTTACCTAATTTTTAAGTTGATGAAAAGAATATTTTTGAGTTGTTTTTTTCCGTATTGTTTTCTTGTAACTACGGCTGAATTATAGCTGAAGATTTGCAACATGATCTTAATTTAGAAAAGAATTAACCTGATAAGAAATGTAAATAATGACCATGACAACTTAGACACACACAATTGACACAAAAGAACAAATCGGGATATTTCTGAACGAAGTACACGTGACAACACAAGTGTGACATGAGCAGGTCAAAGGTTTTACAGACAGTCCCTGAACATAATGAACCCAGGGAGGACCCATGACCTGTGACTGAGGTAGAGCTTTCTGACCCTGGGCAGCACGTTCAGCTGCAGGATAGGTAGATTGAAGGATCAAAGTTTCCTCAAGAAAAAGAGTCGACTCATCCCCTTCTTGTAGACAGTGTTGATGTTGGTCTTCCAGTGAAGTCTGTTGTCGATAGAGGTACTTGTACTCCTCAACCATGTCCACCTCCTCTCCCAGAACTCTCAGCGGTTGTGGAGCCGTCGTCTTCCTCCTGAAGTCGACCACCATCTCTCTGGTCTTGGCCACGTTCAGGAGCAGGTGATTTCTTCCTGCCCACTCCACAAAGTCCTCCACTACTGCCCTGTACTCATCCTCCCATCCATCCCTTACACACCAACCACTGACTCCTCCTCCCGTCCATCCCTTATACACCAACCACTGACTCCTCCTCCCGTCCATCCCTTATACACCGACCACTGCAGAGTCATCAGAGAACTTCTGCAGATGTCTTGACTCTGAGTTGTACTGGAAGTCAGTGGTGTAGAAGGTGAACAGGAAGGGAGACAGAACAGTTCCCTGAGGAGCTCCAGTACCACTGACCACCGTATCAGACAGCACACTGCCCAGACGGACAAACTGTGGTCTGCCTGTCAGGTAGTCAGTGATCCAGGAGACAGTGGACGTGTCCACCCCCACCACCCGCAGCTTCTCACTCAGCAGCAGTGGTTGGATGGTGTTGAATGCACTGGAGAAATCAAAGAAAGTGATTCTCACAGAGTCACCGGTTCCATCCAGGTGAGACTGAGCTCGTTGCAGCAGGTAGATGATGGCATCGTCCACTCCCACGAGGCTGGTACGCAAATTGTAGAGGGTCCAGTGAAGATTTCACCAGCGGCCTGAGGTGGGCCAAGACCAGCCTCTCCAGCACCTTCATCACATGAGATGTGAGGGCAACCGGTCGGTAGTCGTTGAGGCCAGATGGAGTCGTTTTCTTAGGGACTGGAACCAGGCACGACGTCTTCAGGCTCAGGTTGAAGAGGTGTTGTAGGAACTCAGCCAGCTGGACGGCGCAGGTCTTCAGGACCCCGGGGCTGATGCCGTCAGGTCCGGCAGCCTTGTGCTGGTGGAGTCTCTCCAGCTGTTTCCTAACCTGGCCAGTCGACACAGAGAGGAGGGGGAGGGAAAAGGCAGCGACGGTGTTTGGGAGGTATGGTGTGTGGAGGAGACAGATGAGGGCTGTGAACTAAACCTGTTGAAAAAACAGTTTAGCTTATTGGCCCTCTCCAGGGAGCTCCCTCGTTGTCTCTCTCTCCCCTTTAAGCCAGTTGAATGCCTTGATAATCTTGAGATTTCATTGAACCCTACACAGATTCAAGAAACCCTGTGTCAGACGCAGTGAAGCAGCCACAGTCGGACCCTGAGTGACAAATTGATGGTGACATATCACACGTGTCAAAGAAAATGTACCTGGTTGCTCTGGTTGCAGTGCTGTTCTGCCCCTTAGAAACATGAACACCTCTCCAGGCTCATTGCCTCATTGCCATAGACTTCCTGAAGCATTTTAAGGGTGGCCATTGACATTTTCCAGAGTTCTACACAAAATTTGATGTACATTCTTCTTCTGTCACAGACCAGCGCTCACAAAAACATTCGTAACTCGTGCCGATTTTATATTTTTTGATCGAGCAATGACATTTACAAAACCTTTCTCATTAGGATTACAGCTTGCTCCTACTCGGCCATTTCAGCCATTTGAGACATTTTAGTTTCATCTTTGTAGAAGTAGTAAATTATCTTTTTTTCACAATTTTTTTGTTTTACTCTGTGACATACCAAAGGCTGCAGGTATATGCAATGAAGTTGCTTTTGCATTTTGCCACTTTTCAGGAGCAATTAAAAAAACATTTCAATGAGCTGTTAACCGTACCGACAAATTCATCCAAGACTCTAAGTACCTTGATGGTGGGCTCATATTGGTCCACAAATCAAATATGGTTTTCCGGACCATTTCCAAACTCATTGGTCACCATCATGGCAACGTAGCAGAAGGGGAAGGACCTCCGACGTAAAGTATTTTCAAACTTTGGCAGCCAAGGAAGCTGCAACTTACCCTTATTTTATGAAACCAGGTCTTCATGTCACAATTTAATATGAAGAATATTTTTGTCTCCAAAAGGGAGGCATATCCCCACAATGTGACTGTTAACAGATTTATGTCACCATATCACAAGTATTACACACTCTCACACAGTCTCACACACACACACACACACACTTTCCCATAAAACCAATTAACTCACCTGGAGGCATGTGCAGCAGCAGCGGCAGCAGATGCTGCAGTCACTGGGAGCAGCCAGCCATTTCCTGTATCAGCGAGGTGATGCTGTGTAGCATGCTCCAGCTTGTTGTTTGTGAACAGAGGGTTTTGGGGGTTAAGCATCTGTCTATAGAGATGTGAGGGGTTTTATTGATTTGTCATTTGTTTCACCAGCATGCTGGCTTAAATGAGGGAGAACATGTCCCATGGGGAGCTCCATCTCTTTGACTCTTCTGCTGAGGGTGAGATGGATTACTTAAACCAGCATCTGCATGATTATCTACCAATGAAAAATAATTTGTTGTACTTTCTTTTATTTAGTCTCCTTCATTTTGTTTTTTGGCACTTTGCATAGATTAGATAGAACATTGTGATCCGAATACAAACAATCCCAAAGCTGGCTACCAAATGTATCTGATAAACCTTAGATTTCCCCAATCCAACCATGTAAACATTTGTGATTGTGATGATTTGTAATGATGTGACAGCATCACGGACCTGAAAATGAAATGTAAACAAGTCCAATACCGTTACATCCATGGACAGTAGGAAATGCTGAAAATACGGCGTGTGGAAGGAGCCGACTATGTATTGTCTCCTGGTAATCTAGGAATCAGCAAAGCAATGATCCCTGGAATGTTGACGTCTTTATTGTTTCCATCAGGCAAATCAGGGTTTTCTAATGTTGTCGTTGTTTCTCTGGTGCGCCCTCTGGTGGAGTCCCCCAGTAACACGCAGAGTACAAAGGCAAGTATTTGAGCAATGTTTACCGCGCAATGACGTTGTGAACGCGAACGCATGGTTCAACAGCGAGTAGATCTCCAGCCTTAGGCGTTTAGAGTAAAAACAATTTTTTGCTGACTTCTGCAGACGTAGTTGAGCATTATGTTCAATCCCAGATTTTAATGAATTTAAAAAAAATTATCCAATCTTGTTTCTAAACCTACTACCTGCTTCCATCCGCTAACAGCTAAACTTTTCAACGTCCTCTGGCAAGAATCAGGACCGACATCGTTGATTGTTGTTAATTTATCACTTAAAACTGGCACTGTCTATTCTAGCTGGTTAAACCACTACTTAAGAATCTACACATTTGTCCAGGCTCTCATGATTATCAACCAGACTCTTCTTTTCATAAGTGATGGAAAAACTTTTGTTTCGGCAGCTTTCAGTGCACATTTAACAGTAATCTTTATGAACCCTTTCAATCTGCCTCCAGGGTCTGTCACTGCAGCCACACTTACTAAAGTGGTTATCTTCTACAGTGATTGATCTTCTGTTTACTGCAGACATGGATTCCACCTCCCTGCTTCTCTTGTTGGGTCTCAGTGGGGCTTTTTGACAGATCATTGGAAACTCTAAGACCAACTCTCTTCCCTGGTTAAAGTCTTATTTATTTTAATACGACATCAATATTTCCTCTGTTGTTGATGGCTATATATTTCACCTATTGTTCAAATTATATGCAATTTTGGAGTTAATTTCTATATAGCCGATCAGCTACATTGGCCTGTAACACACATGACATTTCTTTAATCTGTAAGTGAGAGGCCTTATGAGAGATAAAACTGAGAAGCTGGTCAACTGTGATTTCTCAAAATCTGAAATCCTACAATCTTCTCTGCGTTCCAGTATCCATACTATCCCTATTTAGTATGTCCCAATCCATAGTATGTTAAATGTAGGATGCCAAAAGTACCAGGATGTTCTACTACATCCGGTTATATTCTGCCGTCAGCAGGTCAGCATGCTACTCGAGCTGTACCTGCTACTAAAAGTGAAAATAAATAGTTTGCAATTCATAATGCTGAGTTAGTGTTTCTAGCCTGGTATGAACCACAACCAATTTCACTCCATGAATACGGGTCTGTACACCCTCCTTAGAAAATCGTTGGCATTCGTTCCATCCTACTGGGCGTACAGACGGTTTCATTTTAACCAATCAGCATTCGCCTAAACCAGCTCCCTGCGACACTGGTCACTGATTGGTCCATCCTGCAAATGCTAATACAAGCCGAATTACCAGACTATATTCACAACGAAGAAAACTCAAGCTGTGAGTGGGCGATGCCAGACTACAGTGTTTCTTCTGACCCCACCCTTTCTTTTTAGCAGCACATTAAGGGCATTAGCAACACTTTCTTTTTCACGTACATAATGTCAATTCCTCTGCCATGATAAATGCAGTTACATCTACAGCTTGAATATAATTATGAAGTTTGCAGACAACGCTGGTGGGTCTGTTCAGCCAGAACAATGAATCTGCTGGAGAAGCTGCTGTCCTGCAGCAGAACAGACTTTCAATGGTGACAGATTCAAAGAAATGGTGGTGGACATAATTTATGGTCATTGCAAAATGGCAGTGTGTGATTTGAGATAATACTACCCTGACAAACACACAAGAGCACTGACATGTAAGTGTACTACGGGAAATGCACGATTTGAGATTCAGCCAGTGATTCTGCTTCTAACTGACATGTTTGGCATCTTTGGCTCATCTCAATTAGAATTTTGAAAAAGTTACGTGAGTTTGAACAATATTTGTTTGCACAGTATGAGACTGTAATAAAGGGCCTACATGTGATTTGAAAAGGTTAAAAAAAACCTTTGAAAACAAAGAAATTCCTTTAATGTGACCTCACTGAACTCCACCCAGCGTGGTCATGTTCACCAGCCGAGCAGCTCTGTGATGCTTCAAACAAGAGTGACAGAAGCAAAACATCTTATCACTTTTCTTTGAATCAAAATGTCACCAGTGAGTGAGTGCAACAATGTGTAAAAGGATGATTTTACACCAGAGGTGTTTTTTTAAACAAGTCCAAGTCCCCTCTCAAGTTATTACAGCTCAAAAAGCATTTTATTGTGTTAGTTTGGGTGATTATAGAGTCATAACCTCTTATTGGGACTCAACAGACCACTCAACACTAATCAATCGTAGCTCGCTGTCTGTCACGGCCTGCATGATGTCATCAGAAACAGGTAGCCCGGGGGCCAACAACCAGCATCAAGAATATAAAAGACATATTTGATATCATATAATACTGGCTGTATAGTGTTGGGAAAGTTTTAAAAAAAAGAAAAAGGAGCTTCGGACTTTGAGTACTCAACACTATAGGAACTTTGTGGGTTTGTCCCAAAAAACATCTGGACAGGCGAGTCTTGTCTGGATGTGAGGCAAGTTTTCTCAGGTTTATCCAATTTAGTTTTTAACACATTGTGCATGTTGTGGTTTTGCTGTTTATTTTTCATGACATTGTGACAGAGCTTCAACAAGCACAACTACTCCAAGTCTCCACATCAAGTCCATTAAGCTTTTTGTCCTAAAGTCTGTAATTTAGGTATTGTTGAGTCCAAGTGTAGTTGTACTGGTTCCTCAAAGAGCTGAAAAAGGTTTCTACAATGATCTGGTTCCTAAAAGAATTTTAAGCTCTGCGTGATTTTAAACTGTTTCTAAAAATAAGCTATGGTGTGAGCAGGAGCAGATAAACAGCAGCAGCTCTTGTGCACATTTGTGTTGACACAGGAGACATTAAGTCAAAGCATGGTCACTCACATTTTGGAAGTTTTCAGAACCCAAAATACAAACACTGTGAATGTACAGCCCAGATTTCAAAAGAGATGAGCCCATTCAACAATTTCTACTGCAGAATCGTGTTTGTTTTTAATTCAGTGAAACCTGAGAGCTTGAAGTTCATGGCCATCCAAGATTGATTTTTGGCCTTGTCCCTTGTGTTACAGAGATTTCTCGAGATTCTCTGAATATTGTTATGATGTTTTGCAGATGATAAAATCCCTAAATTATTTGCAATTTTATGTTGAGGAACATTATTCTTGAATTGTTGCACTATTTTCCCACCCAGCCTTTCACAGAGTGGTGAACTTCTCCCCATCTTCACTGCTGAGAGGCTCTGCCACTCTGAAATGCCCTTTTTTACAACCAATCATGTTACTGATATGTTGCCATGGTAACCTGATTAGTTGTGAGATGTTTTTGAAACGTGTTGCTGGCATCAAATTCTATAATGAGCGTATTTTTCATAAAACAATACAATTTCTCAGTTTCAACATTTGATATGTTGTCTTCATTCTATTTCAATAAAATATGGGTTTAACATGATTTGTAAATGATCACATTCTGTTCTTACATGTTACACAATATAACAACTCTTTTGGAAACAAGGTTGTATGTAAAAGGCTGGAAAATAGATGTAAGGCATCAAAAAAGGGTTCAGGTTGAGTTTAAAGGAAAACAGTTAAAGTAAAACTGTATTATTTACACCGTCGGTGCAGACAGCTGGACTGATTCACATAGAAGTGCGTCTGTTCTGTCAGATGTATGCAAGACAAATTAATAAAACATTGTAATATATTTTGAATGGTTGTCATTGCTTTTGTTCTCGATCCTTGTTTAACATTGAATCAAGGATACAATCTCTCTGGCCTCAGTTTCTGTGAGCCTCTTTACTTCGGCCTAATGATGAGGGAAGAAGGCGGCAGAAAAGCAACTACCTGCTCAGTGTTATCGGGCTTTCATATACCACTGAGAGGACAGTGGAAAACTAGTGTGATGGGTTATTCTGCCTGCATGATCTAAAGTCTGCCTCTCTCAGGGAGCCAGTGAAATAGTTTTTTTTAGGATAAAATGTAGCCTTCTGTAACATTAAAAAGCAAGTATGCATGGCCAAATGCCAAGCACTGCATATATTAGCATTCAGTAAAATATAGCCCGGTCGCCACACACACAGAACATTAATTTGGTCTTTATCCAACATAATCTTAAACACCATTCATCACAGTGCAAGGTTAGTAGACTTACGTGGGTTTCTCCGCTGCCCTTTTGGGTCTGGACCTGTGTGCTGCACCCTGGAGAGTTGTATTTGGTCTAATTAAACTGATTACAATGTGCTCACTGTATGTGGGCTGAAAGAAAGAAATAATTGCAGCCTTGTAGGCACAGGTCAGTAGATAATGGAGAGGTTTGGCTGATAATTAGCTCTAAATGGTTTAAGTACAGTACCCTTCTCTGAGAGTCAAGCAAGGCATCATGCCTTGTGTTGCTGCAGAATTTTCTCTTGAGGTATTCTGTGTGATGCTTAAACACAGGGAGAGATCATTACAGCAATGATTTATAAGATAATTAAGTTGCTTGAATGCCAACCCAATCTATTTTATTTTTTTTTGCTGGGGCAAATCACGTCTTTATTTATACATATTTAAACTAAACTGAACTTTGTTCAGTCTCCTGCTCTCTATGACTAACCACACTGAACAGACAGCTGAAGTATGAAATTTGATCACAACCCATAAATGCTTGCTGACCAAGCCATTATTCAGTTACCAGCCCACATTTAAGGTAACTATGTCGTGATAATAAAATGGACGGATAGAATAACAAAAATACAGGCCAATGAAAATGGCTATCCTGTGCTTTGGTCACTGGACCAGCAGCTTTTAGTAGTTCCTAGATTCAGATTTGGTATTTAGGGCTGTCTTGGCCTTCTCAGATAATCACTTACAGCTTCAGTTTTTCTGCTGTCATTTTTGTCTGGACACCCTGTCCACATTAATGTTTGTGGTAGAGTCTTGGCGCATAACGACTGGTTAAAGCTGCTCCAATAGTTTCAAAATTAACCCGAAGACAACAGGATGCAACAGCTGCAAATGATTTCCAGTGGCACGTGTCCAGACCCAGATATTCATCCACTTGGGTCTGGTCACACCAGCCTACATCTTCATGGCACGGTCAGCATCGTCGGCCACGGTCATCTGCGCCCCCGGCCTATGGACCACCTTGAAGTTAAAAGGCTGTAAAGCCAGATACCATCGAGTGATCCGGGCATTGGTATCCTTCATACGGTGGAGCCACTGGAGCGGAGCCCATTCACAGAGGGTGAATGGACGTCCCAGAAGGTAATTATGCAGGGAGTCGACCGCCCACCGGATGGCCAGGCAGTCCTTCTCCACCGTGCTGTACCGAGCCTCCCTCTCTGATAGTTTTCGGTTCATAAAGAACAGAGCAGTCAATCCCCCCGTACCTGGTGGGAGAAAACAGCACCCAGCCCTCTGTTCGACGCATCAGTCTGCAGAGTAAAGGGGAGAGAGAAGTTAGGTGTACGAAGGAGCGGCTTCCCACAGAGAGCCTGTTTTACCCTCTCAACCACCCACTGGCATTGCTCCATCCACTGGACCGGATCTGAGGCACCTTTCCGGATCAGGTCGGTCAAGGGGCTGGTCAGCTCCGTGAAGCCCGGAATGAACCGCCTGTAATACCCTGCCAGACCCAAAAACCGCCTCACCTCTTTTTTTGTTTTGGGCTGTGGGCAGGCCGTGATAGCAGCAGTCTTGTCCAACTGAGGGCGCATCTGCCTGCCACCCAAGTGGTACCCCAGATATCGTACCTCCCTCCACCCAACTGCACACTTCCCTGGGTTGGCGGTGAGCCCAGCCTGCCTCAGGGACTCCAGCACCACGCCCTCCCGCTGCACATGCTCCGCCCAGGTGGTGCTGTGGATGATGACATCATCCAGGTAGGCGGCAGCATATGCAGCATGCGGACGCAGCACCCGGTCTATGAGGAGTTGGAAAGTGGCCGGGGCACCGAACAACCCAAAGGGAAGTGTGGTGAATTGGTATAACCCAAACGGAGTAGAGAAGGCCGTTTTCTCCTTGGACTCTGGCGAGATGAATCTGCCAGTAGCTCTTGGTTAAATCCAGTGTCGTAAAGAAACGCGCAGTGCCCAGCCGGTCCAGGAGTTCGCTGACCCGGGGCATTGGGTACGCATCAAATCGTGACACATCATTCACCCTGCGATAGTCCACACAGAACCGTATAGATCCATCCTTCTTGACAACAAGAACAATGGGGCTACACCAGGCACTGTTGGACTCTTCTATTACCCCCATTTCCAGCAAAACATTTATCCCAATTGCGTTCATCGTCGTGTATGAATTTACGAATCATGGATTTCAAAGTCTTATTCAGACGCTCCACAAGACCGTCAGTCTGTGGGTGATAAACACTGGTCCGAATAGATTTAACTCCCAGTAATCCATAAAGTTCCCTCAGAGAATTCTGACTCGGGAGATGACCTGAAACAGAGCCTGCGCAACAGTCTTTGCAGAAATGTTGCTTAACGGCACTGCCTCGAGATAGATAGATAGATAGATAGATAGATAGATAGATAGATAGATAGATAGATAGATAGATACTTTAATAATCCCTCAGAGGGAATTTCTTATGTTCTTATATTGTGTTGCGTAATCCGCGAGAACTAACACAAAACAATATCCCCGTGCGCTCCGGTGAAATGGCCTGATGAGGTCCATGCCAATACATTCAAATGGGACCTCCATCAAGGGTGGAGGACGCAACGGCGCCCTCGGAATGGCTGGCTGGTTTACCAGCTGACAGTCCGGGCAGGATGCGCACCAGCGGCGCACATCCCCCCGGATGCCCGGTCAGTAAAATCGGGCCATTATCCGGTCCAGTATTTTATCATATCCTGTGGCCAGTGCCTGGAAAATTATTTCCTGACGGCTTTTTGGCACCAACAACTGGGTGTCCCTAATCAATGAAAAATGCAGATATGACGGCGCTGCGTCAGGGCGCACCAACTGACCATCAATTTTTATCACTTGGTCAAAGGAAAAGCGTAGAGTGTCATCACAAGACTGCTCAAGTGTAAAATCCTCCATGGAGCGTAATTCGGGTTCAGGTTCGCCCTCCCTGTCTGCAGTGTCGGACAACCTCGCGTCACCGCTGAGCACAGCACACATCCTGCATGTCCCTGCCGGTCATGAATGCACCCCCGCACACTGCCCCATTAATTTATGAAACCGGGGCCAATCTGTCCCCAAGATTAAGGGGTGCGTAAGGCGGGAGCTAACCTTCACTTTAGGTTTTTTTCCCCGATATCTAATCTCTACTGACACCACCGGATACTCGTGAACATCCCCATGCACACACTTAATTCTCACCCACGATGCCTCCACCAATGCCCCGGGCCGAACCAGGCTCTGATGAATCATAGACTGCATATAGCCTGAATCCACCATCGCCTGATGTGTACCCCCCTGGATCCTTACCGGAACGTGGTACGTCACTCCTGGACCGGGGGAGGGTGCTGGAGGGCCGGCAACCCTAACCGTCAGTCCCACCTCCATTAGTGGACACTCCCTCCGGCAGTGTCCGGACTGTCCACATCTCCAACACTCCTGCCCTGGCTGTTGAGGACCCCCCCCTGCAGGTCGGGAAGAGTGCCGGGGCTGACTGGGTCCAAGGAATCGGGGAATTGGGGGGGGGTTAGTGATCGCGGAGCCGGCAGGGGCCGAGCCACACTCTGCTGCTGGATCCTCCTCCGTGGCGCGGGAATCGGTTAGGCTGAAGCCGGCGGCCCATGGACCCATGCCGATGTCCTGGCCAGCAGCCCCTCCATGAACTGCTCCACCACAATCTTATCCACCACCGCCGGTGCTCCTCCTGCGCTCTCCGACTGCAGCCATCTGGTCGCCGAGTCCCTCAGTCGCTGAGCGTATGCGAATGGCCGGTTCCCGGGCCCCAGGAAGTTTTTCCTGTGGTCCTCAGGGGACAGGCCCAGCCGGTCCAGGAAGGCCCTTTTGACGTCCGCGTATATGTGTCTGGCCCCGGGTGGCAGCCCTAGGGCCGCTGTCTGCGCCTCTCCCGTTAGGAGCGGCAACAGCCTTACCGCCCACTGCGCCGGCGGCTAGCCGCACGCCCCCGCCATCGCCTCAAACATCTACAGAAATGACTGGACTTCGTCCGCAGGCGTCATCTTGTGCATCACCACCCCTGTAAAGGACGAGGGTCCCGGCGCCGGTGGAGCCGCAGCTGACCGGGCCGCGAGCTGCTCCAATGCGCGGGTCTGCTGCTCTGCTTGTGCCTGCAGCGCCACCAGGAGCTGCTTGTTCGCCTCAGCCTGGTCATGCTGCATCATCGCGATCCCGCCCAGCATCTGCCCCAGCGCGATAACCATCTGCGTCAGCATTTCACTGTGCTGCCCGCCTATTTCCATGCCCCACATTGGGCGCCAGTGTAGCAAGCGTGTGCTACCGTGAGGGTTCTTTGATTTGGCTCAGCTGGGCTAGTTATCCTCTTCCCAGGACCGTTCCCTGAACCACTCCAACACTCTCTCCCCTCTGCAGCTGAGCTAACCACACCCCGCCACCACAATTTTATTTATGTATTTGAATATCTTTTATTGTTTATATATCCTTGTGTATTGGTTTGGCTTGGCAGGTTTTATTTTTTTAATTTTTATAACAATTTATTAATACACTTTACAACAATCGATACTCTGAACTAAAAATGCTGTCGGGGTGAGCCAAGGCCAAAACAACAAACAAAACAAAACTATCTTATGAACATAATCTTCTGACCTATCCAAACCAAAATCACAAAATCTTACCTTCCTAACCAAACCAAACACAGGAGAAAACGGGCAACATAAAGGGCAGCTCACCCCTATCAGCTTCACCACTAAAGGTATGCAATGTCATAAATCACAAGGTGCATGTGGCAGTTTGGAGTCTGGGGGGGAAATCCTCCTGCCTTGAGCAACGTCAGGGTTGGCCTGAAGTAGTGGACGTCATCTGCCAGGGACCAATCATCATCCTCACCAGGGACGCCTTCCACCAATCCGGCTAGTGCACCTGTACACTCATTTGCATACAAATGCCACACCAGCTGCACCTCTCATTCATATGGAAACATACACAAACCCCATGCACAAAAACACCACTACGACCACAGTCGTAACACTGACAAATTTGCCAATGTTCCAATTCTGGAGACATGGCAGTCTAGTCTCAGAAATCTAGACCTCAGTGATATGCTTACATGTAGTCATAATCCCAAAGATGGTGTATATTTTGATTTAAATGAAGGGAAGTGTTTTCTGCTCATGAAAAGTGCTCAGTGATCATAACAGAGCTGGCTGGTGCACTGCAGGCCTCACAGTAACTGCCCCACTACTGGGGTCATCTTCACGACCTGCACATATGGATTGTGTAAATGACAAGTAAATCTGGCAATAAAACCAGTGGCACCTCTCGCACAATCGTTACACCCATAGCATTATGAATCATGACCATAATGCAGGATAAGTTCATGACAACATTTAGATAAATAAATTGTGTTCATCTACCAAACTGCCATTTAATATCTCAGGGTGAGGAGTACCACTGACTGATTGATCATTTTGGCAATCAGTGTGATTGTTACAAACATCTTCATACTGCAGTGCCACTGATGCGTAAGGCTGAATGATGGATGCACTGGTACTTCTTGAGGACTACGTCAATGACAGACTTAGGAGGGAACGCATCATGATCACTCACTAATAAGACGTTTTAGGTTTCCTTGAGCTATGCTGTTGGATTTACATGCTAAACTTGGTCCCTCAGGAGGCAGAATGACCCGACACTGCTCATTCCTGTCAACAGGTCATGTTTTCCTTGTTCACATATTTAGTATTTTAATTTCCTGTTTTATTTTGGTGAGTCACATTCCCTCTTGTTTCAGATGTCTTGACCTCCTGACTTCATGTGTGATGGCCTGCCTCGCCCTGATTGTTTCCATCTTTGTCTAATTGCCTCCCACCATCATGTGTATATGATCTACAACTTGGAAAGTTAATAGTTGCTACCACTCAAGTGTTGGCTCCTCACCTCCTTTACAAACCTGGAGTTTAGATGTGTCCAGACATCCCCAACCTATCTGCATGGGTCACTGTGGTAATGACATTTGCTTAGCCATGTTTTTTTTGCCACAAATGACGCAAAAAAAAAATCATAAAAGACGTATCCGAAGAAACTCAACTGAAATCACATTTTAAACCACCTCAGAATATAGTTTGGATCCCATTTGCAAAAATAACATTTCAATTTGCTATCCAAACTTTGAAAAATATGTGTGGGTAAAATGTGAATATGACAATAAATGGGTTTGGGCTGGCACTGCAGTTTGGTGTCATCGTGTGGTGCACACTGAATATGGACTGAAGAAAGCAACACATGATAGAGTAGCATGTTAAAGGCTTTAAGAGCATCTCCAAGCAGCTTCATGTTCCTGTGACTACAGCTGCAGATATTAGGAAACAGTTTAAGGTCCACGAGACTGGAGTCGAACTGCCTGGATGCAGCTGCACGAGGAAAAAATATTGAACAAATGGATGGAGATAATGGTGGACAAAGAACCAAGGACAACTTCCCTGTAAATATAAACCGAATTCCAAGGTCTCGGTACATCACTATTTAATTGCAGCATGTTTTTCATTGTGAGCGCAGTGACCTTCATGGAAGACGACCAGGAGGACTCCACTGTTGGAAGAAAAACTGTGAGGATCAGACTGGACATGTCAATTAAGCATTCCTTAAAAAAAAAAAATCACAATGATAATAAACATTTAATTACATTTGTAATAAAAACAAACAGCTTTGTTTTGTCTGTGTATTTGTGAGACTGAAATGATATCTGTTTATAAAAGCTTTTGTGAAAGAGCAGGACTAAAAGTGTAGCTGTACCCTCCATCAGTGTGAATGCAGCTCATATTTATCATATTTTCTCAGTCAGTTGAGCTCTCATGGCCAGCAGGAAATAAAGTGTGTATTTCTGACAGTGTGTGACTGCAGAGTGACTCGACACCGACTTGTTCATACTCCTGTGCCTCTCTCTAATGTACCTGTCATGCTTGTGATATATGGCTGCATGTATATTTTAAGGTTCACCTGGCAAGCATGTCACCTGCAGTCTGTTTGTGGCATGATGATTGATCAGTGCTGCAGCCGGGGGTATTTTTCACCTGCCCTGTGATAGAGGCAGGGCACTCGGTGCATGAGGTAGTTTGAATAGAAATTTTGCCATCTGTAGATTCCTGAAACACAGGATTTGATAATTATATTGCAGTATTTTAGATATATGATTAAGAATAATAGAGAAAGATGTTGATTACTCAGGCCATACAGAGATACCTGAGGTTTTGTGGAGTTTCAACCCGTTCTAGTCCCAGGGTGGTAAATGTTAGCCCGGATGCACCAGCTGTTGGTCACAGCTCCAGTTTTCTTCTCTGTGAATACAGGCTGGTAACTTGGCTCGTATTAGCGTTTAAACAGCCACTATGAAGGATGGACCAATCAGCAAGCAGTGTCAGTGGTTAACTGCGTTTGTCCCGCCCCTCCTTCACTGTGATTGGATGGTGTCGGCCGGTTTCAGCGCATGCTGACAGGTTCAAATGAACTGGAGGTCTACCAGTAGGAGGGAATGGCTGCAAACGATTCTGAGTAGGGTAAACAGACACATATATTCACGCAGTGAAATTGGGTGCTGGTTCGCAACAGGCTGGTCAAATGCTGCAACAATGAGGAAATTGGTAAAATGTCAATAAATCAATCAGATTAGGTGAATTCTATCTAACTAGTTGGTCAGTAAGATCATAAGCAGGTCAAAGTAATGTTGCCAAATTAAAAAGGTGGCAATGACATCAGTGCATTAGTATGATTCATGCATGTGTAGTCTCGTCTCGACTCAACTGTCACTATCAGATGCTTCTATTTTATGCCCACTTTATAAAAACAGAAACAACTAAAATGTTGGTGGAGGTACAACAACCAGCTGTTGTTTCAGAAGAAGCAGGGATGGTGCGGTTCGTTGTGTGGAGGTGACGCACTGTCTGTGCTGTTACAACCCCGCTCGTTGTTCATAGTGTTTCTCGACAAGGAACAAAACAAGACAAGTTTATGTGTGTGTTATCAGTGTTGTGACTGTTCCTGTCTCCACAAGAGTAAATAAGTACCACAATACTGAAGGCTAGCTATCTCAGGATCTCCGTCTGTCCCTGTGTTCTCCACCACCACCTCTTCCTCATGTTCCTGTCTCTCTCCCTGTTTGTTATTGTCTGTCATGTGCTCTTGTTCTGGTCTGTGTCTGGAGGGTGTGGACTCGTCCACGACCCGCCTCCAGACTTCTCCCACTACCACACCTCATTCAGCTGGCACAGCTGTCTCTCATTCCAGTAATCACCACCTGGCAGTATATGAACCCCGGTGATCCACTCCACCTCCGCCAGTCCGTCCAATAAGCTCACCTAGTGCCAGGTACCAGGTACCAGTGCCGTAAATCAGTTTGCATGTTTTGCTATTCCGGTTCTGACCCCGTCTGTCTCCGACCTGCTGCAGCTCTACCTGTGTTACGTACCTGCTGTCGAGTGTCGATCCACGGAGATCACCTGCAAAGTAGAAGCCATCCTGCGTAGTTCCTCAGAGATCACCAGTGACGTGTCCAGCTGTCCTGTGTGGTTCTCGTGGACCGACACAGGAAAAATAGGATAAAAGCAGGTAAATCAGTCAGAGTTTACTCTCAGAAACTTTCTCTTAGTGGCACATGTTCTTAAGTAGTGGTTTGGGAAATGGGTAGAAATTAACAACGAGTTCAAAGGTTCTAACATTTATCAGGCTATTAAATGTTCCTTTACTCTGAAAGCATAATTTAAGAAAAACTGCCTCCAACACAAACAGGATGTTTCAGCCGGGGATGCCCCGACCGCTGATCGGATATTTATCATTATTATTATTATTACTACTATTATTATTACACACATTAACAAAACTAATTTCAAAATGTTCAAGTGCAAGTCCATGATCGTTCTTTTAGAACTTCTTTGTTTGGATGCCTATTAATGCTCATGTACAGAACCTGGGATCATAAAAAGCAATATGCACAACAACAACAAAATCTGAACAAAAGCAGCAAAAATATGACAAAAGTTTTTGTTTGTTTGTTCTTTTTAAACTTGGGTTGGGTTGAAAAGTTGATATATTGAAAAAAAGAGAGGCTGTCATAAAGGTTGATACTACAGATTTGTCGAATACACCTCGATGTCACGGTACCTGCTTCTGTTTCATGTCATGCTGCTGCTCACATTTAAAGACCTCTCCACCAGCAAGACCAACAAATAGTGAATATTAAGAGCAGGGCTGTCTGTGTGATCCTGAGTTCTTCCTGGAATCAGCCTGGGAGGCTGATATAAACCCAAATAGGTGTGTTTAGTCTCCACAGCAACACTACTGCCAAGATTGACTGTGCTGCATTTCTAAGAAAAGAGAATTCACCCTAAAAAGGGAATGTTTAGTTTAACTGTCATCACAATGAGCCATACAATCATTTCCTGACATTATTACCAACATAGTGCCATTATTAAAATAATAAGTTAATATTAAGTTTAATTTACAGGTACAGTCCTATTTTCACACCCAGCACAGCACAGATCCACGCTGGCATTTTGGTGCAATTTTTATGGCTCAACGTGAACCAAGCTGTGCGGAGATGGGCAGAAAGGTGCAACAAAGTGTGTGCCTTTAAATATAATAATAATATTAATGAACTTTATTTGTATATCACCTTTCATACAAGAATTGCAGCTCAAAGTGCTTTACAGCAAGAAAACTACATCACTGCTTCACTAAAAAACATAGGCTAAAAGAACACAACATGTTAAAATTTAATTTGAAATACAAATAAATAAAAAACACAAGAACAGATAAATGTAAACACTGCATTTATAAATAAATACATGTAAAATGCATTTTAAAGGCACAATAGTACACAAGTGTGGAGGTGTAGGTCGTTAAAGGCAAAAAATAAAGACATGTTTTAAGATTTCTTTGAAAAAACACTGACTAAGCCAGTCAACTTCTTTCTATTGAACAAAAAAAAAAAATCAGAAATAATGATATATTTTTTAATAGACATACCACAAAACAACCAACTTCATGTTCAAAATATGTTTATGTTTATTTAATTTGTCAGGATCCCTGTCTGACCCTGGTGTGTCTCCCTCTGTTTGGTCCCCAATCACCTCTCCTCGTGTGCTGTCAGTCCCTTGTCTTGCCCGCTCCGGTACCTGTTCCTGCTCTCATTCTGCTACTTGTCCGTGCTATCAGTCAGTGCTCCCAATCTCGGCTGATCTCTGAAGCTAAGCAAGGTTGGGCCTAGTTAGTGCTTGGGTGGGAGATCGCATGGGAATACCAGTCAGAGCTGCCCGGTCACTCCAGTACCCAGTCTGTTGCCGCTTGCTGTGGAGGACCTCGGGATTCCCCCAGTGGTGCCATGCCTTTTTTGAACAATATCCTGCCTGTTAGAGTCTGTGTGCCTGCGTTTGGGTCCGTTTACAACCCCACCTCATAACACAATTAGAGCTGGATGAATTTGCTGGTACCCTTCCACGTCAAAAAAGAAAAACCCACAATTTTTCAAACTTATACATAAACCCATATTAAATTGAAAATAGAACATAGACAACATATCAAATGTTGAAACTAAAAAAAAAATAGTATTTTATGAAACACATGCTTATTTAGAATTTATGCAAGCAACACATTTAAAAAAAGTTGGGACAAGGTCAACAAAAGACTGTTAAATAAATAAGAAAAATCACCTGGTGGAACATTTCACAACTAATCAGGCTACCTGGCAACAGATCAGTAATATTATTGGGTATAAAAATATCATTTCAAAGCGGCAGAGTCTCTCAGCAATGAAGATGGGGAGAGGTTCACCACTTTGTGAAAGACAGTGGGGAAAATAGTGCAACAATCTAAGAATAATGTTCCTCAACATAAAACCACAAAGAATTAGTGGATTGTAATGTAAAATGATAAAGAATTTTGGGATTTCATCACTTTCGATGCTTAAAATCATTTCAAGATTCAGAGAATCCGAATAAGTGGAAAACTGTCCTGTGGCCTGATGAATCAAAATTTTAGATTATTTTTGGAAATCATGGATGCTGCATCCTCCAGGTTAAAGAGGAGAGGGACCATCCAGCTTGTTATCAGCACTGAGTTAAAAAGCCAGCATCTGTGATGGTACAGGATGCATTAGTGCACATGGCATGGGTAGCTTGAACATCTGGAAGGAAGCATTAATGCTGAATGATATATTCAGGTTTTGGAGCAACATATGCTGCCATCCAGACAACGTCTCTTTCAGGGAAGGTCTTGTTTATTTCAGCAGAACAACGTCCAACCACATTCTGCACGTATTCCAACAGCATGGCTCCGTAGTAGAAGAGTCCGCTGATAAACTGGCCTCCTGCAGTCCAGACCTGTCAATCATTGAAAACATCTGGAGCATCAGGACATGAAAAATACAACAAAGGAGACCCTGAACTGTTGAGCAGCTGAAATTCTCTATCAGGCAAGAATTGGACCACATTTCATTTTCAAAACTCCAGAAACTGGTCTCCTCAGTTCCCAAAGCTTTACAGAGTGTTGTTGGAACAGGAGGTGATGCAAAACAGTGGTAAAAATGTCCCTCTCCTAATTTTTTTGAGATGTGTTGCTGCTGTCAAATTCTAAATAATCACAGATTTTTCATCAAACAATAATATTTCTCAGTTCCAACAATTGATATGTTGTCTTTGGTCTATTTGCAATTAATTATGGGTTTATGTGATTTGCAAATCATTGCATTTTGTTTTTATTTACATTATACACTGGTTTTGGAAACAGGGTTGTATTTACAATAATAAAACAATTGATAATGAAAATTAAAAAATCAAAGGGACTCTGAAGGTTGTGTGACAAAATATTAGGTTCAGAGGCAATCACTGCAAATGAAGTTTGCTCCACTCTTCCAGAACAAACTGCTCCAGCTGTCTCAGGTTTGAAAGCTGCAGATTTCAGCTCTTGCAGAGTTGAACTGGGACAGAAAACATTGGTCCTGACATTTTGGTCCAGATCGGGTCACGACAATCAATTACACACCACTCATCTTTGCATTCCACCTGGCATACTAACTCTGCCACTCCATCAGAACACGACATCTGTGTTTTTATACACTTTACTGCAATGAACCCTTGAACGAACGATAGAATCCTATTTTCACTTGCCCCCGATAAAAGGTGAAAATAATAATTTTTCTTCTTTTAGAAAAATGCTTGAAGTTGGACGGTACTCACTGACACTTATCACAAGATGCCGGTACCCTTTTCTGTCGTCTTTTTATCAGTTTGTCTGTGATTCATAATGTCCCTAAATAAACTGCATTACCCAGGGGGCACTATGTCACACTCATCGGTTCCTGTTCTGTTCTGTTCTGGCCTGCCTGCTCTTCTCTGTTGGCAGCGAGTCTAACTAATGTTATAATATTAATATAACGTTAGTCTGGCTCCAACAGGCCTCCAAAGAGAACATGAGTCAGATGATGACACACCAGAGCATCAAATGTCGAATCGTACCCGACCAGTGTTGAATGGAGGCTGGGAGCAGCGAAGTGCCTGTTGAACATTAACATCAGCAAAAATGTTAAGTGCTTTTTCTGAACTTAAAGGGCCCTATTTTTGTTTGCCTACATGCAGCTCAGTTGCAGCTACGTCCTTCTCCCCAACAGGTGTGTGCTTTGTCTGCAGGTACTGTATCTCTGACCTCTGATCTGTGGTTACTGGTCCCACCAACCTGCCCAGTGCTTACTGGCTGTCTGCTGTTCTTTGCTCTTATCAGATGGCCACACACCTCTGAGCCTGCTTCTGTCGGAGGTTTTCTTCCTCTTAAAAGGGAGTTTTTCCATCCAGTTAGTGCTCATGTGGGAATTATAGAATTGTTGGGTTTCTCTCTATAATGTTGTAAGGCTCTGTTGTAAGAACTTTACAATGTTAAGTGCCCTGACATGACGTTTGTTTTGATTTACTGCTATATAAATGTAATTCAATGAGCTCTAAGGTAGTGAAGGAAATAATAAGATCGTGGTTACAAGCGGCCGATGTGAGTTTCCTCTGCAGGATGGTCTTGGAGATAGGGTAAGGAGCGTCGACATCCAGAGCCGTTACTACTTTCCTTCTAAAGGAGTCCGGTGAGGTGGCTTCTCGGGCACCTTCCACCGGAGGTTTTCTGATAGGAGATCCCGTGGGTAGACCCGAACATGCTGGGGGGATAGATAAGATGTGTGGCCTGGGAACACTTTGGGATCCCAAAGCATGACCTGGAAAATGCTGCTCAGGAGAGGGAAGTCTGGTTAACTGGCTCAACTTGCTGCCACCGCGACCCGATTCAGGATAAGCAGAAGAAAATGGATGGATGGATGAATCAATTCAATAGTTGTCTAATAAATTTCATAGAAGTCATGGACAGCTGTCGACTAGTTTTATAGTAATGAGAGTAATGAAATGGATGATGGTGAAGCTGTCGTGCAGCGATAGGCAGTCACAATAACACACATATGCTGGAAGTCGACACTGACAACTGCAAACTCGGAAAAAAGCTGCTTCATATCTGATGAAAAAAGAAAACAAGACTGGAACAAGAAAAAGAGATTAGGCTGTTGTCATGACAACTGTAAAACACCACTTGGCTTTTATTGCAACAGAAAATTATGTTTCAGCGTTTGTTTTGGTGAAAGTGAATTGCACGGCTCACTTACCAAAGCAATAGCATGGAAAAAAATGTATATATATCACAAATAACTAAGGGGTCACAATGATATGATGGACATGGTGATCTGTTGGCAGAGAGCAGCGGGTTTGGAAAGGCATCTGTTCCCTCAGCTGAACGGAGACACATGGTGAGCAACGGTATCCACCTTCTCAGGTCACTCATACTGTGAACACACGAATCCAGAAACAGACGCTGCTTTCAGCTCAGCCACTGAAGGTGCAGAGTCATGGGTGACTTTGTGAAAGAGGAGGTCCATGAGCTCATACACATCTTCTAAAACACAGTAGAGAGTAAATAACATAATAAAGATTGAACATTTCATATGGTCACACCTGATGAGAACCTGCATCCAAACGAGAGGTCATTATAACGTTTGTGTTCACTGCTTGTTTGGTCAGTTTGGCATATGTAGCTCCATAACTTAACACTCAGGTGGTGCCAGCATTGCTGAAGCAGGAAATCATGCATACTGTGTATGAGTATGGAGATGAAAACTTAGACAATTGAGAATTATCTGACTAGTAGGGTATGTGGTGTGTACTATGGACCCAACAGGGGAAATCTAAGTTTGAAATGCAATGCGGCCAAGTAAAGCCTGATGAGAGGGATTTGTATGGGTTTACTCCAAATACATATCATGTAATGTTAATCCCTGACTGTTGTTAAATCCAGAATTGTTTACTAATATTATTCAGGCTGGTCACTTGGGAATTAAGGTTTGGTAATTCTGATATTATACGCTGAATCAAACAGAGACAAATAAATCGCTCTCATTTGTTGGGCAACAGGTGCTATTGGACATTTTTAACTCCACCGGGAAGATGAGGTGTCTCCATCCATTTTTACCATTACTAACAAAAGTAAAATCACAATCTACATTTAGTTCTTTGCCAATGTTGATGCACATATAAGGTCACCTGTGGAGTAGCTACAAGTTTATTTCATGATTTTAGACCTGCCCAAAAAAAATCCTGAAATGAAAAATTATAAGAAACAGTTTAATGGTCCACAATTCAGTACCACGATGTTCCTCATCTCTTCCCATGTATTTATCTATTATTTTGTAACATTTATAATCTATAATGGAACTAATGTCTGAATTTACTAAACACTGTCTTTAAATGCTACCATCAAACATTCAATCAGATAACAACCTACTTTAACCAGCATATCTGCGGTGGTTCATTGAGAAGGAGGGAAGGTAAAAGGAAGTCTGTTGGACTACTCGCTGTTTTAGATGACAAACAAAACATAACTACAGTGGTCCACATGATCTTAGAGATGTTTCAGTGTGTGACCGTTTCAGTGTGTGACCGTTCCACATGAAGTGACCAAAATATTGAAGAACACAAGTGCAGTGAGCTTTGGTACTGGTGTGAGCAGGCACACACACACACACACACACACACACACACACACACACACACACACACACACACACACACTTATCCTGAAGGACCATTACTCCACTGCAGAGTCAGCCAGTCTCCTCCAGAATGTATTTTATACCACTTTGTGTCTTTACTTTCAAGTTTAATAATTGCGCCACATTTGAAAACAGAGAGTTTAATTCGGTCGTCTTTGAGACTGAAACGAGTAAAATGCTACACGTGTTTGTGTGTCTGGACGAGGGCAATGAAATGTAACAAATAATTAGAGTTTCATGGTTCGACCGAAACGGAAAAGTGAGAGTTAGTGCATAAACTTAAATTTCAACACTTTTACTGAGAATATTCAGTAAGTGTGTGCCACCCTCCCGCAGAGGGGATGCTTGGGTAATGATCACCCAGGGCTAACTGTTAATTCACAGCAGATTGCAGACATATTGAGAGAGTTTAATTGTCCTTTGCATATTCACTTCCTCCAAACTTCACGTACTTCCATTTATTCCTTTCAGCTCAGCTTGAACTGCGTCTCATTCAGAGGTCAAAACACTGTTTTAGATTTTTAGCAATTAGTAGAAATGGAAAACATGACTCTCATAAACTCTTTATTTTACCGGAGCACTGGTATCCAGAGTGTGCACTACTATAAAACTCTGAATTAACTACATGGTACTTCCACTTGCCCATTATTCTGCATATCAGGGGATGGGGACATTTAAAAGGAGTTAGCAAATGTTACACAAAGAAAAAATATGATCTTGCTTACATCAAGTACACTTTATCTTGAACAGAAAGAGAATACATTTCACATCTTTGTGAGATGAAACAATAAGTTAAACTAAAAAGCAACAAAAATGTTTGCAGCTGAAATGTTGTTAAGGAAGATGATTTAATGGTGGGAAGGTAAGAAATTTAGATTAAAGACAAAATAAATCAGAAAGACTTATGATCATCAATTAAACCTTGAAAAGAAGAGACATTTTTGAACCAAGAGTAAAAAACAAGGTCCAGAAGATGCCTTCTGTTGAAAGAACTCTGGTAAGATTAAAATACTTTATTATTAATAAAACGTATGGCAAAACAGGGACTCACATTGATGAGTGTTTATCATATTGATGATAATTCTAACTGACAATAAGTAATGATAATCATTGTAATATATTTCCCCTTCATACACACAATTGAGCTCAAAATACTTTACAGGAAAAAGCAAAAGCAAAAACATAAAATAGGATAACGCAGTTAACAAGACAAGTTAGCAATAAAAGAAGTTTGGGATAAAAACATACAATTTTATAAATTTAAAAAAAGTATTCAATAAAACAGTGATTGTAAAAAGCTAAACATTATTTAAAGGCAAGTTCATAGAATTATTGAGCTGTTTCTTAAAACTGTCAACAGAAGTAGATGATCTAATGTGTCCAAACTTTAGGTGCATAAAAAACAAAACTTTTTATAATTATTTTTCAGAACATTTAGCCAGCCAGCAGGACTCGATCAAAGAGAACGGTTTGGACCAGACTCTGCCAGACAATCACAAATGTAGGTTTCTTTAAAATCAGTCCTCAGAGACACAGGCAGCCAGTGTAGTGATGCTAAAACTGGAGGAATGTGATCTCTTTCTTGTTAAGATCCTGGCTGCTGAATTTTGTACAAGCTTCAGCCTCTCTACTGATTACTAATACTTCTGTATTAGTAGTCTCAATAGCATGAGGATACAGTCTCCTTCGGTGGTTTGAACCAGGTGAACGGAATATTCAAAATGCTATAAAAGAGGTTAATGCATCCTTGTAATTTAAGTGATTAGGAAGACCCAGTGTTAACAGACCAACATATGAAGCAGGATGTCCTCTGCCCCGGTCCGAGCTGCTCGCTGCAAGCTGATAAAAGTACAATCCTTCAGCACAGCTCCATGAGCTGTCAGAAACAGGAACATAACCCGTCTTCATTATCAGACAGAAGCCTTGAGCCATTTAACACCACCATCCTGAAAGATGTCAAGTCCTGAAGCGGGAAAACCCAGGTTCAGATGTACAGGAGTACCACTCACTGGAGGGAAGGTGATCGGCTTATCAGAAAGATCAGAGGGAAGACTGGCCAAAGACAATCATGGACACGAAGACGTTCTACAGAGCAACAGGAACAAGCAAAAGACAAACGATTAATGCCGTGTTCAGGAATCATTGGCTCCTCGGTCCAGTGAAGTCAGTCCATGGATTTGGACCACTGTGAATTCACCATGGACTCTTTAATAACAAGATCTGGAAAGTCATAAGATAACCGTACAAACTCTAAAAGTGGCACTGAAGATAAACTTACTGAATGTTTAGACAGGAAGAGTTCATGCTTCAGGGTTCAGCACATTTCATAGCAATCTAGAAATGAGATGTTTGGTGTTTCTTCTGTACCAGGGTAAGTGTGGCAGTGGGCGTGGTTTGTGCCCTGGCTGTGGGAGGGGGAGATGTGGGAGTGGGCGTGGTTTGAGTGCTGGCTGTGGGAGGGGGAGATGTGGGAGTGGGTGTCTTTTTTTTGGTTAATAAAAACATGTAAAAACTTCTTTCAGTACTGAGGGAACCACAATGACCTGAGGTTGGTAGGAAACAAAAGGCCAAATGGTCACATGAGGAACCATCCTTTGGAGTGGAGAAATATCCAAAGCTAATGTTGTAGATGTCTGACCAGGACCTTATCAGACACGACTGCTGACCAAAGTTCTGGAGACAGATAGACATTGCCCATACAAAACTTTCACTTGGTACAAAAATGAAAGAAATGAGTGAGTAATTGATTAAAACAATCCTGATCATCCTGTCAGTGGTTTAGAGAATCTGTGCCAACACATAGTGATGCTGTTCTGACGGCTCCTGATTGGAAAAGCTTGGAGGGAAGCAAAATGTTAGATCGTCATTATTTTTTCCCATCTGCGAGTTTGTAATTGCAGATCATGTATTTTTCTGGTGGTAGAGATTCATTTTGAAACCAGACTTGTCACAGAGGGCACATAACTGCCACTGTACAATAAATGACAAGTGCTCTGTTGTATAAATGGAAGCTGATCTTCACATTTTTAGTTCACTGAGGTCATTAACATGAACAGAGAAAGCACTTTGAGGGCCTTTACTCTGTCTGGGAGTTTGTGTTGTGTAACATGCAGTGAGTGATTGGCAGCGTAATTGAGTCAAAGTTATTGCGAGTACATGCCGAAAGCGTGACACAAAGCAGCAACTCCCCCGTGGCTATCGACGGCTGTGGCTAAAAGGCTCATAATAAAAGGAACAACACACTGGAGAGACGTTCGGCCAACCTTTTAGACTGTGAGGTTAACAAATAAAACCAAGGCAACAAACTAATTCATCCCATTTGGAGAAACAAAGAAAGTGACACAGACATGGTGGTAGTATAATCGGTGGTTTCATGAACAACAAAATTCATTACAAACCAGACAAAAAATATTTTAAAATGAGCTCGACACAGACATGTGGCTACTTCCTCTTTACAATCTGTTTCCTCGACTGACTTCAAAGAAAACTGTATTTTATTACAACTTGCAGCATCATCACTAAAAAAAAAAGGTTGGACAAGGCAAGAGAAAGTGCTGAACAGAACAAAACAACTCTTCATCCAGGTTATCTAGACCGCTTTATTTGGGGGAAAACTGAAAGTGAGTGAACTACAATAAATAATAATCTCTCATAGTAGGAAAACCAAACATGCACACAACAACAGTAAGTGTGGTACATTTGTGTTTAAAGCAGAAATTATTTTTTTAAACTGTGAACTGTGAGCAGTTTTGTCTGTCTGTTGAATACTTTTTAAAACAGCCTGTGTTTTGCAGTGTAGTTTTCTGGACATTTACCAAGTGAGTCCTCTGGTATTCTGGTGTTTTTTGTTGTATGAACTGACTGATTCCTACTGGTACTTAAATGAAGGTACAGCAGACCAAGGGAGTAACAATTGGGAGTTTTAAATGAAAGGAGAAATAAATTATACTGCAGTTATTTTGGAAGTACAGGGTACCTTTAGTTAAACAGAGCCAACCAGCTGACCACAATGACATCATGCGGTACCTCATAGGTAATTACGGTATAACATATTTCTATGTCTTTGTGATACCCAAAGTGCATAAATATATCAATGTTGATCAAACATAGCAGAACTTTTTATTCACTTATTTTCATTCTTTTAATTGCCCATGTAGTTTAGAAGTAAATCCTGACTGTTCCCTGCGTGTTGTCTGGTCATTACAAAGTACCTTAGATGTGCTGGTTGGAGAGTCCACCGTTCTTCAGCTCCTTTATTTCTTGATTAACATTATTTATAATATTTATTGCATATTTCTTTGCTTTCTTTTAGGAATTGCTTTTTTTGTTGTTGTTGTATTTTATATATAGAATGCGCATGACACATCGCACCGTTCATGCACATTGGGAGCAATCATGGAACATTTTGATGCACCCTGAAAGAACATTCAAGCAAATTTGAACCACAACTGAAAGAATCACGATTTAGCTCTTACTGCCGATGGAGAACTAAACAAAGAGCTCAGATTAAGCTTAACATTTTCATCTCATATGTCTGTTCTCCACGCAGCTGCACTTGTAACCAATCTCAGGCAAACGATATGTGTACACACACATACACACACACAATAATCACCCAGACCTGATTCCCTGCACTGTTCCTGTTGTTGCATTGAGGGTCACTTTTCCATGTGGATAACCCCGGAGTTTCCGTGTGCACTCTAGCAGCTATTCAGTTGAGTGGCTCAGTGTGGTGGCAGCAGGTCTCAGTCACAGCGACAGTAGGGGGTGAGAGGGGGCTATAATTTCAGACCACCACCCCACAGACAGGGCGCACTACAACATCCATTTATGAAATTGGGAAAGGGTGTGTGTGTGTGTGTGTGTGAGAGAGAGAGAGATGGGGGGGGGGGGGCACCATCTGAGCTTCTGGGACAGATGAGGTGGAAAATGGAATCTGAGGCAACATGGCGACACAGTTGCAGCAGGGTGTATTCCAGACTGTGTGCATAGTGGCTACATGAGTAGTGAAGGGGTGCAGATAGTAGCACAAAAAGCAGTTTTTTATTCAAATGAATCATCATAACACAGAACACTATGCTGGTAAACCATAAGAACACATAAGTTAAATATTATCCGACTCGTCACTTTATAAACTTACAGGTGGCATTCAAATGAAAAGAACATAGAAATGAATTAGAGGTTGCTCAAACAGCAGATGTAATGAAACCTATGTAATTAATATCTCTTCTGAAAACAGAATAATAGTTACTGTTATATTTATGTGCAGGTATATCTGTGACATTGATGGTTTAGGCAAATGCTCAGAAGGCCGTCCACCCATAAGGGAACCCCTAATGAGGGGGAAAAAAAAACAATTCTACATTTTTAACTTTCTACAATTTTTCCTAATACTATTTTGATGCTATTATTTTTGAAATATTGCCCCCAAAAAAGCTAACAACAACATAAGTATATTGACTGCAGAATCACCCTGGCACGTCACCCAATCACATCACCCAATCCTCCCATCAACACCACCCCAAGTAAGTCTTTGTATTTTCATTATTGATTCGTCTTTAGCTGCATGCATCCTGAGAACAGGTTCATTGAATACATGTTTTGTGCATGATTGCTACGCTGTTTGTTTAAAAGGTAATAATGAAGCCAAGGTGCTATTATCGAGCAGCAGCCTTTTGAGCGAGCGATGTCTAAACTGGACTCCAACTTATAGTTTGCACACAAACATTTGCTCTCACTAAAACCAAAGTATGTAACAAATCAAATTTCTGACCTGATGAGGGCATTTGACAACAAGACTTGGTCAATACCTAACATATGGCTGGAGCACGTATGAAACACCAGAGGGTTTTAATGAAATGAGGGCTTTTAATGTGAAAGGATACAGGAAGTCTTGGCATTTGGTCGGCCAATGGTGACTTCCTCTATTTGCTCGTATGAACTGTAATTTTCGGAGACTCAAGTTTAATCAGTCAAACAATCACTTTTATTTGGAGTGCAGAGTCATCATGCACCATGATCCCCATACACTTTACAGTTCAAATTATAGTAAGCAGTTAAATTAGTGACAAATGAAACAACCACAGTAAAACATCAATGTCAGAGGTTATAAGATAGTTAAAATAATTAAAACTGCCTCATTTAAAACATCAATGTTAAAAGGATGTTTGCAAAAGTGATGGATTTAAGTGCTGAAGAAGGAGGTAAAGAAGTGAATTAAAATGAGTTTTTAATCTTAATTTTAAGATTTCAACTGAATGTACTTCTTCAACATGTGATGGAAGGCCATTCCAGAGATAAGAGGCACGGTAGGCAAATGCTCAGAGTTTTTACTGAGGAAATGACCAACAGACCAGCATTGAGAGCGAGGGCATTGTTGTCCATGCAAAGCCTTATAAATTAAGAGTTAAACCCTTAAAATGAGCTCTAGCTTTCACTGGTAACAAGTGAAAAGAAGTCAGAATTGGTGTTATATGGTCTTCTTTTTTTTTTAAGGTTTTTGTCAAGATTCTAGCTGCAGCATTCTAGTAGCACATGTAGGAAAATAACAGAGAAGGGCATTGCACTAATCAAGTCTGAAAGCTACAAATGCGTGGATTGGAGTTTCAGCATCAGGCAATGGCAGAAAAGGTCAGATTTTAGCAATATTACCAAGATGATAAAATACTGTTTTGGCAATAGCTCTGGTTTGAGACTGGGATGTCAGATAAGAATCAAAAATCACCTTCTGAGCTTTCAGATATGATACAGCCATCAATGCACTCATCTTTTCAAACAAATGCCCATATTTAAATAGTCTGACAACCCATAGCTCTGTTTTATCAGCATTTACCAGTAGAGAATTCATACCCATCCATTGGTTTATTGTTGTTAAATATGCTTCTATATTTAGGAGTTGGCAGAGGTCCTTTGGCTTGACAGCTACATACAGAAGTGTATCATCAGCAAAGCAATGGAAGTTAACACCAGTGATGTCACCAAGGGATAGCATGGTGTACCATCGGTGTGTGAATGTGCTCCTGATGGCAGCACCTTGCATGGTGATCTGTCTCATTAGTGTGTGAATGGGAAAACCATGTTAAAGCGCTTTGAGACCGAAAGGTGATAAAGGGCTATACAAGTACAGACTTTAGATAGACAAAGGATAGGGTCAGGGACCAAGCCTGGGGTACACTAAACTTTACTTCTGAAAACTTAGAGTTTGTATTACTGTCACTCAAATAAATATGAATGAATCTATGGTAGCACCGTCCCCTGGATATCATTATGCTTCTCCAAGCTGCATAAAAGAACCCTGTATCCATGGTGTCAAAAGCTGCACTCAAGTCCAGAAGCAGCGACAACGATGTTAAATCAGAGTAAATTATTCACTACTCTGGTCAAGGCAGTTTCATTAGAACGACAGGACTGGAAGACGGATGGGAATTTATCAAAAAGATTTGTTGTTTGATAAAGCAGGTCAATTGATCCGGGACAGCCCTTTCGAATAATCTAGACATGAAAGTGAAGTGGTAAAATGGTCTTTCATTGATTAGTGTTTGTGGTTTTTAAGCAGCAGTTTAATAATGAGAGTTTTAAAAGATGAGGGAATGGAGCCTATGGATTATGGTTTATTGATAATATTCAAATTAGGGCTATTATAAACAGGAAATACTTTTTTTTTTTTTTTTTTTTTAAGATTAGATGGTATGGGGTCTAATATGCAAGTTGTGTGTTTGGAGGCCGTTACTGGGCTGTTGAAGGCCTCAGGGGAAATCATTTTAAAGTGTGAAAGAATGCAGTTAGTCTGAGTCACAGTGACTGCATCCATCAGATTTTTGGAGAATTGATTGCCACCGTTCTAAGAAAAGTGCGGACCAGTGATTTCCGCTTTAATGGTTCAATCTCATTAGTAAAAATGTGTAGCAGCATTATCAAACAGAAGCTGTGGATTATTTTTTATTCATGTCAATCAAGTGATATTAACATTAACATTAATATGATGCCTCTGCAGCTGAGAGTGCACGTTCATACGTTTTATAACTGTCAACTCAGGCAGGGCGTGAAATCTCTTTTTTCGTCATTTGCCACCTGCGCTCAGCTTATCTACAAGTCTCTTTGAGTGCATGAGTGTTGTTTAAAAACCACGGTGCTCCACCAGACTGGTGCTCACAGCTTCAGTTTTCTTCACTCTCATAATAGTCTGCAAGCGCAGCTCACATTAACGTTCACTCAGCCTTTCTGTAGGGCGGACCAATCAGTGTCAGTGGGTCAGTACAATGACATTGATGTTAAGTGTTCTTTCCTAAATGTAGTTGCAAGTGTGGTAGAGTCTCGGTGAATATCGATTGGTCATAGCTGCTCCAATCATTTCAGAATTAACCTGAGGTCTCCACCCAGTGGGGATACAACGACTGCAAATGGAGTGTACCCAGACTCATATTCACAGAGTGAATTTGGATCTGGTAACACCAGGCGTTGTTCGTAGTGTTTCACTTTTTCTGGTTGTAAGAGGAGCAACAAAGTTAAGCATTGTGAGTAAGGCACTATTCAGATTGGGTGTGTGATTATTAAGGGGATCAGAATTTAGCCGACAGGTGTCAAGTATATCAGGTAATCTCTCAGCCAGCATTAAGATAGCTTTACTGTCAATACAGTGGCAGGTATATGTATCACGCTTTGAACAATGAATTGAAGTACAGAAAGAAACACTGGAAAAAGACACACAAATTGCAATCTGTATACTCATAAAACATTAAGTCCATTGTTATTCCCCAGTTGTGAGTTGTATTCTTCACATATGGGGTAAAGTCTAGACAAGTAACAATGTCCAATACATCAATTTCTCTAGATCTGAGAAAAAATTTTGCAAGCAAAAAGTTGAAATCACCCAATAAATAGTTACTGCAAGAATGTGTTGCTGAGTTCAGATAACGATGGCTAAATACTCAAAGGCTGAGAAATCTCCAAAAGTGCATTTGGTGCAAGTGGACAAGTTAGAAAAGATATTTGCTTTTCCAACCCATTTCTTGCCTCGTCTAGCAGAAAATAAAAAGCTATAGTCTGGGGGAGAAACCTCTAATGGTGTTGCAGAGGAACTGGATGAGAGCTAACATTCAGTAAGAAACATAACAAGCATATTGGGAAATAAAATTACAAATATAGAGAGAGTGATGTAATGTTCAGTAAAGTAAACTCAAAATCTTCTGAGGACGTGTGAGATGCAGAGTCCGGTTGATTTGGAGGCTTTGGATGTTGAGAAGCAGGTTGTGGTGGCCTGTTATTGACTATAAATGGGATGATAAAGAGGCTCTCTGAATGGTGCAAACAGGAGGTGAAGAGATCAATAAGGAGGAAGAAGAGCAATTAGTGACCCGTGTGTAGTCCAGAGCTGTTGTGGAGCAAGTTGCAGTCAGCGGTGTGATGCTTTCATAACTGTATGAAAAATGTTTGCTGAAAGTGCACTTGTGCCATGGAAGCTGGGGTGGGTACCATCTCTGCTATAGAGGAAGTCCCAAAAGACATTAATATTGTTGATAAAAAGAGGTTGCGTGATGAACAGACTGACTGTAGCCATGTGTGAAGAGGATGTAGCCGACTGAAGTTCAGACTGCTGCTAGGTGGTGGCATTTAAACCAACACAGATAATTAACTTCAACTTTAACTTTAATGTGCGAAATAAAAAGATAAAACAAGAAAAGTATAAATATGTAACAATAAAAACAATAAAACAGACAACAGCCACAGTGATACTTAACTGCAGTGTATATAAGTACAATGTAGTGCAAATACGGGTCCATAGTGCAAAAGTTCCGACTTTAAGAGGCGAGGGGGCGAGAGGGGAGAGAATTCAGCATCCTGACAGCCTCGTGGGCAAAGCTGTTCCTCAGTCTGGAGGAGCGTGACGGAGGCTGCAGTACCTCCTCCCTGAAGGCAGGCGGCTCATCGTGGACATGTGGGTGTTTGCTGAGAAGACGTCTTACACGCTGCATGACGTATGTATTGTTTGCACATGGTAGACAGTTGGTCACAGTTTTTAATTTCATGGTCTTATGACAGAGTCCCCAACAAATAGAGATATAGAAGTGTGCCGGTTTTGGGGGCTCACGGTGAAGGAGGCAGCCCGGGGAGAGACGTCTCCGCCGGCTGGTTCCGAAGGAGTAGCAGCCACTTCAGTCAGTGCCCGGGTCAGCCCGGGTCGGCCCGAGTCGGCCCAGCAGCCGGACCAGGGGGCACCGCTACACGGGGAGGACGAGGTGTACGAGGAAGCTGACAAGGTAAAGGCTGCTTAATGTATGGTCCAATTGATTCAGAAATTTGCTTTCTTATAAACAGCACCCCCCAGTAATGTCTGGATAAGTTCAGGGTTTTAGCACATGTGTGAAAGACAGACATTTATAGAGGCTGGATCCGGCTGTTGGGGTCCAGCCAAAAAAGTATTGAAGATTTATCACCTGAGGCTCCACTTATTTTTGTCCACACAATCCACTTCAGCTTCCCAGTGAAACCACAGTATTCCAGAAGAAAATGAGAACATGAAATCAAGTACTATACTTACATACATTTACACTACAAGCACTTTACTTTAAAGCTTCCATTTGTTGACTGCACTTCTCTAAAATAAGAGTATTCCTCGCACAAATGCATTTTAAGAGAGAAATATTCTTTTCTCCAGTTTTCACCCGACTACCTTTATCAGTGTTTTCTGCACCTATACATAATTATTCTGCATGCTCTTGGTGGCATATAAGCAATTCTCATGTTCAGGAGCTTCTCTCTCATATCAATACCCACCCATATAGATGTTTACAAACATTGATGAATTATGAAACAAATAAGTTATGAAACTAGATATATTTCCACATTATTCATTATGTAAGCTAACTCTTACTAAGCTAACTTTTTTTGTCTTTGTTATTTACAAAGTGTCATAGCTGAATTTAATGAGGGAGAGGACAGAAGTTAAAAAAAAACCCACTAACTTTACAAATTGAGAAAAAGACAACTAACACAAAATACTAGGGGTACATAAATAAAATTTCACAGTTAAGTACAAAAATATGTACTAAATGTTCCAGTTCAAACATGTACAAGGCTAATAATGCAGAAAATACTAATATTTAAATCGCTGTAATGCCCTGTATTTGATGTGATGAGTTCACAGATGTGTAATATAAGATCATGAATTTCACATTAATGTGATGAATAGTGTCCATGTGTGAGGAAGAGTCGGTGTCATTGGGGGTCCCGGACTTTGTCGATGAAGTCAGCTGCAGATAGAAAGTAACTGTTCTTGACGTTTTAGTTAAGTTAGACCTCAGCGTCTGGCCAGAGGGGAGTGACTGAAAAAGTTTATGTCCAGGGTGGGAGAGGTCATCAATACTCTTTTCCAAGCAGGAAAGATGTGCTGCCGCCTGGCCTTGTCCTCCGTAGAGGCAGCAGTGGACCAGATGGTGATGGAGGAAGGGAGGACAGACTAAATGATGGCAGTCCAGAGGTGCGCCATGAAAATGTTGTTTAAGGCCTCAGCACAGGAAACTAATGTGTCCTTTCTAACCATGTGTTGGTGTTGTGACTGCATCGAGCTGTTGTGCGTGTCCTTTGGTTGGGATGACTAGCTTCTATTGATTTTCAACAGCGGCCTGTGAAAGCACTCGCTTAAGTGATATTGAATCTGGAAAGAGGAAATTTGATAACAATTTCAAGCAAATTAAAATGGAGAATGTGGGAGTCGTTCTCTGCCTCACGCCGTCGTCGCTGATAAGACACAATAACCTTGATGCAAACAAGGTCACTTATTAAGAAGCTGTCTATTCTGGAAATGAAATGGATACTTGTGATAATGGATCAAAAGTGGCAGGGACAGAAGTGAAACTGTAACCTCCAGGGGACTCGCAGATAAACCCAACCCAAGTGTTCCTCAGATATATGGAGAGCCCTCTCAACATCTGAAGAGTGGGCTGAGAGTGGCGAAGAAAAAGCTCGAGAGCGATCCTTCATTTTCAAATTAACATCTGAAATGTGCCCGCTTTGTGATTCCAACTTATGAGATGAAGGCTCTCCGCTGCCTCTCTGTATCTCCATGGAGCTGCGACGTACAAATGTATTAAAATGCAGACACACACATGGATAAATACTGTAGGTGCACACACTCCCCCTGTCAGTGATAAGAAGAAGGGGTGTGTACTCCACTCCTTTACAGATTGGAGGCCCAATTATGTCAGGCAGAGATACAGGACGGACATCATCTCCATATAAATGGATGGAGGAACTAAAGGGAACATGACTTTATGGCTTATGAATGGCAGATCCAATCACACCTTTTTAATGGGGAGAAAGTTATTAAGTAGAATTACACTGACAACAGCAGTGCTCTCTTTCCACTCTTCTCATATAAATTTAAGTTGAATTAAACAATTGTCGTTGTACTATTATTTCACCCCGGTGCTCCCTTTGTTATTCTGCTATGATGTTTAACATTAAGAATGTTACACCAGAACTGGAGCAATGTGCATTTGCATGCGGCCTGAAAAAAATGGTGCATATAACATATACATGTGTGCTTTTGGGAGAAATTGCCCACCTATACATATATATGTACACACACACACACACACACACACACACACACACACACACACACACACACACACACACACTCTCTCTCTCTCTCTCTCTCAAGGTGGGGTTGTCACGTTTGCCTTTTTCATTTTGGTTTGATCTCTCCCCTCTAAGACAGGCTTTGTTTGATTGCCTCTTGATAATGCTCTGATAACGTGTCTGCTGATCAAGAGATGTCCACTTTATAATCTCCAAATCCACAGGTAATTACAGTGCAATCTACAGATAATCTAATCTCTTATCTCCCCCACGGGAGACCTAATGAGACGAGGAAGGGACGACAAGAGGAAAGCTTTAAATTAGAAGGAAAATGTGTTTGGCATTTTTAAGACTACAAGTTGTTCTTCAGCAGTTTGAAAGAAACTTTATCAGTGTTGGTTTGGTTTAGATGGTTGGTGAACTACTTTTAATATTTCTTTGACATGGTAAAACAACTTGTATTTTATCCTCCATATACAGTGTAAACGCAAGTTAAACTTAAGTTAATCCTTTGCATGAAATGCATTTGTGTACACATTTGACAGATATGGTCAGATTGTTATTATGAGACTATTAACAAACACAATCTATTTTAAGCATGAACACACATTGTATTGTTCTCGTCCATATTGAATAGATCATTCAAACATGAGCCCTGAGGCTAATATCACCAACACCAGCTAACTGAAGTCAGGATAAAAAAGAACTGGAGGTCTAAGTTCGAGCTTCTCTGACACTTCAAACAGAAGTCTTACCATCAAGAATGGTTGATTTGCATTAAGCTGAAAAAGGTTTTAAAATAATCTCAGAGTTTAGAAATTCATCAGTCCACAGTTAGACAAACTGTTTAGTTTTGTGACTCCTCTCCCAAGAAGTGGGCGTACAGATAAGATGGCATCAAAGGAACAACACAAGCAGGAGCTGAATGCTAAATGAGGTGAAAAGGAGCCCAGAGAAACAGGAAGGAAGCGTTGGAGCTGGTTTACACATCTGTACATGAGAGTAACATCCTCAACTCATGATGCACTCTTCCTTTCAAACAGGAAAGGTTTAAGTCTTATCTAAAAGCTGGAGAGTGTGTCTGCCTCCCGAACCGAGGAAGGGAGCTGGTTCCACAGGAGACGGGCCTGAAAGATGAAGGCTTCCACTCTGCTTCAGTCATTTTGTCACATGCCCGATTCCATATAAAATAAGCAGTTTGAAATCTCATCCGCTTTTTTCTTGACTTTCTGCTTCAAACAGACTTAAAGATATTTTCTGACCCAACTGCTCTCAGTGTTTTCAGTTGATTTTACAAAAATCGACTCCAGAAGTTTACAATTTTTCTTCACCATTACACGTGTTTCTCTTACTTTTGTCATTTTCATACCATGTTAACAAAATGTGTAAAAAAGCAGCTTGATGACTCGATTAATAATGCAAGAATGCCCTCGCAGGTTTAAATTTCCATATTAATGAGAGGATCTGGAAGAGCTTTTTACCTCACATGGCAGTGCAGAGATCCCTCCGTGACTCTTACTGAATTGAAGCCTGCACCTTTAAAAGCTGCTCCTCATCCAAAGCCATTTGCAGCTAGTGGAGCTCCTCGCTTGTTAAAATGTGCACCCTGATGATTGCCATCAGTGCTGAAGTGATTGAGCTAAGGTAGAGAAGCTATGTTGCCAATGTGGAGGGAATGAGGCGAACAGATTGAATTGAAAACGGCCACACATAAAAACAGCAATAAAACTGAAAAAAAAAGATAAATAAAAGGCAATACGAGGGGAAAAAAGAAGAGTAAAACAGGAGACCAGGCGGTAACACATCGATCGAGAGTGCTTAGATGTGCACGTCCAAACTATAATGGACAATATGGTCAACATGAACACTAATTTCACTGTTTTTGTGGAGAAATGGTATGAAATGTACTCTATAGAACAAAATTAAATCCATTACCATCTTTAGTTTCAAGTTGAGTAAATCGTGTATTAAGATTTTCCTCACACAAGCAGGTCAGTGTAACATAAGTGACCATGAGCTCAGGTCCAATCATAGTCTGGATACAAAAGTTTTCGTAGCTTCCAGGTCTGAAAAATGAGGCCGATGCAGAAGTGTCTTCAGCTGCAATACCAGCGAGTGCCACTAGAGGTCGGCTCCAAAAAGCCTCCGGCTCCATAGACTCCCATTCAACTTCTCTCATCAAATCCAAAGTGAATAAAATGTGTCCATCAGTTATCTCAGTGTTGTTAGCTAAAGTCACTCCTTCTTATTAGTTTTCTGGAGGTCCATCTGAAAATAATCCCTCATTCATTAGAAAAGAAGATTCAAGAAGACCTGTTTTTGGGGGCGTGTCTGTTTGATTGACAGGCCTGTGGTGCAGTCAGGTTACAGCTATCCGTGGGCGGGACGTAGTATCATCAGGTTTCCAATCAGATCGGTCAGATCCACCGCTGGCTCCTCCCCCAGCTCGTCCAAATATGGTCACTTCCTGCTCCAAACCGCTCCGAACTACCAATATGGTGACGGACAGAATCTGAACTGGAGGATTCATAACGTTCACAAACCAACGATGACATCACTGATGGTTGATACTTGTGTACAATGCAACATAACATCAACACTGTATACATTATTCGTTGGAAAAATATGGTAGCAGCAGGTGGATTTGGGACCCCGAATATTACCATAAACTAATTATCAAAATACGTGAGCAGTTAAGCACATTTATGCAATTTGAAAGAGAGTCTGTGGGTAGCAGCGCTGAGCTATTAGCTCTTCTTGATGATACTCTCTAGTGTGCGTGTGTGTGTGTGTGTGTGTGTGTGTGTGTGTGTGTGTGTGTGTGTGTGTGTGTGTCTATGGAGGACTGCCAGTGCAGCCCTCAGCCACTGTATTTTAGCTCAGTTTTTGGGCTTTATCAAACCTCCTGAGGGAAATACCTGGCTCTTTAGTTGCTAAACACTCCACTATGTTCTCCAGCTAGTTTCTAACTGTGACTGTCTGCCAGTTGGTGCTGAGCATGTAGTCAGGGGTTTTCATTGAAATCAGCTCCCTGCCAGCTGCAGAGCGATATAATGAGCTGAAACCACCAAACAGATCTGGAAAGCTGAGGACAGATGTAGATTCAGGGGATAATTCTCTGTAGGTTCATCACTGAGGGAGCCCTTACACACTGTTTTTGCATCATGATTTAATACATTGTTATTGTTAAGATGTTAAAAGTAGCTGTTTTAATCCTTTTAACATTACTGATCTGGGACTATCCTGTGTAATTGATCAACTGTTTTAATCAAGCACTCATCTTTTATCCAAGATCTGCTGGAGTCACTAAGGAGGGACATTTATGTAATAATGTAAATTTTTCTATACAGGATAAAAAGGATCGAGAGCGATATTGTCTCATAAAATATGTCTAAAAAATTATCCATGCAGTTGAAGTTCACGGTTCTACTAAATTCTACTTTCTAATTGAGCAGCTCTCCCTTTTTCAGACATTTAAAAACATGAGAATTATGAACTTCAAATAGTTAAAAACAAATACATTGATCTGATTACTTTAAAATCAACCGTTTGCTTACTCCATTCAACTTAAAACAACTAATTTCCCTAAATGAATAAGATAAAGAGCAATGTGCTCCAAACATCACTGATGTTGTGGTATTAATAAATGAACTGCATCGGGACCTTTGAGTGAGCATAAATTACTTTTGTTGCAAGTGTTTTGTTGCATTCAAAGAACATCTCATTTAATTATTCACCAAAACATGTCGGTCGTCCACCAAACCCTTGTGAGGGATTTTGGATAGGTCTGTTCATGTGCGCTCTTGAAGCCATGAAAACAGCTGTCCGTCGGCTGCACTCCACTCAGACCTGGATTGAGCTGGCGGGGGTGCAGGCGGGTTCATGTTGAGCCGCAAAAATTGAAAATCGACACAATTGTGGGGAAAAGTCCCTTGTGATAGAAAAAATGCCATGTGCCATGTACAAAAATAAGGCTCCCAAAGTTCTGTATTGCAATTTCTGAAAGACATTTCTGATCGTGGAAAATGTGTACTGGATATTCATTCTGATTTTACAGCCTTCCGTACTTTGTTGGCATCATTTTGAGATCCCTGGCAAGCTTCTCAGAGGAGCTCGTGGAGGATGAGTGTTACCACAGCATTTGAAGAGTAAGAAAATTCATCAGCTCTGTAACTGTCATCAGATGGGTGGATTGATACTTTGATATTCACAAGCGGCCGATTTTGATTCCTTTAAAAAATATATACTGATATAAAATGTGGGTGCTGCATCTCTCCAAACAGTTTCAGTACTTTTGTATGTTTGTGCCAATAAACAGCCCTGACATGGCCAAACCTGGCCCATGTCACATGACTGTGGAAACCTTTGTAATGTGAAAACTGAGCACGCACAATCACACTTCTGCGTGAAGTGTGAGAGAATTGCACGGCAGACAGCGGACCTGTTCTGGGCTCTGGCAGGGAGGGAACGTAGCGTGGCGTGGTGCTAGTTTTTACAGAGATAAAAAAACAACAAGATGCACGATTTGTGACGAGAGACGCAGCAGCAACACAAGTAGCCTCTTTAAACATTTAAAAACCCTGAGATTTTTGAGGCGGAAACAAACTCTGCTCTCCTCAACAAAAAACTTTACTACAGGAGTTTTTCTGAAAGTGACAACTGTTCACACCCATTTAAGTGTTTTTAAAATTGTAACCAGATGATGGTGTTATCTTGAATTAAACAAGTTGTTATCAAGCATCTTCCGTCATCAGTGGATAATTGCATTACAAGTCCTGACAAGTCAATTAAGGCGTAATGAGTTGCTGAAGTTCTGAGATCTCAGTAACTAGAAAAAGAAAGTTACCCAGACATTTCTCTTCAAAAATCTAAATATAATTTGCTCAGGGATGCCCAAAGCCTGGCATACAACTACACGGTGTATTTCAGAGTGTTGTTTTAATATGCTGCTCACTATGAAAGCTTGAAAAGTCTGAAAATGTAAGATGAAATGCACGGTGCAAATTACTTTCCCCCTAAAAAGATTAGAGGCTGAGGATGCCCTGTGTGTCTCTGCCCCTCAACAGGCAGCTCCTGTGAAGAAGACAGCACAGACCTTGAAGAGGATGCTGTTATAATGTCCAAGTCTCTCCTACAAACCATGTGACATCTTTCATGTATTCACTGTGGTGCCGGGCCTTATCAGATTAATCTTCAAAGCAGTTTATCATGTTTTATCCGAACGTGGCTGTGGAGCAGCCGACATGGTGACAGGGATGGGTCCTGTGCATATGAACGCACTGTTGCTGAGCTATTGCATGGCTAGCTTGCGGCCTGGGGAGGCTGAGCCAAGCTCTAACGCTCTTAATAATTTACTACACAATTAAAATTTAAAGCAAATATACAAGAGAGTTTGTCAGCAAACTGAAGGAGGGTCACGCCTCGCCTTCACACAGTTTTTCTGAAATTCCTTTTTGCTGCTGCGAAATGAGCTATGTTTAAAAACAAGCAAATATTTTCCTAATTTATTCTTGTATTATTAAAAAAAATATGGTTGTGACTTCATTAAACATTTAACATCAAACTTTTCCTCGCTGTGTTATGTGTTTATGGGCTTTTTTGTCCCTCTGCTCTTCCGGTGAAAGCATGGCGAGGGTGGCACTTCACTAACACAACACTGCAGCTCCTGAGTGATGGATTTGAAGATACAATTCAGTTTGAATTTAGGTGTTTAAGTGAAGCTTCCACTCTCTGCTGAATGCTCTTTGATCATTACAGTAGCTGCCTTGCATCCTTTCCTTTTTCGAATCAAATGATGAGACTCCTCTTATACTCCATATCAAATCAGATTTTTTGTTTTTATTTATTTGTTTATCTTACGTTAGATTCTGCATGTTTTGGCTTTAAATTGCATTTCTTTGATGTCTCTCTTTCTGTAACCTATACAGAAGTCTCAGACAAATGTTTGAACAGCCTTGATTTCTTCCCCATAGCAGTTTGGTTTATGTGCCTTTTGCTCATCTGTTAAGCTGCTCGTCCAGATTTCATTTCCTATTTTAGAAATGCCATTTGAGCATCTGCCTCTGGAAAGAAATGAAAAGTCTTGTGCAATAGGTAAATTAACTAAAACGACCCAGTTTTGCTAAAAAGGCCGTTATGCACTAAAATGATTTGAGGATTTCTCCTTTGACAACAAGGATTCCAGCATGTTTACAGATTAGGGGGATCATTTTCAAAATGCATCTCTGTTCTCTAAGGCGGTAATAATCCAAGATGTTCTTTTGACGCCTTTTAGTGGTTTGATGAGTAAGATTGTGCTGGATTTGTTTTTGTTCTGCTTCTCTCCGTCTTTTCTCTCATCAAGCATGCTGCCTGTTTGTTTGAAGGTTTGCCGACCCACTGCTGGGATTTCTGCATTTTCAGCAATGGCAAAACACTTTAAAAAAATTAAATCTTTTCACACAAATAATGCACTGTGCAAATGTGTGTCGAACAATGGATCCAGTTTCCTCTCTGAGTGCAAAGGCCTTTAAAATACAAAATGACTGTTGTTCCCAAAATAGTGTGGAGCTCTCATTTCCCTTCATTGTGCCGTGCTCAACCTCCATCAAGTGGGACATGAGTTTGTGAAACACTCTGCCGATACTATGGCAAAATGAATGAGTTTAGTTTGATGATCTGCTACCATCAAAGGAACAATTTTACTTGCAAAACCGCTGACGAGTTACAAATTTCCTGGGAACCTTTAGGAGTATCTGGCATGAAGCCACAGTGAGACTGATTGAACCCCAACTCATTCCTGCCATCATTTACAAGCTGACTGTGAAATTTGTGTTTGTGTCTGTATGCTGTCATACAACATGTTATTCAGCAAAAACCAATAAAATCAAGGCTGTAATGGTAAAATGAAGATACCCTCAGCCACATTATTGTGGACCCACAGGAGCATTGATGGGTGGATAGATAGACCTTTCTCTGTAGCTGACAATATTTAAAATCATGCATGATGTTTGTGGATTTCATCCTGCAGTAGACAGTGTTTGGAATAAACCAGAGTCACAAAACGTGTCAATGTTGAGTGTTTAAACTTCAGTTGAAATCTGTGGTTGTCTCAATTCAATTCAATTCAGTTCAATTTTATTTATATAGTGCCAAATCACAACACAGGTTATGTCATGGCACTTAACACATTAAAGTCCTTACAGCAAGACTTTACAATATTATACAGAGAAACCAACAATTCAACAATTCCCACATAAGCTAGGAGGGAAAAAACTCCTCTTTAAGGGAGAAAAACCTCCAACAGAGGGAAGACAAACTCCCTTTAACAGGAAGAAACCTCTGACAGAACCAGGATCAGAGGTGGGCGGAGCATCTGTTAACAGAACCAGACTCAGAGGTGGGCGGAGCATCTGTTAACAGAACCAGACTCAGAGGTGGGCGGAGTATCTGTTAACAGAACCAGACTCAGAGGGGGAGAACATCTGCCTCGACCGGTTGAGATGAGAGGAGAGCAGAGAGAGAAAAGGACAGCATAGAGATAGAAGAGAAGAACTGTTGGTGGAGACGACAATCACAGAGCAGAGACATGCAGCTCCATGATGGGACATCTGGAAAAGAAAGAACAGAAACTACACGAGTGAAGGAACTGAATGGAGACAACAGATAATAAGAAGAAACTATGGGAGAGAAGAAGATGGTGAGGTATGAGTCAGTTAAAGAGTAGGAGGAAAGAAAAGAAGCTCAGCATGTAACGAGGTCCTCCAGCAGCCTCGGCCTATAACAGCATAACTAAGGGTTGGTTCAGGTCTACCTGAGCCAGCCCTAACTATAGGCTGTATCAAAAAGGAACGTTTTGAGTCTAATCTTAAAGCTAGAGAGGGTTTCTGCCCCTCCAACACAAACTGGGAGCTGGTTCCACAGGGGAGGAGCCTGAAAACTGAAGCTCCGCCTCCCATTCTACTTCTGGAAACTCTAGGAACCACAAGTAGACCAGCGTACTGAGAGAGAAGTGCTCTGCTGGGATTATATGGTTCTATAAGATCTCTAAGATATGATGGAGCCTGGTCATGTAGAGCTTTGTAAGTCATCAAGAGAATTTTAAATTCTATTCTTGATTTCACAGGAAGTCAGTGAAGAGAAGATAAAACTGGAGAAATATGATCTCTCTTGCTAAATCCCGTCAGTACTCTTGCTGCAGCATTTTGGATCAGCTGCAGGTTTTTAATGAGTAATTTGGACATCCTAACAACAAGGAATTACAATAATCTAGTCTAGAAGTAACAAACGCATGAATGAGTTTTTCTGCGTCACGCTGAGGAAGGATTTTCCTGATTTTATTAATATTACATAAATGAAAGAAGGCAGTTCTTGAGATTTGCTTTATGTGGTGTCTAAAGGACAAATCCTCATCAAAGATGACTCCAAGGTTCCTCACAGTTTTGCTGGAGGCCAAGACAACGTCATCTAGAGTAACTAAGTGATTACAGAAAGAGTTTCTGAGGTGTTTAGGACCAAGTACAATAACTTCTGTTTTGTCTGAATTTAGAAGCAGGAAGTTTTTGGTCATCCAGGCCTTTATGTCTTTTAGACAGGCTTCAAGTTTTACTAACTGATTAGTTTCATCTGGTTTTATAGAAATACAGCAGATTCTCAACCTACGAACACAATGCGTTCCGAACAGCTGTTCGTAAGCTGAATTGTTCGTAAGTCGTTATATATTAAATTAGCATTTAGCATTAAGCATTTAGCACTAGCATTTGCTTTCTTAGGCATGATAAACACGTGAGAAATGGGTGATAAATATATGAGAAACGGTAAAGTATCCAAGATGGTACGAACTAAGATGAACACAACAACGAAGTGAGTGTTGGAGCAACGAACGAAGTGTTGGAGATGAGCCAGTGCTGCTCGGCGTGGGTTGCGGCAGAAAGGGGAATCAGTCGGATGTGGCGCGCTGTACAAAATACGAACTTGCGAACACAATACGGCATTTTACGAACATTTATGGACATCCGTCAGCGGTTGTTCGTATCTACGAATGTTCATAACTCGAATGTTCGTAAGTTGAGAACCCTCTGTATATAGCTGAGTGTCATCTGCATAACAATGGAAGTTTATGCAGTCCATTATCTGAGGCTAATAAAAGGTCATTAGTAACTTTCACCAGAGCTGTTTCTGTGCTATGATGAACATCACATCAGTGATGGTGTCAGGAAGGGTCTGCCCGATTCTCTCCCTGATAGTAAGAATTTTATTAGTAAAGAAGTTAATGAAGTCATTAATTCTGAGCGCTGAAGGAATAGAGGGCTCAACAGAACTGGGACTCTTTGTCAGCCTGCTACAGTGCTGAAAAGAAACCTGGGGTTGTTCTTGTTGTCCTCTATTAATGATGAATAATATAAAGTTCTGGCCTTACCAAGAGCTTTCTTACATAATATTAGACTCTCCTTCCAGAAAGGTGAAATTCGTCTAAATTAGTGGAACTCCATTTCCTTTCCATCTTTCTAGTCGCTGCCTAGCAGAGCGTAGTTCTGAGTTGTACCATGGAGACAACTTCCTCTGGTTCATGACTCTCTTCTTCAGAGGGGCAACATCATCTAGAGTTGTAGCAGAGATGCTGCAGTGTTTTCTACCAGATGATCCACTTGTGTGGGACTAAGATCAACGTAGATGTCTTCCACTGCTTTAACACACGGCATCGAAGAGGATAAGCATGTAACTGCTTCCTTAAACTTGGCCACGACATCATCTGACAGACATCTACTGTTGTGGGATTTATTCCCACAGTCTGTGTAGTCCATTATTGAAACTTCAAATGTTAATAAGAAGTGGTCCGACAAAACAGGGTTTGAAGGAAATACAATTAAATTTTCAGTTTCCATGCCATATGACATAACCAGATTGAGGGTGTGGTTACCACGGTGACGGGGTTTATTTACATCCTGATAAAAGCCTATAGAATCTAATAATGAGCTGAAAGTAGAACTGAGGCTGTCGTTGTCCACGTCAACATGAATGTTAAAGTCTCCCACTATCATCACTTTATCTGAACTCAGCACTAAATCTGATAAAAAGTCAGAATTCAGTTAGAAACTCTGAATAAGGACCAGGTGGGAGATAAACAACAACAATACAATCCGTTTCTCTGCTTTCCAGTTTGGGTGAGAGACTAAGAGTCAGACTCTCAAATGAATTATAACTAAGTTTCGGTCTTGGATTAATTGATAAACTTGAGTGGAAGATTGCTGCCACTCCTCCTCCTCCTCCTCTTCATCTTCCTCCTCCTCCTCTTCATCTTCCTCCTCCTCCTCCTCCTCCTCCTCGGCCTAAATCTCGAGGAATATGATAATTAATATGACTGGGAAGAGTTGCTTCATTAATCCTAACATATTCTTCCTGTTGCAGCCAGGTCTCTGTGAGACAGAGTAAATCAATCTGATGATCAGTTATCAAGTCATTTACTAACAGAGATTTAGACCAGAGAGATCTGATATTTAATAGTGTGCTTTTAATTGTCTGATTTTTTTTGATCCATTAATTTGGTAGGATAAATTTGTATTAAATTTCTATGGATCCATCTTTTCTTGAGTTTTTTAAATATAGGTGGTCTGGGTACAGACACAACCTCTACAGGATGTTGAAGGTTTTGGGTGAGTGACAGCTCTAAAGAAGCTGCAGAGGAGCTGTAAGACTGCAGCTCTGCGTCCTGGCCTCAACCCTGGATGTCAGGTTTTAGGGCTGTTAAGAGACACGGCCATATTTCTAGGAAGAAGAGCTGCACCATCCAAAGTAGGATGGATGCCGTCTCTCCGGATCAGACCAGGTTTTCCCCAGAAAGTATTCCAATTGTCAATGAAGCCCACATTGTTAGTGGGACACCACCTCGACAACCAGCGGTGAAGTGAAGACGTACGGCTAACATGTCATCACTGGTCCGGTTAGGAAGGGGTCCAGAGAAAACTACTTCAGCATTGGAGTTAGAATACAGGACATTTTCTACTCAAACAACATGGGTACTGTATGGGAAAAGGACATTACTTTTATGAATGACAAAGTGACCTTGACCTTTGACCCCTAAAATCTAACCAGTCTATCTTTTGGACCAAGTGAACGTGTGTGCCAAATTTGAAGGAAATACATCAAAGCATTCTTGAGGTATTACATTACCAAGTACGGGACAGACAAATGTACGTATGGACTGACAACTTGAAAACATGATGCCTCTGGTTAGTATGGAGGCATAAAGACATAAAAGGAACCATTGTGAGGCTGTGTCTTATTGTCTTTTCCTCATGTTGTAGTGGGATGCAACAGCATTCGATGGAAAGTTGAGTGACTGCACTAAGAGGAGGAGTTTGTTGTTGAGTCGTGTGTATTTTGGCGATGGGTGAGTTTGTTTTGTGGACTGAGTTGGGAGAACGGGCCAGATGACAGATAGACTGTCGTCAGTCATACTCCATCTTCCCCGCGGACAACAAGCTGGCATCCAGCTCTCACTGGCAAGCAGAAGAGGAAGAACACCCACTTGATCACAGAGGAGCTGTACTGCACAGTCGACTGGAAACATCCATAAGGCAGAGCTCATCAATAATGGAGGCATAACACACAACCCAACAGACTTCGGTTCTACAGAACACCTTAATGCCTTCTATTCATCTGTGACATTTACCTAGAGTTAACATTTCATGGATCCTTATATCTGTAACAGTATGAAGGTAGTTTTGTGTCATAGTGTCAGCTGATGAGGCAATGAGAAGGCCGTCTCTTTCAGTTCGGCCTTTACAGCCTACTCTGTCAATGAAGTCCACACTTTCCAAGGATACGTCTTACAAAGGATGGGACCGCTGAATTGAAACAGTCGCTGCTTTCAAATGGAACTCGAGAGCTCGCGGTTACAACATGGGAAGTCATGTGAACTGTATGCTCGATGTTCCAGTGGTTCAATTGTAAAAACATCTTTGCTAGGCAACAGCAACATAGATGGTGTCTGGAAGCCACAGAGACGAACAGTTTATCAAGCTAACAGGGGGGTAATGTAATGTGGTGGAAATATAATGTCTGATCACGGCCAGGTCACGTCCGGATTGAAATAGCTAAATGGAAACAGCCTCTAACTTATCATCTGCGATAAACAACACACTTTTTACTTTGAAACAAATGTGTTAATGTACATCATTTGGTATTTCTTTAGAGAAATAACAATGTAAGCATGCTTACTCCTTTTGAACAAGTAAATATCACTCAAGGACAAAGATGAATCACCTTCATCGAAAGACCTCCACTTCCTGTTTTTGGTCTCACTTCATCTCCCCTGTGTACTGCAGTTTGGGGACACCTGAAGCAGGATTTATGGTTATCAAGGTAACTTACGGTTTAACTCTGGGTTTTCAGGACGTGGAAGGTTCATTTCTTACCAGGATACATCGCCTTGGTAACTTATACTGCAGAGCTAACCGACTCTAACCCAATAAATTCTCTTGGAAAATGTCCTCACCATTTGTAGAAGATCTGGTGGAGTTTGATGCATGGGGAGTCTGAGGGTATTTGTGGATGGTAGAGTATTCAGAATTTGTGCTTTTCTCCGGCAAATTTTAGATGAGATATCCGTGGTGGAAATTCTTCACCGGGGCCTAACTGGCCGGGTCCCTTCACACTACTCACAGTATTCGGAGTCTGAATCAAGGTCGGTTTATTGAAATCAAGGGTCTCAACACCGAGTGATCTCATGAGAGCACTTGAAGTGAAATTATCCGGCGCTGTCTTTATAACCTATTCAGATCTCATTGTTTCTATTGTTGAGTTCCTCAGGAAGTTACATGCCTACACATCGCCATCATGAGTCCAATTAACCATGTTTGTCATAAATCCTATGCATTACAACACATTTCTTTCATGAATCTTATTCACTACAATTGAAAATGCACGTTTCTGCTCATCAGCTGCTGTTTTCCTGTGTAGTGACACAAAGGGTCCACTAACATCATGCTGACCTGTGACTGACACTCACAACCCACACTTTATACTGTGAACTACACAAAATCAATACTCCTATTAACAAACATTCAAAGATTAATATTCAATCAAAACTGGATTAGGTATAACATATATGTATAGGTAAGTATATACAAAAAAACATACATAGGTGATTATAAAGAGAAAAACCTCCAACTATCAATTCCATTTCATTGTTTTTTATTGATGTCATCCCACAAGAGAAACTGAATGAAGCACTAAGTCCTTGTACTTGTTGCACTTATAAGATATGACTTGAAGCTAATATATCACTTTAATGTTTTTATATTTATATATTTACTCCTGAGTCTGTTTGACACCGGCAGGGCTACAGGTGAAAGGATGAGACTAAAACTGCCAAACACATCAGGAGAATACATCAAAGAATACATGAATTTAATGGGATACACACATGTAATTATAGTCAAATCCTCCCGTGTGCTGATGGGAAAGTTACAGCTATTACAAGCCTTTCAATACAATCACTCATTCTGTGATTTTGTTTGTTTTCTTTTAGTACATCTTTCCATTATTTGGCAGCTGCTTTCAGTCTGGATTGTGTGTTTCACTTCCTCATATTTTTGTAAGATTATAGTTTGCTCTTCGTTTGTAAAGTATGCTGCTCACTGCCAGTACACGTGTTCATGTTTGATGCTGTAAACACCTTCCCTTTAATGTGAACACGCTCGTAGCTGGATTGAGAAACCCTGGGTTAATACACTGAGTTGGTAACCAGCTTTGTGTGACCGCTTAGCGTTATCTCATTTGTTGGGTTTTGTTAAACCAGATAACGGACAGATATCCCGAGTATGTTGAATCTGCTTCGTAGTACAGGCCTCTGAAAACATATTTTTCTCTCGGATACATGGATAACATGCATAAACACCTGGAAAACCACGGTTGTTTTGTAAGATTACTGTTTGTCGACTATTCATCAGTATTGAACACTATTCAACCACATGTTCTGTTACCAAAACTAATGAAATTTAGTAATCAAATGCGTAATCGGTTTCCTTACCAACAGCTGCAGGTCAGATGAGGCAGGGTTGGTAGTTCAATCCCCACCTCCTCCAGTCCACATGCTCTAGTGCCAAAGACACTGAGCCCCAATCACCTTCTGTGCTGAGGAAACAGGTTGCGCCACGTTTTGGACCACCAGCCGACACTGAGCCGGCTCCAGGAGGAGATAGGCCATGTGTAGTCAAGAAGTGGATACCTGCCTAGATGTAGCGATGGCCGGTGCCACCCAGCAGTTTAAGTTTCATTAAATCCAGCCGGTAAAACGTCTGCAAACAAAAGAGCGAGGGAAAGAGAGACCCACTCTTCTACATGAAGCAATATAAATATGGTGCAAATGAGACTCCTTCTTTTTTATACACTTGCAGTTCTTCCTCTCCTGCAATAGTTTAATACTCTGTTTCATGTCACAGTGAGATGTCCGAGGCTGTGGAAATGTACCTTTAATGCCGGTGTTTGTTTTAATTCTGCGCCTTAGGCTGAGTACAGTATGCTGAATCTTTATGTTCCCTGTTCTGCTTAATGGTTGTGAAAGCACTACCTGCTTCCATCAGCACATTCAGCCTCTCTTCTTAAATGAGTTTCTCTCGTGAAACGTGTTTCACACTGCTTGCATTGGTGACGCTCACTGACAGCTTGTCTAAGTTAGGAATTCAAATAAAAACTTTAAAGCATGTGGGCATCCATCTGGGTAAAATGTAAATGTAGCACATCGCTGCTTTGTCATTTCATTAAAATTAACTTTATACTGACATGACATAGAAAAACAGGAGTAATTGATTGCAAATTATTTCACACTTGCTTTCTAATGCAGCACCACGACATTCAGACACCAACAAACTGAACTGCTACGGATCTACAGTTTATTATTACAAACACAAGATTTAACAAACTCCATGTTATCATTGTACTTCAGCCACATCATGTATCATATTTGCATTTTGACAATGTACAGAATTATAATACATTTCTCATGTTCAGTAAAGACGTAAAACAGATTATGGCCCACAGTTTCATGTTTGCTGCTTCAAAGGACCTAATATTTGTTCAGATATTTTTGGTACAACAATTATTTGATTTGAATCAGGTACATATCAATCAATCAATACCCCCCCCAGGGAAAAAAAAATAACAGAACAGTTGTCTGTCCTAGTTCCACATAAAGATCACGTTTATTTATTTGTCCCTATAATTAGCGACGCTGGCAATAACAGGAGTTTGTTCAATTCTAAGCAACCATTCTGAAAATCAGGAAACTGTTGTATGAATCATTCAAGGATCATTTGTAACAGATTTGGGCATTGTTCAAATAACACACTTTTTCAGTCTTTTCTACGGACCATGAGAATTGATGGGTATTCCAGTAGTAACCCACCCATTGGGCTGTGAACTGCTGATTTGAAGGCTCAGGTCCTCGGAGCCAGATGTGACCATGTTTGGACGAGCTGGGACGGAGTGAGGTGTGGATCTGACTGTGAACCTGAGGACACTACGCCTGACAACCTATACTATAAACCTGACTGCACCCCAGGCCTGCCACTCAAACCAGGCACTGCATATGTACCTTTCATTTTTGGGGGTAATATCTATTAATGATTAACTTATTTTCAGAAGTGCTCACTGATCGGGAGTGAATTTAGATAATGACACCATTATGACTTGTGTCAGCTGGAACCCACCTGTCGAAGTCCAGTCAGGGAACAGCTCTTGTTTTGGAGTTGTCAATCAGACTGAAGCTCAATGAGCTCCATCTGAAGATTCTTATTGAATGTGTCCCCTTTATTTCCTCTGCCTTATTTAGTGAAATAAGTACTTTATTTGCATGTTGGAGGCAACGCTCAGAAAAAACACTGACAGGTGACCTAATGAAACACACCGTTACCTAGAGTCAAACTACACTGGGTTTGAAAATTGTTGGAAGTATTTGGGATAAATGTAATACTTAAACTCAACAAAATATCTAACATAGGTCTATTTTAGTGCACAAAAGTTATATATTGTACCTTTAACAGTTTTCTAAATTTTTTCCTGACAATAACTTACCAAACATGCACAGCTTTATCCTGGTGTCTCTGAATTAGTGTCTTACCAGGCCAGTTCAGCTTCTTGGTTAGAGTACCGGCCAGCATGCTGAGCCTCAACTGATGATCTTGCCAAAAAAAACAAAAAAACAGTCAAACTAGAGGGAGGTCACGGACATATTTACATAGAAAATGGATTGGTTTGAGTGGTAAAAATGGGTAGTATCCAGAGGGGGAGCTAGACTCTCAGCACAGAGGCCCTACTGATAAAGTAATTTATAATAGATATAATCATACATGTTTGTTCTCCTGTCTGTTTCCAGGCCATTTCTTTTTCTAGATCTTGTGATTAGGTTAGCATGTGCCTGATTTACCGTCCCTAACGATACACTAACCCCTTCTTCTAACCCGTTCTCCCTCCTGTCCTGTGCACCAGCACGAATGCCTCCAACTGCTGATTGGCTTGAACAGTGTTATGTGGCTTGGTCTGAGCCATTTAGTTTGTTTCCTATTTACAAAACCCCGGCTGTCAGATTTTTCTTTCACTGCACCCACAGAACCGACAGCTAGCGGACCCTGAGCAGATATTTGCTGAATTTGACAAAAAGTGTATTGGATTAGAATCGCTGATGTAGTCCTATCTTTTGTCCTTTTTTGAAATGCAGCACTTTGCTCCAGACACAAATACACGACAATATATTCTGTTATGGCTTTTTCACAAGCAAAGGATGCTGCAGGCTGCAGGTTGGCCTGCTTTAAGGTAACATCTCAGATGACAGAGGAGGAACTTGAGGGAATCATAATTAGCTCCCTGTTCTCTAAAGCATGCCGACTGGCAGGGAGGAGAAATATTGATCACAGCAATCTAACAAACAAAAAAGTTCTAACTCTTGTTTTGTTTTTTTCCTCGTCTCTGTCTCGGTCCTCTTTTCTGTGTGGTGTTGAAGGTAGAGCTGCAGTTAAAGGTGGCTCACTGAGTGTAATGTGGAGATCAGTGAATGACAGCTTTTGTTCTCCTCCCAGCAACTGGAAGAGGGTGTCAGCTGAGGGGAAGGTTTCATCACGGAGAGGACAGTGTGAAGAGAAGAGAGGATGAAATGCTTTACATCACACATGCTGGCTATATTTGTAAGTGTGAAATGTGATCACACAAAGATTATATATAAAAAAAAAACCATGAACATAAAACAACATGACAAATCGCTCTCATCATTCAGGGTACTCTGGAAATCAAGATTCTTAAGAGAACATACCATTAACACAACATTCATTTTATGTCTTAAATAATGTTGGGAAAATGATGCTGAAACTCATTTATTTGCATGTATGCTTATTTATTTTGGTACATATGCTCACCTCTGGCGTGTTCACAGTGAAGGACAAATGGCTTCCAGCACGGGAGGCTGCGATTGGTTCATCCACCCGTGGGGAACAACACTTTGATTGGCCGATCCAGCCAAAGGTCAACTGCAGCAATATCCAAGGTCAGCCTCAACTTGCAACTCTAAGTCCTTTTTCTTCTTCTTGAGGCTGATCAGGCTTTAAGGATATTCATCGACCGCAGCAAACACATAGATTCTTTAAAGCCCGGGCCATCTCCAGCTTCAGATTTAATTGATATGTTAATGAGGTGGGATTTAGTCGCTGGACGTCCTTGCTTTTCTCTACAAGAAATCCTTGTTTGAAGATTTCTTCCCCGAGGAGCAAGCGTCAAATGGGTGTGTGATTCGGACCGACTGGAGAAGAACCGATGTTGCTCGTAGTGAAATGTACAAAATCAGGGAATATGATATTTTGCATAGTCCTTTTTAACAGCTGTGACAAATAGAAAAATACAGAAAAATATTGTATTGGTTTTGGACAAACTGTTCCAAATACTGACATCATGCTGCAAGATAACAATTCAAGTTTCTAACTACACTCCTGAAAACTTGCCTCAGTATATCAAAATTGTATATTTAGAAGGTTTTCTTTACAGAAAAAAAGAAATCCTCTAATGCCATGAACCTTCATTCAGTTCACACAGATCTATGAAAACATTGATAATCCCTGTCTCTGTCTCCAACCTTTATCCATCCATAATAGGGTTTGGATTGAGAAAAACCTGTGCTGCAAATTCATGACTTTATTTTTTCCTTTGGTATGTGATGTCGTACTTGGTATTAGTGCTAAACTGAACTAACTGACCAACCTGCCCACCTACGGGGGTGGATCAATAAGTTCTGAGACTGCTGCTCATGCACGGAGCAGCAGAAAGATATGATACGATCTGATGAGTAACTGGTCCAAATTTTGTCGCTTGATCATCATCAGTTCCTGAGTCACACATTTTTGTGAGCAGTGGATCGGCTGCATCTTCCAGAGGACACACATCCGATTTTGTGTCAAACTCTGGAAATCAGCAATGGAGACCCTAATAATGCTCCAGGGGGGCTTTGGCAATGAAGCAATGAGCCTGAAGAGGTGTTTTGAGTGACATTTGCATTTCTGACAGAAAGTCACTGTCTAAGACCAAAAAAGGCGCATCAGGCCGTAACCAGGTTTTCTTTGTCATTCGTGGGGCTGTGCACTGTGAATTCATCCCAGGAGGGTCAGACTGTCTCCACCGAGCTCTACTGTGATGTTCTTTTCATTTTTTTTTATTGCCCTTTGTCTTATAATATAACAGAACCGCTTCCTACACCGGGCACCGGTTCTGATAATACCAGTTGAAGAGGCTTTTATAATGTGAGTGACCTCTTCCCAAGCTGATTTAACATCATCAGCCTGTGGAGGCTGACTCCTTGTAACAAAACCGAGTCTGAATCTCCCAGACAAAGTATGCCAGTTTCCTCCTGCGTCGCCGCTCGGCTCATTCTTTAGTCATTATGAACCTGACAATAAACTACGCCACAGGCAACAGGTGGATGAGAGGAGGCTGCATGTCTCTGCTCTGTGATTGTCGACCGACCAACAGTTCATGTCACGGTTCTGTTAACAGATGCTCCGCCCACCTCTGAGCCCGGTTCTCTTAGCAGATGCTCCGCCCCTCTCTGATCCTGGTTCTGTTAACAGATGCTCCGCCCCCCTCTGATCCTGGTTCTGTTAACAGATGCTCCGCCCACCTCTGATCCTGGTTTTGTTAACAGATGCTCCGCCCACCTCTGAGCCTGGTTTTGTTAACAGATGCTCCGCCCACCTCTAAGACTGGTTCTGTTAACAGATGCTCCGCCCACCTCTGAGCCTGGTTCTGTCGGAGGTTTCTTCCTGTTAAGAGGGAGTTTTTCTTCCCTCTGTTGGAGGTTTTTCTCCCTTAAAGAGGAATTTTTTTCCCTCCTACCTTATGTGGGAATTGTTGAATTGTTGGTTTCTCTGTATAATATTGTAAAGTTCTGTTTTAAGGACTTTAATGTGTTAAGTGCCATGAAATAACCTGTGTTGTGATCTGGCGCTATATAAATAAAATTGAATTGAAATGAATTGAATTAAATAAAGGAAAAATAATGTCAAATTAAAAGAAAAAAAAAGAAATACTGTGATATGAAAGAAAATAAATCAGAATTCTAATAATACTGTATTACAATTTTGTATTCGTATCGCTCAGTACTAATGTGAAGTATGAAATTCTGGCTGTCTGAAGCTGTGTTTCTGAGACTGTCACACTATGTTCAGCCATGGTACTGACTACTTATTTAGTTCATTAATATGTCTCCAAGCAAGTGAAAACATGTTAACTCGGTCAAACACTTGTTTGACAGTACACGCGTGTACTCGTGAGATCTCTTTGGAAAGCTAAGATTCTTGTGATTCCATTGATATAAACCATCTCAGGATACAATCATCACAGCAGGTACATTGGACAGCTTTGGATATGGAGGATACAGGCTCACTATCCCTTGTTGATCAGGAGCAACTCGCTGCACCTGTGATGTTCTCCATCACCTGGTGGTAACCGGCCTGATCTGGGAGGTTATATAAGAGTTTGGTGCTCGGTGGTGTGTGATTCTCTTTTTTTCTTTATTACAATCAAAGTCAAAGGTTGTCATGTCGAGCCAGCCTTCGTTCTGTATTTCTGTTCCCCAGTGTTTATTTTTCTTCTTTTAGATCCCCCACTAGGCATCCCTGTTTACCAGGTTTTGTATTTTTGGAACCTTAACACTCAGTCTAGTCACGATTCATTAAAGTTGGAAAACAACAACCTGGGGAGGTCAGCAAAGTAAATCTGATCCAGTAAAGTATTTAGTCCAAAACTCATTATTATATCCATAATACAAACGATCCACTGCTGCATCATTTGAAATTCACCATCCGGTCATAATTTTCTCATTTTCTTACCTACTTGAAACATTGTGTGGTCTGAAATGCTGGCCAGGGATTCATGTTGCATCGCCCCATATTGGAAGTGTACGTTTGAATATGGACAGCAGTAATATGTCCCTCGCAGGGTTAAAGAAGTGCCAATTTGTCCCAACATTTTTCTGACATCAACACAGAGTTAAGATCCATGCAGAGTTGTCGACTTTGTGTGTTGTCTGCAAAAAGTTGGCAGTTTTGTACAATAAAACCAGAAGATACCTGAAGCCCACCAATCTATGAAATGTCGGCTGGCTGCAGCGATGATGTCTGAGTGGTAATTTGAGGCAGTCGGTAGAAACTTGAACTGTGTCTGTAATCAATCCAAATATTTATCACCTTCAGCATTGGCCCTCCTGATCCACTCATTAAAAAGGGATTGATGGAGTTAGCCTTTATTGAATTTCCCAACCCCTCCTGTTTTTTAATGACTGTATCAGGAGTTAAGTTAAATTGATTTCCTTTGGCAGATGTTTGACTAACTTACAGTAACACATAAGAGCTAAATATGTAAAATGTTATGTTTTATGTTTGATTTATAGAAACGACAAATACCCAAGAGGTAGCAGAGGTTGTTTAAACATTCTCTGGAAAAGTGTTTTTTAAGCATGTTGTCTTTGAGACAGAACTGAGAGGAGCTGAGAAGAGAAGCCTCTGGGTCCTCTGAGTAATGTTAGAGCATTACATCGTATGCACTTTATTATTTTAATTGCAGAAAACTTTATGGTGTAATTAAATCAGTAGACTGAGAGAACAGAGTTGAACAGTGCACCTGCAGGTTATTTACATTCTTTTAACATTTATTTAAAAAATCCACATCTAGAGCTTTTAATTATTAATTTAATTCTGAGATTTATATTAAGAAAATAAATGTCCCTTTAATATTGGATAAAATATGTTAGAAGTCTAATTTTAGGCGAGTTATAACCAAATATATGATCAATATTTTACATTGAGTGAAAGAGACACAGAGTAAATGCTGTATATATGAAAACTGTGCATATTGGACATTGTTAGGAAAAACAGTAACTCATTGTCAGTGTGTAAATTAAGTACTACCATGTGTGCAAAAGTTTCCTTTGGTCTATGTAGGTAGCAGTTGAAAGGTCACTACTACATGCATAGATAACGAATTCCTTTCTGACAGCACACATCATCCCGGAGGAGGAGGAACTGGCTTTAATTTAGTAGAGCACATAGGTTAAAAGAAAACATACCCATAAGGTATGAAGAGCATTGAACCCCTATGCACTCAAGTTATACAACATGTGCACATACTTATAGGAATATAATCACGTGATGTTTTGTAACCCCATGTATACAATAAAAGGAGCAAAGAGGGAAGTCTGATTCGGAGTTGGCTGATGCCAGGTGAAGAGCTTACAACTCTAAGACCCTGCACGGACTTCCCTTGCTGCAAGTAAAACTCAGATATCGTGTCAAGCTTTGTTTTTGTCTGACTGTGGGTTTGATTCTTATCCTATCAGCGCTATGTTACGGTTCTGAACCTAACATACAACTTGGTCCTTCGAGCCGGATCCCAAGATATCGCCGCCCAGTGAGGAGGGAGAGGACACACCGGAGTCTGTCGACAGCCAGGACATCTAGGATGCCTGCAAAAAGACCTGGGGCGTGAATTCGTGGCCAGGCCGGTGCTTTAATGTCTGAACTCCCCTCGGTGGACGACGATTGACGGGATCCTGAATCACCCAGGGAGACAGAAACAACGCCAAAGTAAGGAAAGAGTACGGCTCTATAACCGTGAATGCGCAATTAGGTAACTCCGCCGTAAGGGAGGTAAATTAGGTAACTCCGCCGTAAGGGAGGTAAATTAGGTAACTCCGCCGTAAGGGAGGTCAATTCGGTAGGTAACTCCGCCGTAAGGGAGGTCAATTAGGTCACTCCGCCGTAAGGGAGGTTAACAGAGAGCTCGAGTGAATGTGTGTGTGTGTGTGTGTGTGTGTGTGTGTGTGAATGCCACTAGTGGAAACAACAGCACAGGAGGAAACCTAACGGTGTAAACGTAATCCTGTGGTCTGTTAAAGTACACATAGTAGTGGATTAAGGAAAATAGGTCCTGAAAAAGACACGTAGTCTGTAAAGGACACAAAGAATATTAACATAATGGGGAGTGAAAACAGTAAGCCTGCCTTAGAGGGAGACTCCAAGTTTATGGAACGGGCATATCCAGGCAGCACCAGATTCCTAGACAACTGGAAGAAAAAGTTTGAGTTTGACGGAAGATTAATGGAAGGGCAATGTAAGAAAGTAGTAGAAGGATTGATACTGAATGTGTCAGGAAAGACAGGGAAAAACAAGCGGCGAAAGGAAGAACAGTTAGGTGTAGCTAGAAAATGGTTAGAGCAAGTAAAAAAAAGGAAAGAAGCAGGGAGAGATAAGCGTACTACACTGCAAGCCACGGCAGTCGTAAATCAGGATGAAGAGACAGGACCCCCGTCTGATATACATAGACAGCGGAGGGAAGAAGCAGAGAGAGCAGTTAGAGCGTTGGAAAGATTAGACGCAGAAGAGGAGCGCCAGAGACAACAGGAAGAAGAAGAGGAACAAAAAGTGATAAACGAAATAGGCCCGACTGCAGCTAGACTAACTAGTCCCATAAGAACTAGAAGTCAGACAGCTAGGGCAACTGGCACGTATCCAGTGTTGACAGCCTATAAAGAAAAATACGGCATAACGAAAAAAAACAACGAATGTGAAGGCTGTGGCACAGGACCCGACCCCCCACCAAAATATAACACTGAAACATACCCCCTAATGGCGGTGGCTAACCCTCATTTCGGCATAAACGGTGACCAAGAACGAACTATTGACGTATACAGACCATGGACGGAGAGCGAATGTGCGGAAGCATGTAAAAGCTTAGGAGACTATGTCACTGATGTGGAGGGATGGATAGAGAGACATAAACAGTTAAGAGACTCCTACCGCCTAAATGGCATAGAAGTAAAACAAACGTTTAAAAGATGTCTCACATATAATTGGAATAGAGTAAGAAGAGTGTACACAGGGAAAGCAGCGGATGGTAACGTCCTAGGCTACGGTACAGCAGAACTAAATGCCCAGATACAACCCGTGTATGACAGCATGACCGAAGTATTCCGACGGAGACCAGACTACGCTAAAATAGCACAATGTAGACAAAAAGAAGGAGAGGACGTACATGAGTACAGGACAAGACTGGAGGGAGTGTTCAGACAGAACAGCGGACTACACGACGACGGTAATCCAGACGGCCCATATCAACAACAATTAAAACAGGCTCTGATGTCAGGCCTCCACCAGAGCATAGCTGACTTTATCAAAAAACACAATGTTAACCACCCGACAGACGGACTCGTCCCATGTATGAACTGGGCTCAACACGCCCAAAGTATTATAAAAAAGAAAAAGAAAAGGACGGCAGAAACAGCAGCCACATACTTATTAGACTATGAGGAACCATCACAAGTCTTTTTCCTCGGCCCGCCCAGAGGCAGGGGGCGTGGAGGAAGGGGGAGAGGCAGAGGCAGAGGAGGATGGGCTCCACTGCGCTACCCCGGAGGCAGGGATGACAGCTGTTGGAGGTGTGGCAAAAAAGGACACTATGCACGAGACTGCAGAGCAGAAGACAACTCTGACCAACATGACGAAGAATACGAGCAGTCACCCCCACACAACCCATTTCACAATAGATGACTAGAGAAGGAAAAGGGAGGAAAGGATCAAGGTAGCGTGGACGAGACACCCATACTAGATCTTACAGAAGTATTATTAAATTTCTCGGGAGATCATGAAAAACCCACAAGAGAATTAGAAGTAAACGGAAAACCCATCACATTTTTATGTGATTCAGGTGCAGACAAAACAGTTTTAAAACAACACGTACCTGGTTTAACACCATCAAATGGACGGATTTTTGTGAAATCCGCAAATGGACAGCTTAACTGTCATCGCACATCCAAACCGGTATGGATACGAGACTCACAATCAGGAGAGGAAACCCGAAGTTCAGTGGTAATCTGTCCTGAGTGTCCAGTCAACCTGTTAGGGAGAGACTTACTCTTAGCTATGAAAATATCTATAGTTCCTACCTCTAAAGGAATGGTCGCAGTGGGGAAAGGGGAGGCTGTCGACACACTAGTGGTGCAGAATCATAGCGAACCTTGTTACTACTGGTCCCTCGACATGCCTCAACCAGACCCTACTCACACTGGAGAACAACTCCTAAAGTTTGCAAGGAAAAAACAAACAGGCCAGTATCAAGAACAACACGCAGACCAGATGCACGTGACACTGAGGTTCAAGCATACCCCAGGGCCAGACCTACCATACAATGAGAAAGTTCAAAAATTAGGACCTCAGAGAATCACACTCAAAGCAATGTACACTGATGGGAAGGGAAAAACAGGGTGTAGCGTCGTGTTGTCAAAACCAGCACAAGAACTATACATAAACTATGGAATCGTACCACACGTCTCTATTACCAAACCTAAAAAGTTCGAATGGAAAGAGATAGGCCCATTTATAACCAAAGGAGAAAGAACCCAGACCTGGGAAAGAGCGGAAAAAGGGTGGGAAGTAAATGAAACTGAGACGATGTACAGGAAAGTGTTGAGCTGGGTTGTAGCTGTGTCACCCCATGTACATCTGTCCGCGTATGAGGACGATGTAGTTGAATGATATATAACTGATCTAAAGAACTATCCTGAATTGACGCAAGTCCCATCGTCATTCTGGTCAAAAGGGAAAACAGATGTAGGATTAATGACTACAGTAAAACCGGTAAAAATTAAAGCCAAAACAAATTATAGGCCAAGAGTGCGTCAATACCCATTAAAACCGGATGCCGAAAAAGGCATCAAACCAGTAATAAAAGACATGATAAGAGCAGGAATCTTAATAGAAGCCCCCGAAGCTACATGTAATACACCTATTTTTCCAGTTAGAAAGGCAGATTCAGACAATTGGAGGATGATTCAAGATTTAAGAGCGGTCAATGAAGCTGTTGAGAGTATGGCCCCATGTGTACCAGACCCACACACATTATTGAATCAGTTGAAAGCAGATAAAAAGGTGTTTACGGTAGTAGATCTAAGCAACGCATTTTTCTCTATCCCAGTGGACAAAGATTCACAGGGGTGGTTCGGATTTACAATAGAAGGAAGAAAATATACGTACACCAGGCTCCCACAAGGGTACTGTGATAGCCCCACTATATTTTCAATGGCAATACAGAACTGCTTGGCAGATTTCCCTACACCTGAACATTCACAGGTGATAGTGTATGTCGATGACATATTGATTGCAGCAGACACCAAGGAACACTGCATACACACGTCCATAGCATTGCTGAAACACCTCGCTCAAACAGGAAATAAGGCATCACTGTCTAAACTACAGTGGGTGCAAGAGGAAGTGACCTTTTTAGGTCATGTGGTCAGTGGTGACGGAAGACGCATACAAGAAGAAAGGAAACAAGCTATAACGCAGACACCAAAACCACAAACTAAACGACAAATGATGCAATTCCTAGGGTTATGTAACTACTGTAGATTATGGATCCCAAACTACGCAGAGCAGACTCAACCCCTGCTAGATCTCATCTATGCAAGTCCAATGAACCTCTCTGAAAAGATTAAATGGTCACTGGAAGGAGAAACAGCATTAGTAGCCCTTAAACAAGCATTAACCAGTACCACGGTTCTGGGACTACCGGACTATGATAAACCTTTCACACAAACAGTGGACTGCAAAGGTCCGTTTATGACATCAGTACTGACACAAGAATATGGAGGAAAAATGAAGCCAGTAGCTTTCTACTCTAAAAGATTGGACCCAGTGGCGTGTGCACTACCCCCGTGTGTAAGAGCAGTATGCGCAGCAGCACAAGCCGTACAGTGCTCCGCGGAAGTGGTGTTGTTTCACCAATTAACACTGCTAGTCACACACGAGGTGGATGTTCTGATGACACAAACTAAAATGACATTCTTATCACCAGCAAGACATCTTGCTATAATATCGTTACTGCTATCACAGCCACACATAACTCTGAAGCGATGCACCACATTAAATCCATCCACACTCATGCCCACGCCAGAAGATGGTACACCACACAACTGTAAAGCCTTGACAGAACAAATGTGCAAACCCAGACCAGACCTAACCGACATACCCCTAACAGAGGGTATGACATTGTATGTTGATGGTTCAAGCTCAAAGTCACCAGATGGAAAAACACAAACAGGATTCGCTGTGGTCACAGACAAAGAAATTGCACAGGCGAAAAAATTAGCCTCGAACCTCTCAGCCCAGGCGGCTGAAGTTATAGCCTTAACAGAAGCATGCAAAATAGCACAAGATCAGAGCGTCACTATATATACTGATAGTCAATATGCATTTTCTACACTGCATTTATTCGCAGCCCAATGGTCACGGAGAGGAATGACCACATCCACAGGAAAACCTGTCGAGCATGCGGACTTATTAAAAGAACTCCTTAAAGCAGTCCTGTTACCAAAAAGAATCGCAGTATGCAAATGTGCAGCGCATACAAAGAAAACGGACAGAGTAAGCAAAGGCAATGCATTTGCCGATAAAACAGCCAAAGAAGCAGCAACAGGACAATATGGCATATACACCATAGTCCATCAGAAACCAAACGAGGAAATCGAACCAATATCTAATGAAATTTTAATAGATATGCAAGCGAATTCACCAACAACAGAAAAACAGCTATGGTTAAAAAATGGAGCACAAATACAAAACGGCATATATCACATAAACAACAAACCTGTACTACCACGAAACCTATACAAAACAGCAGCCATTTTGAGTCATGGGCCTTGCCATGTCTCAACAGGAGGGATGGTTGAAGGGATACATCAACATTTCTATACAATAGGATTCAATTCATACTCAAAAAATTTTTGTAGATCATGCTTAATCTGCTGTAAACATAACTCCCAAGGAAACGTCAGACCAAAACGCGGTGTATTCCCGAGAGCTGAACACCCGTTTGAAATAATACACATGGATTTTATTGAATTAAATAAAAATAATAACTTCCAATATTGTTTGGTTCTGATATGCCCATTCTCCAAATGGGTGGAGATTATCCCAAGCAGAAAGGCAGATGCTATAACAGTAGCTAAAGCTATATGCAAAAACATCATCCCACAGCATGGCATTCCCAGAATAATATACAGTGATAATGGCTCACACTTTGTAAATGATGTGATAACATACCTAGCGCAACACTTAGGAATAACATTAAAAAATCATTGCTCGTACCATCCACAAAGTGCAGGGTTAGTGGAAAGAGCAAACGGTACGGTGAAATTAAGGCTACGAAAAACTATGGAGCAAACAGGAAGAACCTGGCCAGAATGTATAGATCTGGTAAAAATGTACATGAGAATAACCCCAACTGAAAATGGACTAACTCCATTTGAAATAGTAAATGGTAGACCGTTCAAATTACCATTATTTTATGACGATGAAAAAAAAGAACAAGAAGAAAACACATTAACTGATTGGATGTGTAAAATGATGAAAGGAAAAGAAATAATGAGTGCAAATAATCTGCCAGACCACGTTGTGTCCCCACAGGAAAATCCAGTCAAAGCCGGTGATTGGGTGCTGATAAAGGTCATCAAAAGGAAGTGTTGGTCCAACCCCCGCTGGACTGGACCATACCAAGTCCTCCTGACCACACCAACGGCCATAAAGATCGCGGAGAGAGGCACCTGGATACATTTGAGCCACTGCAAGAGAGTGACCCCCTTGACTGCTGCCAACAGCGGGTAACGGTGGAAGTCTGGTTACAAAGGGTGGGTGTAGCTCTAGGCTCCCTGGTCTCAACCCAGTGAAGAAAACAACTGATCCGCGCCCATAGTATCCTGTCAACAATGGCATGCAGGTGGGTCCTCCCCCTTGTGGTAACAACTTTTACAGGACTCTGCCTCCTGTCACTCCGCCAAGATGACGAAGGCACGATACGAAGGAAAAGATGGACCGATCAGCAACCAGACAAATGGACATGGATGGACGAAAACCCAAAACATTCGTGGGATACCAACATGTGGTACAGCTATGTAAAGGCCCTCGTCAGGTCGTATAATAAAAGTGATTGTTTCGTATGTTCCCACATGCCACACTCATCTACACAAGTGACCTTACATGCAAAACCTATGAACTGGACAGAAGCTAAATGCTTTTCCAGTTTCGCTGGGGTGGGGTACCAACATGAAGACATAATCATCAATGTCACCCTGGTAAAGGAAGGTGAGTCCGGATGGCTTGAGTTCACTGGACTTAAGAATGGGACATGTGACACCATGTTCTGGGTGAATTTTAACCGTACTAGTACAGGCCCTGTTGTTCCTCAGAAGGTATTCCTGAAAGATAACCCGACATTTCCCCTGTGTTTTGAGCAAACAAAGGGCACCGTCTTCTTAGGAAATTCCAGCAAACAATGTCAACATACGTATTATGGCGACTGGCAAGGGGCACCTGTGCACCAGAAAAGGCCATCCAATGGTACTTATTTAGTACAAGGAGGCTGGTGGCTGTGTGGCACTAATGCATATATTACCTTACCTGTTAATTGGATTGGAGTATGTACCCCAATATTTGTAACAGACCACACGTTCATTGTAGACAAAGAACAAACCTCAGTAAATAATGTTCGTCGTAAACGATCAACTGACCAGTGGATGACTGAGAATGGAATTAAGCCTCATGACGGTATATGGGGAACTGACGTACCAAAAGAACATAAACTCTGGACTGACGCATCAAAAGTAATCCTAGCTTTCTTCCCACAGTTAGGGGTAGGTAAAGTGATGCTACGCTTGGAGACTGTTGACTATAGATTCCAAGTGTGGGCAAATGCGTCTATAAAAGTAAATGAAGGCCAAAACCGAGAAATCAAGGCACTCCGCCTCATGGTGCTCCAGAACAGGATGGTATTGGACCTCCTGACTGCATCTGAGGGAGGTGTCTGTGTGAAAATAGGAACTACATGTTGTACATACATCCCTGACGAGGTTAACACCAACATATCCAAAGCCATGAATGTCCTGAAACAAATGCAATCTGTTATGACCAAAGACCACCCTGGTATAGGGAGCTGGGATATATATTCCTGGTTGACTACAGGCCCATGGTGGCATATGTTACTGAAGATATTCATGCCTGTACTCATGGTGTTGATAATATTCTGTGTACTCATAAGTTGTGTTATTCCTTGTCTACGGATGATGATGCAGAAGATGGTGGCAAACACATTCTTTAATTATATGCTCCTACAGCAATATGAACGAGATCCCCCTGAAAATGAGTGAAATGATTCCAAGGTCTAAAATGATGCATACATTGAAAATATGAAAACAAGTGATGTTATGTTGATGTCACAATGATCTAAGGAATTTACAAAATGACAAACAGGAGGGAATGTTAGGAAAAACAGTAACTCATTGTCAGTGTGTAAATTAAGTACTACCATGTGTGCAAAAGTTTCCTTTGGTCTATGTAGGTAGCAGTTGAAAGGTCACTACTACATGCATAGATAACGAATTCCTTTCTGACAGCACACATCATCCCGGAGGAGGAGGAACTGGCTTTAATTTAGTAGAGCACATAGGTTAAAAGAAAACATACCCATAAGGTATGAAGAGCATTGAACCCCTATGCACTCAAGTTATACAACATGTGCACATACTTATAGGAATATAATCACGTGATGTTTTGTAACCCCATGTATACAATAAAAGGAGCAAAGAGGGAAGTCTGATTCGGAGTTGGCTGATGCCAGGTGAAGAGCTTACAACTCTAAGACCCTGCACGGACTTCCCTTGCTGCAAGTAAAACTCAGATATCGTGTCAAGCTTTGTTTTTGTCTGACTGTGGGTTTGATTCTTATCCTATCAGCGCTATGTTACGGTTCTGAACCTAACAGACATCAGCAACAAATTTCCCCTATGAAGGTAAAACTAAACCTGTTCCTCTTGAATTGACCACTATTTCCACTTTCCTGTTCTCAGTACTGGACATGAAGCCAGAAGATCCAATGCAGCAGTACATCGAGCTAAATGCTCAAACATCAGGGGTGCTACTGTTGACAATGCATGATTGAGATGTTAAGCAGGTTTAATATCAATATAATGTATCATGTTCACTATCTGAATTTAGCCTGTTGGTTTATGATTACATTTAGTTACTAGCTCTAAACACCAAGTACCAAAATGTCTTTACTTTTTAGATGTTTGGTCATAACAGTTTGACCTGCTTATACTGGAACTTAATGAACCACAAAACATACAGTAAGTTACAGGGGGAAAAAAAAGTAAACCTCATTGTGTTGCTTGATGAAAAATGTTCCGAACATTCCCCAAATCACAGCATAAGTCATCGCCGAACACGTTACAAAAAAAGGTAACGATATCACAAAATGAAGAGGGAAAACCAACAATCCTCCCTTGAACAACAACTTGGTGATAGTTAGAAGAAAATGGTGCCTTAACAGGAAGGAACCAGACTCTGAGGTGGGTGGACATCTGCTTCAAGTAGCTGTAAGGAGGGGAGAGCAGAAAGAGAATAATAAACAATATATTCTAGGCCAATTGGTGTGACAGGTCAACACAGAGCAGAAACATGCAGATCCAGAGTTACCTGCAGAAAAATACAGGGAGAGAGAAGCCACAGGAGTAATGGCATGCAATGTGAGCAAACTTTCACTGGACTCTATTTTTTCTGCAAACAAATCCTATACCATCAGCAAAAAACAAAAGATGATAAAATTATGTCATATTTTTTACACAGTGGCTTTCATAGTGAAATATTTTCTCAGGAGCATTGAGTGGAAGCTGCACTCAAAGAACGATGCACTCAAAGAAAGCTGCAAGACTCTACACCTCAGTTGGTTTTGCTTTGTGTACAAACCTGCCGAGCCGGCAAACAGTGCTGTCTAAAGTTTACTATGTCATCACACCGGATTACTGTATATTTAGCTTCTCCACATTCAAACACTCTCTGATGTTCTGAAGCTCTAGAAATGACAAGTTGCCCAGAGCTGGTTTAAGGTTGAAATATTCTCTTAAATCAAGTCAATACCCAAGAATCACCAGCTCCCATTTGTGTGAACAGTGTGGTACTGTATATTTAATTCAATTTTCAATTCAATTTTATTCATATAGTGCCAAATCACAACACAGGTTATGTCATGGCACTTAACACGTTAAAGTCCTTACAGCAAGACTTTACGATACTATACAGAGAAACCCAACAATTCAACAATTCCCACATAAGCTAGGAGGGAAAAAAACTCCTCTTTAAGGGAGAAAAACCTCCAACAGAGGGAAGAAAAAACTCCCTCTTAACAGGAAGAAACCTCTGACAGAACCAGGATCAGAGGTGGGTGGAGCATCTGTTAACAGAACCAGAATGAGAGGTGGGCGGAGCATCTGCCTCGACCGGTTGGGGTGAGAGGAGAGCAGAGAGAGAAAAGGACAGCATAGAGATAGAAGAGAAGAACTGTTGGTGGAGACGACAAGCACAGAGCAGAGACATGCAGCTCCATGACGGGACATCTGGAAAAGAAAGAAGAGAAACTACACGAGCGAAGGAACTGAATGGAGACAACAGATAATAAGAAGAAACTATGGGAGAGAAAAAGATGGTGAGGTATGAGTCAGTTAAAGAGTAGGAGGAAAGAAAAGAAGCTCAGCATGTAACGAGGTCCCCCAGCAGCCTCGGCCTATAACAGCATAACTAAGGGTTGGTTCAGGTCTACCTGAGCCAGCCCTAACTATAGGCTTTATCGAAAAGGAACGTTTTGAGTCTAATCTTAAAGCTAGAGAGGGTTTCTGCCCCTCAAACACAAACTGGGAGCTGGTTCCAAGTACAATAACTTCCGTTTTGTCTGAATTTAGAAGCAGGACGTTTTTGGTCATCCAGGCCTTTATGTCTTTTAGACAGGCTTCAAGTTGTACTAACTGATTAGTTTCATAGAAACATATAGCTGAGTGTCATCTGCATAACAATGGAAGTGTATGCATTGCTTCCTGATGACATCTTCTAATAGAAGCATGTACAAAGTAAAAAGTATTGGGCCTAACACTGAGCCTTGTGGAACTCCATAACTAACTCTTGTTTGTCTGGAAGACTCATTGTTGACATGGACAAACTGGAATCTATCTGATAAGTAGGATTTGAACCAGTCTAATGCAGTTCCTTTAATCCTCGTCTTCTAATCTCTGTAATAAGATCGTATGATCAATCGTATCAAAAGCAGCACTAAGGTCCAGAAGAACAAGTACAGAGACGTGTCCATTATCTGAGGCTAATAAAAGGTCGTTAGTAACTTTCACCAGAGCTGTTTCTGTGCTATGATGAACATCACATCAGTGACAGTAACAGGAAGGCTCTGCCCGATTCGCTCCCTAATAGTAAGAATTTTATTGGTAAAGTTAATGAAGTCATTACTGCTGAGAGCTGAAGGAATAGAGGGCTCAACAGAACTGTAACTCTTTGTCAGCCTGCTACAGTGCTGAACAGAACCCAGGGGTTGAATAATGAATAGTATCAACCCACTCACCGTGGTAACCACACCCTCGATCTGGTTCTGTCATATGGGATGGAAACTGAAAATGTAATTGTATTTCCTTCAAACCTTGTTTTGTCGGACCACTTCTTATTGACATTTGAAGTTACAATAATGGACTACACAGACTGTGGGAATAAATCCCACGACAGTAGATGTCTGTCAGATGATGCCGTGGCCAAGTTTAAGGAAGCAGTTACATGCTTATCCTCTTCGATGCCGTGTGTTAAAGCAGTGGAAGACATCTACATTGATCTTAGTCCCACACAAGTGGATCATCTGGTAGAAAACACTGCAGTATCTCTGCTACAACTCTAGATGATGTCGCCCCTCTGAAGAAGAGAGTCATGAACCAGAGGAAGTTGTCTCCATGGTACAACTCAGAATTACACTCTGCTGGGCAGCGACTAGAAAAATGGAAAGGAAATGGAGTTCCACTAATTTAGAAGAATTTCACCTGCCTGGAAGGATAGTCTAATATTATGTAAGAAAGTTCTTCGTAAGGCCAGAACTTTATATTATTCATCATTAATAGAGGACAACAAGAACAACCCCAGGTTTCTTTTCAGCACTGTAGCAGGCTGACAAAGAGTCCCAGTTCTGTTGAGCCCTCTATTCCTTCAGCTCTCAGCAGCAATGACCTCATTAACTTCTTTACTAATAAAATTCTTACTAGTAGGGAGAGAATCGGGCAGACCCTTCCTGTTACTGTCATTGATGTGATGTTAAACACAGCAGCCCTGAAAGCAGCTGTAGGACCAGATGTAAACTTGGAACATTTCTCTCCTGTTGAGCTCTCTGAGTTAACTAGAATTATTTCTTCATCTGGATCCTCTAGCTGTCTGTTAGATCTCATCCCAACTAAACTTTTTAAGGAAGTCTTCCCTTTAATTCATACTTCCATATTAGATCAGATCAACCTATCTATTGTAACCGGCTATGTACCGCAGGCTTTTAAAGTGGCTGTAATTAAACCTTTACTTCAAAAGCAGACTCTTGATAAGCTGTTTTAAGAAACCACAGACCAATTTACAACCTGGTGTTTATTTTTATAATCCTTGAAAATGTTGTTGCAAATCAACGTTTTGATCATTTACAAAGGAATGATCTGTTTGAAGATTTTCAGTCTTTAGAGTTCATCATAGCACAGAAACAGCTCTGGTGAAAGTTACTAACGACCTTTTATTAGCCTCAGATAATGGACTCATCTTTGTACTTGTTCTTCTAGGCCTCAGCGCTGCTTTTGATACGATTGATCATAAAATCTTATTACAGAGATTAGAGGACATTACGAGGATTAAAGGAACTGCATTAGACTGGTTCAAATCCTACTTATCAGATAGATTCCAGTTTGTCCATGTCAACAATGAGTCTTCCAGACAAACAAGAGTTAGTTATGGAGTTCCACAAGGCTCACTGTTAGGCCCAATACTTTTTACTTTGTACATGCTTCCATTACGAGATGTCATCAGGAAGCACTGCATCAACTTCCATTGTTATGCAGATGACACTCAGCTATATCTTTCTATAAAACCAGATGAAACTAATCAGTTAGTAAAACGTGAAGCCTGTCTGAAAGACATAAAGGCCAGAATGACCAAAAACTTCCTGCTTCTAAATTCAGACAAAACAGAAGTTATTGTACTTGGTCCTAAACACCTCAGAAACTCTTTCTGTAATCACTTAGTTACTCTAGATGACGTTGTCTTGGCCTCCAGCAAAACTGTGAGGAACCTTGGAGTCATCTTTGATGAGGATTTGTCCTTTAGCCACCATATAAAGCAAATCTCCAGAACTGCCTTCTTTCATCAACGTAATATTAATAAAATCAGGAAAATCCTTCCTCAGCGTGACGCAGAAAAACTCATTCATGCGTTTGTTACTTCTAGACTAGATTATTGTAATTCCTTGTTGTTAGGATGTCCAAATTACTCATTAAAAACCTGCAGCTGATCCAAAATGCTGCAGCAAGAGTACTGACAGGATTTAGCAAGATAGATCATATTTCTCCAGTTTTATCTTCTCTTCACTGACTTCCTGTGAAATCAGGAATAGAATTTAAAATTCTCTTGATGACTTACAAAGTTCTACATGACCAGGCTCCATCATATCTTAGAGATCTTATAGAACCATATAATCCTAGCAGAGCACTTCTCTCCCAGTACGCTGGTCTACTTGTGGTTCCTAGAGTTTACAGAAGTAGAATGGGAGGCGGAGCTTCAGTTTTCAGGCTCCTCCCCTGTGGAACCAGCTCCCAGTTTGTGTTGGAGGGGCAGAAACCCTCTCTAGCTTTAAGATTAGACTCAAAACGTTCCTTTTCGATAAAGCCTATAGTTAGGGCTGGCTCAGGTAGACCTGAACCAACCCTTAGTTATGCTGTTATAGGCCGAGGCTGCTGGGGGACCTCGTTACATGCTGAGCTTCTTTTCTTTCCTCCTACTCTTTAACTGACTCATACCTCACCATCTTCTTCTCTCCCATAGTTTCTTCTTATTGTCTGTTGTCTCCATTCAGTTCCTTCGCTCACGTAGTTTCTCTTCTTTCTTTTCCAGATGTCCCGTCATGGAGCTGCATGTCTCTGCTCTGCGCTTGTCATCTCCACCAACAGTACTTCTCTTCTATCTCTATGCTGTCCTTTTCTCTCTCTGCTCTCCTCTCACCCCAACCGGTTGAAGCAGATGCTCCGCCCACCTCTGATCCTGGTTCTGTTAACAGATGCTCCGCCCACCTCTGATCCTGGTTCTGTCGGAGGTTTCTTCCTGTTAAACGGAGTTTTTCTTCCCTCTGTTGGAGGTTTTTCTCACTTAAAATGAGTTTTTTTTCCCCCTCCTAGCTTATGTGGGAATTGTTGGGTTTCTCTGTATAATGTTCTAAAGTCTTGCTGTAAGTACTTTAACGTGTTAAGTGCCATGAAATAGCCCATGTTGTGATTTGGCGCTATATAAATAAAATAAAATTGAATTGAATTGAATTAATACAAAGTCCTGGCCTTACGAAGAGCTTTCTTACATAATATTAGACTATCCTTCCAGGCAGGTGAAATTCTTCTAAATTAGTGGAACTCCATTTCCTTTCCATCTTTCTCGTCGCTGCCTAGCAGAGCGTAGTTCTGAGTTGTACCATGGAGACAACTTCCTCTGGTTCATGACTCTCTTCTTCAGAGGGGCGACATCATCTAGAGTTGTAGCAGAGATACTGCAGTGTTTTCTACCAGATGATCCACTTGTGTGGGACTAAGATCAACGTAGATGTCTTCCACTGCTTTAACACACGGCATCGAAGAGGATAAGCATGTAACTGCTTCCTTAAACTTGGCCACGGCATCATCTGACAGACATCTACTGTAGTGGGATTTATTCCCACATGCTGTGTAGTCCATTATTGTAACTTCAAATGTTAATAAGAAGTGGTCCGACAAAACAGGGTTTGAAGGAAATACAATTAAATTTTCAGTTTCCATGCCGTACGACATAACCAGATTGAGGGTGTGGTTACCACGGTGACGGGGTTTATTTACATTCTGAGAAAAGCCTATAGAATCTAATAATGAGCTGAAAGTAGAACTGAGGCTGTCGTTGTCCACGTCAACATGAATATTAAAGTCTCCCACTATCATAACTTTATCTGAACTCAGCACTAAATCTGATCAAAAGTCAGAATTCAGTTAGAAACTCTGAATAAGGACCAGGTGGGAGATAAACAACAACAATACAATCCATTTCTCTGCTTTCCAGTTTGGGTGAGAGACTAAGAGTCAGACTCTCAAATGATTTACAACTAAGTTTCGGTCTTGGATTAATTGATAAACTTGAGTGGAAGATTGCTGCCACTCCTCCTCCTCCTCCTCCTCTTCATCTTCCTCCTCCTCCTCCTCCTCCTCGGCCTAAATCTCTGGGAATATGATAATTAATATGACCGGGAGGAGTTGCTTCATTAATCCTAACATATTCTTCCTGTTGCAGCCAGGTCTCTGTGAGACAGAGTAAATCAATCTGATGATCAGTTATCAAGTCATTTACTAACAGAGATTTAGACCAGAGAGATCTGATATTTAATAGTGTGCTTTTAATTGTCAGATTTTTTTGATCCATTAATTTGGTAGGATCAATTTTGATTAAATTTCTATTGATACATCTTTTCTTGAGTTTTTTAAATATAGGTGGTCTGGGACACAACCTCTATAGGATGTTGAAGGTTTTGGGTGAGTGACAGCTCTAAAGAAGCTGCAGAGGAGCTGTAAGAGCTGCGTCCTGGCCTCAACCCTTGATGTCAGGTTTTAGGGCTGTTAAGAGACACGGCCATGTTTCTAGAAAGAAGAGCTGCACCATCCAAAGTAGGATGGATGCCGTCTCTCCGGATCAGACCAGGTTTTCCCCAGAAAGTATTCCAATTGTCAATGAAGCCCACATTGTTAGTGGGACACCACCTCAACAACCTTGCACATTCTCATAAAGCTGATAGCATTGCTCTTGGTGTCGTTAATTGGTCCCCTAATTGGACCAATTCATTAGTGTTGAATGCATGAAGAGAAACCACAGCTGGGCCCGGGAACACTGAAGGATCCGCACTAAATATATTCTCCCCTGTCTCCAGTCTACCATGTTTAATGTGACACGAGCACTTTATTGCAGATATAAACAAATTGGCCCAGGGGAGTTTATGCTGCGGCTTCTATGCATAGTAGTCTGTTACCGCAGATATTATCTGAGAAAGACTCAGCCAAAGAGAGAGGGGTTTTTTTTGTGTTTTTTTTCTTCTTTTAAGTACATAAAGTAGGTCATGAATTTCAAAAGTGCAGATTACCATTTCCACACTCAATTCCATTAATCAACGCTTCTGCCATTGAGTCCCACCAGAGAAAACAATGAATAAGACCATGTTACTTTGGAATTAATCTATTAATCAAATGGCACATGAGGAAGTACCTGCAACGTGGCATCAGCGCTGGGAAGCATCCAGGGGGTTGTGGTAATGAGCAAAACGTAATCCAACACTGCTGTAATAAATCCTCTTTTCATGAAGGTGGACTGTTCACTTTTTGTTGTGGAGGTGTTTTAGAGAGGTGTTGGTCCAACTTAATGATGAAGGTGTGGAGGGAGGGTGTTTCAGACATTCCTTATCATTCTACAAACACTGTTCATTAAAATATACCTTTATTCACCTATATATTCATTCATTTTGAAGTTTTAATATAGGCTTCTTGATCTTTACTGTTATCTTAATTGTTCCCCTTTTCTCCAGAAGAATCCGATAATGCCCCTTTGAGACTCTCAAGAGTGTTGCTTTTATCCATTTAACTAAGGCTAAAGAAAGACAATCTGTCAGTGTGAGAGCTTGACATAGAGCTGTGGCAGCTGTGCTCCAACAACCATGCCCTCTTCTTCTTTCCTCTTTTACACAATCAGGAAAATTTGGCTCAAAATAAAATCCAGTAGTGCACAATGTAAATGTCTTTGCCATACTTTTAAATTCAGTTTAGGGTCTGATAAAGAAAATAATTGATTATTTAGAAACTACAAATGAGTGGATCATTTTCAGTGTCTGTGGCGACAGCTAGAAAGCATTTTAAAAGGAGGAAGACAGAGACATCAGATGCAGAGTAAATGATGGCCGTGTTTAAACTTCTAATTATAGGCGTTTGTGTCTTCAGAGCTGCCCGCTGTTAGAAGAAGATGCTGCTCTGCTCACCCTAAACCATCATTAAACCCTCAGAAAAGATCTGACTCTATCACGTAGAGACACAGAGAGGGAGCCGGCAGGGGTGTTATTTGGAAAAGGTAACTACGTTTGTCTGGGCTGTTAGGGCCTGATTTACTAAGATCTCAAATAACGGGTACTAAATTGCGTGTTCCTTCCAAAAGTTAGCAAATTATTTTGCACCTGTTTTGCGGGTGATTTACTGAGTAATTGCATCATTGAAATCAGGTGCAAATAAATATGGGTTTGTGTGTTAAAGTGATTCCAGCCATGAAGAACAGAGGGACCGCAAAAGGAAAAGGAAATCTGATCCCATTGAAATTAAGAAATATACATTTTATAAGAACAAAACACTATGTAGGAGATTATCAGCAAGAAAGTCAATAATGTGGGAAAAACAAAAAGATGAAAAAAATGTTTAATAATAAAACGTTGGCAAATAAAAGAGGAGGACGGTGGATGAGATCCTCTAACAAACAGGTCCAAATCAGCAGGTCCAGATCTTTATGTGATAAGCAAATGTTGAAACTGAGAAACTGTATTTCTATCTGGTTTCTTCTTTGGAGAGTTTTAACCTGCATTTGTGGATGCAGCGATGAACTGTGTTCACAGATGATGGTTTTCACAAGTGTTCCTGAGCCCATGCAGTGATTTCCACTCCAGAATAGTGTGTTTTTAATGCAGTGCTGCCTGAGGGCCCGAAGATCACCACCATCCAATATTGGTTTCCAGCCTTGTCCCTTGTGTTCAGAGATTTCTCCAGATTCTCTGAATCTTTTAATGATATTATGAACCGTAGACGATGAAATCCACTAATTCTTTGTAGTTTTACGTTGAGGAACATTATTCTTAGAATGTTGCACTAATAAATAACAACATTTTCTTTATTTTCCTTAAATATTTATAATCTGTCTTTCAGTGCCAGTAATACACACACACACACACACACACACACACACACACACACACACACAGAGCGTATCTTTGTGTGAAGTCACACACAGCTGTGGAGGTTCTCTTAAGTAAGGAATAGGGTAATAATAAAATGGCAAGCTTTGAGAAGCCCTCACCTTTCTCTGCATCTGTGGCAGACTGGTCCCTAACTCCAACCTTAACCTTCCCACATTTAAACACAGTGATTGGTGCCAGCACCAGTCTTCTGCCTACCCCACGGATGTATTAAGATTGGATGCTATCCATCCCCTGTGCAGGATATGGACCCAATAGCAACCACAGAGACAGATAGAATGCAGAAACTGGTCTTTATTGTTACATGAGGTGGTTGGAGAATAAGCTCAAAGGTCCATGGTCTCCTCTGAGTGGGGCAGGAGGCTGAGAGACTGGGGATGAGTCTCCAGCCAGAGGGTTCAGAGTCCACTTCAGGGGGAGTGGTCAGTCTCCCACTTCGGGAAGAGTTGGTGCTGTCAAGCTCTGGAGGAGCGGCTTGGACAATACCTGGCCGGTTGGCACACTGGCAGGTAACTGAGCAGGTAGACAAAAAAAGAGAGGTCAGAACCGGACAGTGTAACGAGGGTCGAAAACTCCAGGCGAGCTGAGTGCAGGACCGGGGTAGATATACAGCCAGGCGCTGATTAGTGGCATCAGGTACAGCTGTCCAAGCTGAGCAGGTGGTGATAATTATTGTGATGTTTCTGGTGGCAGGCAGTGGAGAAAACCACACCCTCCAGACACAGACCGAAACACAGAGCATGTGGAAGGCAAAAACAAACAGGGGAATGAAAAGAGGTCGGGGGAAACAAAAGGGAAAGAGCACAGGGGCAGACAGAGATCCTCACATAATTGTGTCTGCTCCATTTTCTACAGCATTCAGCTATTTACAACTTAAATAAAAGCAATATAGAAATGTTTCCATTCCCACCTTTTTTTTGCTTCTTCTTATTAACAATTGTTACAACAATAACAACAACAATAAAAAAAATGATAATATAATGACAATAAACTATTTACAAAATACTTTTAAAAAAGTGCTTTCCAGGAGAATTCTGATAAAACAATCAAAATCAGGTCACTAGAATTAAAGAGAAGAAATAAGGCGATTGTAACTTGTGTTTACATGCAACATTGTATTTCAAGAAACACATTTGTCCATGATGAATTCTTCATTCTTTGTAAAATGACCTAAAGTCTAACAACCATGTACGTATTGTGGCTACAGCAAAGTCACAACTCTCTTTTCCTATTCTTGCAAAACTTTTGCAAAAGCCATTTCATTGAATTTTTACTCACCTGAAATAAACACACAGAAGTCATATTTGAAGGTGAGTGGAGTTTCCTCCATCCCAGAAACAAAACAGGTGCTGCAATTGTTCCGAGTGTGGGAGGTAAGCATGCATTGATGTCTGGGAGGTTTTTGTAACCCACTCCCACTTAACGCTAGTTGGTTTGGGATGGTGCTTAATGTGGCAGATCCTCCACATGAACGTGCAAACAGAGTGAGAGTGTGTGGAGAGAGGGTAGAGGGGGTGGAATGAAACTCAGCCACACAGTTAATGGTGGGTGTGCATGTAAGAGGCAGCTTCAGGAACGGTCCAATCACGAGGTCAAAAATATTATAAGCATTAGCGATACGCAACCAGTAAAAAGTAGGAGTGTTCAGGGTGCAGAGAACGGCGTCCTGTGGAAAATATGAAGCAACCAATAGGAGGGTCTTAGTTCACCTGCTCGCCACAAGTTAAAGGACTAAAATACAGAATCCATTCCATCCCAACACATACAGCAAATTCACCACACACTCTCACTTAGTGCGTTAATGTGGAGAGTCCACCACATTAAACGGAAGAGTTTTTGAACCTGGACTCTATTTTCTCATCATTTTGGGTGTAAGAGACTGATGGAGACAACAACTAATAAAATAGATCCAGTTTTGATATAAAGCTCTTTGGCCAGAATCTGCAAAACATACTCCTACATAATACTAAAAGAGCTGTTTTTTTTTTTTTTACCTGTCAGACTCAGATTCTTAATATAATAGATGAACAACACAACGTAACCCAAAACATTAGTCTCATTCTGAAATCTTTCAACAGGTGAGTTATCGCAGGAAGTTAAAGGTTGAAATGTGAGTGAGAGTTGGAATACAGAAAGCATTGCTTTGTGTCATCTAAATAATGGTTGGCTTCTTTTATAACGGATGACTGGAGAGTTAGACTGTGTGGACAAAGTAACGGATCAGCAAAAAAAAAAATCTGATAAGCCTTTGGTTCCACAATAGAAAGAAAACAGTCGCAGTAAAACCATGTCTGGAGGTCATTTAGAATGTTTTATGGTACAGTTTCACTTGTCATTAACAGTAAAGATCCATTTTTAATTTTCCAAACAAGGTCGCCTGCTTTGTTGGCGACACAGATTTACCTCCGTTTTTTTAATTTGTTAGGTGACAAGCTAATTGAGCTTTTCACATGCAGCTATCCTACGGGGCTGGCATAGTGACAAAGGTTGACATTAAAAAACAAAACTTGAAACTGAAAAAAGGAATCATTGCCATTGAAACACTCGTATTGTAGAAAGTTGTATTGAGACTGAAAAAGCTTTACAATCTCATTATTGATGTTTTTGCATTACGATGCGCTTTTTAATGACAATCTTCATTCAGTGATTGATTGATTGGATTGAGATTTTGTTATAATGTTTTTCTATTTTAAGTGTCGGTGCGTTTTAGTTTTTTTTTTTTTTTCAATGTTACAGGTTTCAAGCCAATCTTTAGATCATCAAAAGAAGAGGGGGGGGGGGTTGAGGGGAGGGGAGGGGCAAAGAGGTTGTGACACACACACATAATGTGCATAACAATAATAAAGACCATGATTGTTTCTGAACGCGCCGTTGGTCAGAAGAACCGCGACCACGGATCTTGCAGATGTCTTCCACCACTTCACCTGCAACTCCAAAACCACAAATGTGTTGGTTTCTTTGCGCTGTTGGTTTTTCACAAAGAACCAGGCTGGGCAAAAGTTAACTTTTAACAGAGGTTATGCTGGTTGGCAGAGCACCGCTGGAACAAGTGCTAATGTTTTCCAACCTCCTTGACCCCCCCCCCCCTCCACCCTTCTACCAAGCCACTTTGTCAACTATTTTACACAAAAAAATTGATGACATACGCTTCTCATTTTCTAATCGATCTTCTGTAACTACATTTCCATCAACTTCATCTTCATCACCTTCACTTTCCTCTTTCACCCCCTGTCTCCCAATCAAGTTGTTACCTTGGTAACCTCCACCCCCCCAACCACCTGCCCCCTTGACCCCATCCCATCTCATATTCTCCAGTCTATTGCTCCTGACCTTCTTCCTTTTCTCTCCCATCTCATCAACACTTCTGTCAACTAGTTGTTTCCTGAACTCTCTGAAGGAGAGAGTGAACCCTCTCCTGAAGAAACCCCCCCTCAACCCGTCTGAAGTAAACAACTACAGACCGTCTCTCTTCTTCCCTTTCTTTCTAAAACTCTTGAGCGAGCTATCTTTAACCAACTCTCCTCCTATCTCCATCATAATAACCTTCTTGACCACCAGTCTGGTTTCAACAGACCACTCAACAGAGACGGTCCTCCTTCTGTCTCTGAGCAGCTTCACACTGCTAGAGCAGCCTCTCTGTCCTCTGTCCTGATCCTTCCAGACCTTCTGCTGCATTAGACACAGTGAACCACCAGATCCTTCTTTCCTCTTTCAGGACCTCGGTGTCTCAGGCTCTGCTCTCTCCCTGTTCTCATCCTACCTCAATGACCTCACTTACCGGGTAACTTGGAGAGGATCTGTGTCTGAACCTTGTCCTCTCACTACTGGTGTCCCTCAAGGCTCCGTCCTGGGTCCCCTCCTCTTCTCTCTGTGCACCGACTCTCTCGGCTCTGTCGTTCACTCACATGTCTTTTCCTACCACAGCTATGCTGATGACACCCAACTGATCCTCTCTTTTCCCCGATCTGAAACACAGGTAGCTTCATGAATCTCTACCTGTCTGACTGACATCTCTCAGTGGATGTCCTCACACCACCTGAAAATCAACCTCGACAAGACCGAACTGCTCTTCCTTCCAGGGAAAGACTCTCCCACCCTCGACCTGACTACTACCTTCAACAACTCTGTTATCCCGACCCTGACTGATAAGAACCTCGGAGACACTCGACAGTCAACTCTCTCTTACTGCCAACATCACTGCAACAACACGTTCCTGTAGATACATGCTGCACAACATCAGGAGAATACGTCCTCTTCTCACTCAGAAGGAGGCGCAGGCTCTGGTCCAGGTTCTGGTCCTGGTTCTGGTCTAGGTTCTAGTCTAGGTTCTGGTCCAGGCTCTGGTCATCTCACGTCTGGACTACTGTAACTCCCTCCTGGCAGGTCTACCTGTTAGTACCATCTGACCTCTGCAGCTCATCCAGAATGCTGCAGCTCGACTGATCTTTAACCTCCCGAAATTCACTCACATTACTCCGCTCCTACTCCTCCTCCTGCTCCTCCTCTGCTCCCTTCACTGGTTACCAGTAGCTGCCCGCATCTGTTTCAAGACATTGGTACTTGCGTACCGTGCTGTGAACAGATCGGGTCCAGTCTACATCCAGGACATGGTCCAACCCTACATCCCAGCCTGCTCCCTCCGCTCCTCCTCCTCTGCTCCTGCTCCTCCTCCTCCTCTACATCCAGGACATGGTCAAACCCTACATCCCAGTCTGCTCCCTCCGCTCTGCTTCTACCAATCAGCTTGTTGCTCCTCACTGAGCTAAACACTCTACAAAATCCCGACTGTTTGCTGTCCTGGTTCCTAAATGGTGGAATGAGCTCCCCACCGACATCAGGACAGCAGAAACTCTGAACATTTTCCGCCGCAAACTAAAAACACACCTCTTCAGACTTTACCTTGACTAGTAGCACTTAAAATGGCACTTACTTATAGCACTTTGAAGTTTGGCTATCTTGAAGAAAATTGTACTTTCTTGATTGTTGTTGTTCTGGTTTTGAACCCTCATGGTTGAAATGTACTTATTGTAAGTCGCTTTGGATAAAAGGGTCAGCTAAATCAAATGTCATGTAATGTAATGTAATGTCAGCTAATATGTCAACTAGCTAACCTGCTGTTTATGCGAGATGTCCTGCCTTTTGATGTCTTTTGTTTTCTAGGAGTCGGTCATGATCAAAGTGATGTTGCTGAATATTCTGCATGAGATTGTTTATGCGACAATAATAATTACTATTGTCCCCCTGTAAATTCACCCCAGTCACACGGGTGAAGGCCATTCTTTAACGAGGAGCAGAACTAACTGCGAGCGGAAAGACGATCGATGCAGTGCATTTACTAAACTCAAGATTCATAATCATAAGCGTGTGAGAAATGGAGTGTGTGCGCCTTCAGGTGTTATGATCATGAGCTCCCGGATATTTCATCAAAGAGAGCTTCTAAAGCTGTGCGGGGAGGTCAAAGCAACCTATTGACAGACTCTACCACTCCGTGTTTCCGCCAAGAGTCAGAGCTGATGAAGCTGACCCCCCCACTGGGAGCGCTAGCTCACATGCTAATAAGGAACTAAACACAGTGGTTCCATTGGCAAGCACACTCCTGTTTCATCAGCCAGGAGATAGCATTGATCAGTGTGTCTGGTGGCAATGTTTTTAATTGACTAGAGAAAACAGACGAGTCTGTTAAGAAAATGTTAATGCAAGGACGTGGAAAGGAAGAAGCAACGTGCCTTGAACAAAATCAAACATCAAGAGTGAAACAGACAACTGGATAAATCTGGACAACTCAAAGAAGACAAAAATAAACCAGTTCTCATGAGACACTGTGCTTCCACTGACTTTCAGCTCACAGTACGGCGTGTCACTTCTTCAAGCTCAGTTACTTCTTCTTTACATGATTTCAGAGTGATACACTGTAAAATAAAAATATTTCAGTATAAATGTCAATGTCCTAAAAGCCAGACCCCCCACTGTTAACACTTTTACACTGGCTGACGTGGATCTTCATTAAGAGGAACATGACAAGCCCTGGTCCAAGAACCCCATTAAGCATCCAGATGAAACAGGAAATTGTAGGGCTCAGTTAGCCCGGCTGCACTGACGTTGGCTCACAGCTCCACTTTTCATCTCTGTAAATCCAGTCTGGTAAGTCGGCTCATATTAGCGTTTGCGCAGCAACTCCGAAGGGCGGACCAATCAGAGAGCAGTGTTAACCGTGCTTGTCCGGCCCCTCCTTCACTGTGATTGGACAGCTGCTGACAGTGACGAGCGCAGTAGTACGATTTATATTAACTGTCATTGACTGAAGAAAAAAAAGGCTGTACCTTAAGCGTTTAGCGCAGAATAAACGATCAGAACCTCGACAAGTTGCTGGTGATCATTAAAACATTTTTAAAAATATGTTGTACTCAGGAAAAAACGCTTTAGTGGACAATTGCTGCAGGTAGTTGCAGCGTGTCGGCGCCTGCTGATTGGTTAAAATAACCCGGAGGTCTTCGCCCAGTAGGATGGAACAACTGCAAACGATTCCCAATCGACGGTGTCCAGACCCATATATTCAGAGTGAAACTTGGTTCTGGTTCGCAGCAGGCTACGGCTCACTTTTCCAGAAGTAAGAAAACTTCCAGCAAAAATCTCACTTGGCATTTGTAATAACGCAATGAAATAACCCGACAGCCTTACCTTAACTGGGTGGTACATAAGCCTACAACATAGAGCGAATGATTGTGTTAACTGTAACAACGTATTCATTTAATTGCAATGACTGTAAGATTTGACAGCGATGAATACAAACAACAATACTACTTGTATCAGCCTATTTCCAAAGAAATAAGATCAGGTCCACAACCAGTCTGTTGAGTGGGTGGCAGACTGATGAGAGAGTTGTGCTTGACAGATCCTCTCCTTAATCTCCCAGACTGCAGATCTGAAGTCACCACTTATTTGGAATGCGGTCTTACGTCGGAAGTGCGATTGATTTATGCAGAAGGCGGCTGCTGCATTGTGTGCAGCAGCCGCCAGCTTTTATGTCTGAAGTGAGGATGAGTTCTTATCAGCAGGTCTGAGCGGCTCGCATGAGGTGAGAGACTGCCTTTGAGTCGGTGTTGACAAGCGAGTGGCAGGTGACCGACGGCCGGGCGTCCTGTCATGTCTGAGGTGCCGGTAATGCGACACGAGTTATTTCTCCTCCCAGAAGGACTGAGAGCTCTTTGAGGTTTCTTTTTTTAACCCGGCTAAATTTAATTTGCAGCTCGCAGTGTGTGGAGCCTGGAGATGTAAGACGGGTTGTGTCCTCTGTGGCGATTCCCCGGAGAACGAGGCTGGGTCACGAACTCCTTCTCTGGGGACACGAGGAGTGGAGGGCAGCTCTCCTTGAAGGGAGACCAGCTCGTGTGTGTGTGTGTGTGTGTGTGTGTGTGTGTGTGTGTGTGTTGCAACAGTGTTAGATGACAGTTGTATAAATAAATTTATCCACATAGACTGGAAAAAAAGCTCATTTTGCTCATTTCTGTGAGGAATTGTTCTCTGATGCCTCTTCAGGCATGTATTCTCCGACATCAAATGTGGCGGTGGAAATGTCAAACAAGCCAAAGCCGGATATTTCAGGGACATTAGCCTGACATTATCACTAATGATATTGGAATGGGGATACAAGCTGACACCGAGCACAGTTCCCAAAAGCCTCATTGTTCTGCTGTTGTTTACAAGAGCAGAAATGGCCTAAACATTTTATTATTTGTGCAGCCGGGTGGTTCATTTATCAGTATATGATTTTTCACTTTGGTTTAGAATATCTCTCAGTTATGTTTAGATGGCAATCAATGTGTTCTTTGTTGTTTTCTTCTAAGTCTAATAGTGTTTTGTTACCTAAGTAAAATGCAAACTAGATTTAAGGGGGTTGCCACGGTTTCACTTGCTATTTCAAACTATAGTCAAAAGGTGGCAGCGATAAGTAAGATGATTGTTACTCCGACAAGTGCGTCTTTATTCCTGTTTGACGGACCCTGGAGATTTAGCTGTTAGACGGTGCTTATGTTTACAACGTATGTCTGTGAAAACAATCCATCTACCAATGTCTTGAGGCTGTTTCACAAAGGCAGAATTAAGATATCCAGGATAACAGAGTAAAGCCATTCTTGACCGAGCCCAGTCAGTGCATCCGGGCTTCAGCCTGGTTCATCAGGTGCGCATAGTTCAAGCCAGGTGTAAATAATCTTGATAAATGAACATCCACGGCTGTCTTTAAAAGACTGCGCGGTCGATCACAGATTCACTGATGGAGAAATGGAAAAGAGGTGTGAGACACACTTCACTCCTGGTGAGAATCAACTCTTCATGGAAGCACACGCGAAGGAAAAGGAAAAATATGTTAAAAGGAAACTGCTGCAGTAATTAAAGGGCTTCAAAAGGTGTGGCAGACAATAATGGACTGACTGAATGACAAGTATCCTAAAAATACACATTTACCGACCACTTATCTTAACTGAAAATGTTATAATTCGATAGTAATTCTATACGGAGCTAATTATTAATTGTACACCGCAGAGGACGTTAATGTTACTATGAAATATTTATCAAACCTCACGTAATAATATAAACGTCAGTCTTCATGAACACAAACTTATCTCCCATAGAACATGAAGAAACTGTAAGAAACTGGGTTCTGAACGGAGTAAACACTGACTGAAGGCACCAGGATTGAGTGAGCCTGGCTGTTAGTCTGGACCAGGCTAGTTGCACACTATAAATCTCCATGGTAACTGATGTGCCACTGCTTTTGTGAAACTGAAAGAAAGAAGTAATCGTGCAGTGTGTAGACTCTTATTCCAGACGCTACATTTACATACTGCAAATGTTCAGGCAACATACACACACACACAGATCTCAGAGCTCTGTAATTCTTTCTGGTTCTTGGTAGGTGTGTGGTTACAGTTAAATACAAATGTGTGTCCCGTTACCTCGAGGATGAGCTATCTACCTGAACACCTGTTTAGTAAAAACTCATCTTTCCTGGAAACAACAGGATAGCAGATCTTCCCTCCTTCCCTCTGCCTGAACATATTTACTCGTCTCAGGCTGCGTCCATACAGCTGTATCTGTGCTGCAAGATGGGAAAAACACCCCAATATTTACTGTTTATTTCCGACTGGAAAAGCTCCTCCATCATGTCTGCCCTTCTGTATTGTAAACTGCCTCTAGGGGTGATTAAGTGCCCTCGGGACTGAGTATTTATGCTAATCATTAGCTGCTTCTTGCTTGGATGGATGTTTGATCACAGAAAAGATGAAAGGGATTTGAGCCGCCATCTTACCTTCCACATCACAGCACAAGCAGAAACAAATCGTCCAAATGGTCTCTATCACTTTGGAAAAATGTTTGTATTCCCATTTAAGCTTGGTCTCTGTAGTCATTGTTAGACATGGAACCAGCGATGGCCTCATTTATTCAAGTAATGGCTTTTTGGTTTTGGAATACAGCTCTCTGTTACGTAAATGTTCTGTAATGGCCCTACTCAGAAAGAAGAGGAGCAGTGTGCTTACAGCTGGAGGGAAATTTGGCACCTGAAAGCCCTGGAGTGCTGAGCTGGATGATAATTATGTAAAGGAAGGAGAGTGTCAAATGCATCCATCATAGATTGGTTTTAAAACATGTTTTGATGAAAATATTCTGCACCTTTCACAACATAGTTACAAAGGTGATTCACGACAACTACAAAGCAAAATGTAGAATCCAGCCAAATGACAAAAAAAGGAGCATCATTGAAAAAACATGAAAGTGAGAATAAACTATAAATAAAGGTTATTGGACGTACAAAGCAATGACAAAAATTAAGCTTGAGTGATCTCCTGTAGAACAACAGAGTCCTGACAGCCATCACCTGGTGGCCTCCCGGTGGTGGATCCATAGTCTGGATATAAAAGTGTTCATAGCTTCCAGGCCCGAAAATCTTGCCCGATGCAGAAGTGTCTTAAGCTGCAATATCACCGAGTACCACTAGAGGTCGGCTCCAAAAAGCCTCCGGCTCCATAGACTCCCATTCAACTTCTCTCATCAAATCCAAAGTGAATAAAATGTGTCCATCAGTTATCTCGGTGTTGTTAGCTAAAGTCACTCCTTCTTATTAGTTTTCTGGAGGTCCATCTGAAAATAATCCCTCATTCATTAGAAAAGAATATTCAAAAATACCTGTTTTGGGGCGGGGCGTGTCTGTTTGATTGACAGGCCTGTGGTGCAGTCAGGTTACAGCCATTGGTGGGCGGGATGTAGTATCGTCAGGTTTCCAATCAGATCAGTCAGATCCACCGCTGGCTCCTCCCCAAGCTCGTCCAAATATGGTCACTTCCTGCTCCAAACTGCTTCAAACTCAAGGCCTCATTCAGGCCCTAATGACCAACAGTGACGTCACCCATTGGTTACCACTTGGTTGGAACTCAGGTTCAAACAATCCAAACGTGTTTTACAAATGTCCTATGATTCATTAACAAACAGCATGGTTTGCAAATACAAAACGTACCAATTAGAAAAAGGAATTTCAGCATCTTTCTGCCACAACTGTGTTTAGGAAACAGCAGGTGGCGATATGAGTCAGTTTAAATGTGCCTGTCTTCTGCCTGCCTACACAGAACTAAAGCAGAGACTATGAGGGATGGGAATGATTTTTAAGGCAAAGTATAGCTTAAAAATAATCCAATATTTTTTTATATTTCTTCCAAAGTCTATAGTTTATGATACAGTTTGACTTAAAACCTCTGAAGGCAAACTATTTTTTGTTATTGATCGAAGCGTTTCAAGGCATACCGTAGCATTTCAGACAGTTATAAATAACTATTCTGCAATGAGGTTTTCAGATGGACCACTTAATGGGTGTCAAATTCACTCAGTCAAGTCACAGTGTGCTGATAGTGCTGTTTGATTCCTCCCTCAGTTGAATTTGATGTCTCTGTGAGGGGTTGATGCTAAGCGGATTACAGCTTGTCTAGTAATATTTCAGTCATAAAATAAATGCCTTCAATCCAAACTTTTCAGACAAAGTGGCCCAAATATGCATGAAACCATGTGGTTCATCACAAACATAAAGTTACAAAGTGGACAGTTGTTTTTCATTCAGTGAGTGTTAGATGTTTGAAATTCATAGTCAAGCCAAAATGGCCAAAAACATGTATTCATTACCACATTTGATTCCTGAAGTCAGCCGAGAAATTTATAAATGTGGATGCATTATTCAGCAGCACAGATTTATTTATATTATGATTTTTTTTTTTGTACTTGTATTTATCTCTGCAGCATGACCTATTTGAGATATGTTGTATACTTATTGTAAAGTACATTTTATATTTGCAAACTGTGTTGATAAGTGAATTATAGGGCATTTGTAAAACATGTTGTATTTGTGTGTTAAAATAAGCTTCATTAGGGAGCAACATTCATCGGCAAAGTTAGCGCCCAGTCCTACTCAGGCCATACAAGTGATTTTAAATTGCACAGGTAGGCAGAGTAATGGAGCTAATATTGGGGTTATATGTACTATAAAACTTAAAAAGTGAAGAAGTTCATGTAAGTGAAAAGGGAATTTTAGTAGAGTAAGAACGGGTTGGAGAAAAGGAGATTTAATCTCTAGTGTATTACTGGTAATATTATAGACCGTGTGAAGTAAAGTTTTAAAAAAGTGCACAAGACATACAACTGCAACAACTGCTTTTCCGCTACTTCATATCATAAATTGAATCGTAGAGAACGACCCAAATCAAGTCTAATTATAGTTAAACTGTAACAGTCATGCTTAGACAGCGCAAAGTGTGACTATTTTACGTTTTGCGGTAGTGGACCGGCGTTTCTATTTCACGTTTTGCCTTAACTCCAGGTTGTTCTACTACCTGGACCACCACTCATCTGTGTAAAAAGAACGTAACTCTATTTTGCATAGATTGAAGTTATCAGTGTACATGACCGTGGCAGCAAAGTGTTTACTTCAGTGGGCGGGTTGCCCACTAATCATAAGGTTGGCGGTTCGATCCCCAGTTCCTGATATCCACATGCTGAAGTGTCCCCGGGCAAGACACTGAATGCTGATTGGCTCCTGATGGCAGGTGAGCACCTGGCAGCTCTGCTGTGTGAATGGATGAATGGGAAACACTGTAAAGCACTTTTAAACCACTAATGTGATAAAGTGCTTTATAAATGCAGAATATTTACTATTTATATGTATTTGACCAAACTATTTAATGGTATAAACTGTACATGTGTTCTGTTAGAGGACAGACGTGGACGTGCATGTCCTAAAGAGGCTCTGTGATAGAAAGAAAACTGTGAATGTCCTACCCTGCTGCTGGAAATATGTCACATTCTTTCATTTCAATATTTTTGCAAACCAAATGTATGGTTAACAGAGCCAAAACATTTGCAGGCTGAGGGTTGAACAGTTGTCACAGGAAGGCCGTTTGAATGCTAAACATGGCCGTATGTGACAATAAGCCTTCTGTCTCCTCCGTCTCTGTCTGCTTCTCTCTAATTCACACGGTTTAATGCTGGAGCACAGCTTTGCTGTTATTGCTTCCTCCTAGCACCTTTAATCAAGGACTCTGTAGGACAGGCATGAAACCCTGTCACCACGTCACTAACAGTTCTCGGCGTCATCAAAATAATAAGTCGTCCCAAACAACCTTGACTTTACTCGCCTTTGAGAAAAGCCTTTTTGATTTGAAGATTTTTCAGCCCCATTCATCGCAGATGGAATTCTGTTGGAGAGTAAAACTGGCCGCGAGATTGGAGCAATTTGAGGATGTATCACTTGATGACAAATGGAAGAAGTTTTGGAGGAAACTGTTCAAAAAGCCTTCTCTGTGAATGGCAGCAATCTCTAGCTGAATGTAGTCCTTCTTATTTCTGTCTGAAATGTTTTTTGTGCTTTATGTGTCGGGTGGAGCGCATGCTCTCTGGGCTTCTCTGCAGGTCCACAGAAGCCCTGTGGTGAGTTGATGGCAGGTATTCAAGTTGATCACCGAATGTGAATGACTTTCACTTGAGAGAATCTGATCCTGAAAGCAAAACAACAAAGAGAGCAGTGACTTTTTCGTGGGCATATGCGGATATTGGGAAAATTCTTTGGCAGATTCAAGGTTAGATTTCACAGAGAAATCTCCTCAGAGAACAGAAGTGGCTCTGGAGTTTGTCCAAAGATGCATCTCTGCCATCTGGTCACAGCCGTGTGACAGTGATTATAAACACACAGTAAATAGACGCTTCTCCTTTATGGGCCGGTGTTTCAGGGCAGCTCGGAAAGAAAAACAACCGCGTCGGCACTATTTCTCATCTGAAAGTAGAAAGCGACATGTGGCATTTTCCTTGAAGAGAAAAAAGATTTAGCATTTCTTACACTTGAGTAGCACTTAGTTCACGTGTCACTCAAGCTGAGATTATTTCCCTTTCAGTGTTATATAATAAATATTCTGGCAGCATTCATTCAGTCAAATATTAATGCTTGTTAAAAATATACATCAGCTAAAACTGAGCAATGTCCCCTCGGGTGGACTGTACACAACCTCAGCTTCCTAGATTCAAGCCTTACATATTGCTACAGTACATACTGTATATTACATTAAAATGTGGCACCACATTCAAAATGAACATATATTTTTCATTCTTTTACTCATTTTCAGAATAAAATCTCAATTTCAACATTTTAAATGTTGTCTTTTTTATATTTTTAATTAAATGCGTTCATATGATTTGCAAATAATCTTATTTTCAATTGAGAAAAGCATTATTCAAAGAAGAGAAACTCAATCATAAATGCTATTTCTTATTGTTCTTTGTATAGTAACCTCAGGAGGCATTAGTGAGACTTTTCACAACCTTGTGATGAAAATGTTGGTTTAAAAGCTCATAACTGATGTGTAAAAGCATTAGTAAGTTGTTTAATAATAATAATAATAATAATAAAACACTTTATTTTTTATAGCACCTTCAATGCAGCTCAGTGCTTTGCAGCAAGAAAATCACTTGCAATAATTCACACATAAAGGAATATTTAAAAAATATAGAAAACAAATAAAATACATCAAATAAAACACAAAGTTCAAATATAAAATAAAGCAAGATGTGTAAAGCTACAGGAGTAGCTACTTAAAGGCTAAAGTAAAGAGATGTGTTTGAGGCCTTTTTAAAAGTATTTACATACTAGTGAGTAAGTATTCCTGATGTTTATTTACTATTATTCAAAATGTAAAAAGTCAGATGAGATACAGTACAAAAGAAACACATTGTTGTACATTTTGCGCAACATAAAATATCAGATATGGAACCATATGACGTGCAGCATATAAACCTGCTGGTTGTCTTCTTTGAAAATATGTTCATGGCATCGTTTGTTTCCCTTCTACGTACATGACAGATTGTGTGTGTGTGTGTGTGTGTGTGTGTGTGTGTGTGTGTGTGTGTGTGTGTGTGTGTGTGTGTGTGTGTGTACTAATGTGTGTGTCTGTGGCCAGTCAGCATTTTGCCAGCACATCAGTCACCATCTTAAGCAGCACAACAATATGTCTCTCTCTCCCGTCCTCACTGTATGTGACAGGAATTTACTCAGTTTGCCAGAAGTCATCATCAGCAAAACAAAAAGCACCGGGCTGCATGGACAAAGACATATTCCATGACATTGTGTGGTATTAGATGGTGCATATATATATATATATATGCATGTGTTGGAAAATAAATATGTGCCCAGCCCCTGTGTTATCCTTGTCACCACCCCCCTTGAGGGTAAATGCGTGAGTTCTCTGCCACTGCCTCCATTGTAAGGCACTTTATACACCTCTGTTGTAATCCTATATGTTTTATTGGCCTTGTGATGAATAGGGTGGATATAGACAGGCGAGAGAAACATCCATTTATCATAATCACTCTGATAAAAATACACTATATCCATAACAATGTCTGCAAATTCAGACGCAGGAATTGAAGTGAGGTGTGACGCTGAGACGAGGATTGTGTCTGCGTGGTGATTAAATTCACACAAACAAAGGAAAAATAATTGACTTTGCGTTCAGAGATGCAGGAATGAATCATTTTAAAACCTAGTAGCTAAACAGCCAAAGAGCAAATGCTGTATGATCGATCATCGGTGAGCTTCAAAGTCGCACCCAGTTCAGTTTCCAACGACACTGCTTTACAACTTCTATACAAGTTTAAGGTCTTTCTCACTCAAGTACGAGGTGAAATGATCCTCTTTTTTACATATTCTGTGGACCCTCTCTTTGAAAAAAGATGACATGTCCTCCCCCCAAGTGCTGCTAAATAAATGGATTTACGTCCAACAAATGCGCAAACTGCCTCCAGCTCAGTGGCTGCTGAAGGACTTGAAGGAGACCAGTGGTGTTGAATGTTGAACCACAGAGTTAGAGACAAAATAAAACACCTTCCACAAAGTCAGACCCTCATCTAAAATAAAAAACACATGTTGAACCTACTCCTTTAAAGCATCAGTTGGTATGATTCAGAAGAGGCTGCCTTCCACCTCCAGCTGTTACCACGGCAACTATAGAGGCCAGGTAAACAACATGGAGCACTTACTTATGACAACCATGAACTAAACTCCTCCCAGTCAGATATAAACATGTTTCACAGAGACTTCCGCCTGCCAATACTTTAACTAGAAACACAGTACCCAATAATTACCTTTATATTTAGCTAGTCTAACTTCATGATAAAGTCATGTGACAGTGTAACATTTGCTCGTACATCATTTCAAACCGGTGACTTAGCAGCTCATTTAAATATGATCCATGGTGTCGACTGAGCACCTGAGGAACTGGGCACTGAGGACATCACTCAGGTGGAAAATGTAGGATTGCAGGTGAACACTTAAGTAGCCTGTTCGAAAAATTACTCAGGGGCTGTATTCAAAATCAAACATGTGGTATAATGTCCCTTGATTGATTGATCATCAATCCCAGCATTTTCAGCAAGTTCCTCACTTAGGGCGGTAAGTCCCTGTAGAGCCTTGGTGACAGATCCATCTGGTGCTGTATTGTTAGGAATAAACATACAACATACAGAGCCAAACATTTTGTACACACCCTCTTTCTCAGCCAGCAGCATGTCTAATGTCATGTGGTTCTGCCACGCCATAAGACTAGTGGCATCAAGCTGTTTGCTGAGGCCCTTAACAGCGTCTCGTATATAGGACCTAAATGTGGGCGTACCTCGGAGCATACAATGCAGTCGGCTTTGCCCAGCATCTGAGCTGAGTACTGCATCCACTGTAGCCACATATTGGTATCGCCATATCCTGTCTCTAGTGACACCACATCTGTAAATTTAGTTATTTTCAATCGTCGGACTACAGGATCTACGTGTGAGCTCGTATTTGCAACGCTTTGGCGGCTTTTCTCTGGCTTTTGCTTTGATACCGTGGTGGTTGGTTGTACTATATTTATCCAGATTAAGCCCTTTGGATCTGCCCCAGATACATCCGCCCCTCGTACTAACAGTCTGGAGTCGCATTGCTTTGGATCCTTCAGTGTCAGTATTAAGGTGTTGCAGTTTTGTATGTGGCAACCTGGTGCAGTAGATCCCTTAATCAGAGACAGTCGTTGTTTTAGGTCGGCACAGATGCTACCATTCACAGATATTTGTCTGACCAAACTAAGCTGCGGTCTTTCCCCTTACAGGGAAGAACCGCACGTGTCAAATGTTTCCTCCTTCCGAATCCCCACGGTAAAAGTTATTGGGTGCCGCCTGGGGTTGGAGTAGAGGGGGTGGAGTTTGGTGACGGTGTCGTGGGTTCAGAGACGGAAGCTGGCTGAGCAGCTGGAGGCGGAATAGACGGAACGGGCGGATCAGCTGTTACCGGGACGTCTCCCATGTTAGGGTATGGAGGAGGATCGGGCCGCGGTCCCATGTTGGTTCGTTTTTGTATCACATAATCATCATCCTCATCATTTTTCCGGGAGAAATGTATTTCAATTCTTAGATATAGTATTGGTGCATTAAGAGCTATACTACCTTCCCCCGCCTTTTTGTTTTTAATCTCTCCCAGATCTGTTCTCTTTCTCTTTTTCTTTTACTTTTCCTCTTCTCTTTTCAACTTTTTTATTTTATTTCCCTCACACTTGCTCTCTATCTTCTCTGTCAACTCTCTACATGCTATCATTGTCAGTTTTCCCTTGAATCCGTATTCCTTTTCCCATTTTTTTTTTTTTTCAAATATTTTGTTATCCGTGCCTTTTGAGTGCATGCGTTGTACGTCTCCCTCCAGAGGTATCGCTTCGATCTTACTACAGCATAATCCCATTTTTGCCATCTGTGAGCCAACCAGTTTGTATGGAGTTCACCCGAGCAAATGGACGCTCACAGTATCTAAATATTTTTATATTTTTATTTATTTTATATTCCGGAAGTTTTTTTCTGTATTTACCTGTAGGTCCCTGACCTATTTTTGCGCGCGCGACCTTTAGTTTACTTAGTCTGTTCAGACTCTTTAGTACAGGTCCCTGACATTACTCTTTAGGAAAAAAAAAAGTCTTACCCGGGTGTCCGACGTTTGATGGTGAATCAGCCTTTCTCTAGGATCCCGTCACCCCTCCTCTCTCCAGTTCGTCTTGGCCTCACCAATGTCCAAACTGTTTCGATAAAGAAACAGGGCGGAGGTCTTTCCTCAGGAGTCCCAGACTCCCCCGTGCACGGTTTCAGGCTGTGTCCGGAGAGAGGAGGGGATGTTGGGATCCGGGTCGAAGGACCAATTATGTTAGAAAAATTACTCAGAGGCTGGATTCAAAATCAAACACATCGGACATTTATTCTTGCAAGAAGGAGCAAATACATGTACACTCAAAGAAAGGTGTCCAGCATTGCTCGAAGTCTCTCCTCCGTAGTTCAGCTTTTATACAGTGTGACAAACAATTGACAGTCATCCCCACTTCCTCTGTATATCTGATTTTGTAGATAGTACTGAGTGAGGTCGTAGATCACAAGATAAAGGTACAGAGACGTTGTAACTGAGACTATAGAACCACGTTGTGCAACAGATAGACCAATATTTGACAAGTATGATGAGTTTGTTATTTTTCCATCATGACCTCAGTAGTAACCGTCTGTTTCTGAACATGATTCCTGTCGGACCTGATGTGATAGTTGTTGGTAGACGCTATGATCCTCAGTAAACCTCATTTTTACTGTGTATCTGGTTTTTACTGGTTTCTGATTTACATCAGCTGGTAGAGCAACGTTTGTCCAGCAGCCCCCACCCGATGTTTCATGTCATCAGCCAGATGTTACCTGCTGCCAGATGTGAGCTCAACAGATCATCATGGACATCACAGGGGGTTCGTCTCTGGGAGGATACAGCTGCTGGTACCTCTGTAAACTCAAAATAGTTTGAGTTATGTGCAATAGTGTACATAGATTTGTTTTGTTTTTTATATTTTCCAATTCTTTTTTTTTTTTAAATGCATTATTTATTCTCCAATAAAGTGTATTTTTGAAACAAATTTGTTTCTTTTTGCAAACATGTAAAAACAAATGTATCATTTTATCATATTCAAATATTAAAATACATATTTAAAACTTTAATACAAGATAAAACAGCTGGAGGATTTAGAAGCACTGGGTCAACACTCGGCCTGCAACATCTCAGTGTGTAAGAAGGCAAGAAATATAACACTTTAGAAAAGCTTTATTTTACATCGGAATAAAACATGACGTAGGTTGGTTGCGGAGCAATAAGCATATTCAGTATGTGTCAGTTATTTATAATCAACATGAACTTTGATTTGTACTGGAGAGAGGATCCTTTATTCTTTGTCTGTGGTGACCTCTGACCTGTCGAAAGAACAAAGGTTTGGGTGTGTGATCACACGGTTCGATTTTTAAATGATCATCATGATACATCTTGAGGGATAAATACTCTTTTTTTCTTTTAAATAGTCAAGATGAAATTTCAAATTTGACCTTGTTTGTTTTTAAATATGTAACCCTGCCTTTTCCAGAATTAAGTAACAATATGGAAGGTACTATGTCGCTGTGATAGTTTGACCAAAGGCTAAAATGTAAACTGCTAACAGCATTGATCATTTGTATCATGTGATACAACCATTTACATATAGAAATATAAGCTCCAGTCCACTGCTGACGAGTGTCTGCACTAGCCTCTGGGTGGTTGGAGCTGGGCTGTAATGATGGAAGACATCTTCATCAACATCATGAATGTCCAACGATGACATACAAAAAAAAGGTGTCGAAATACAACTCTGTTTCCAGAAAAGTTGGGACAGTGTGTAAAATGTAAATTAAAACAGAATGTGATGATTAGCAAATCATGTAAACTCATATTTAATTGAAAATAGACCAAGGACAACATATCAAATGTTGAAACAGAGAAATCTCATTTGAATGCGGCAACATGTTTCAAAAAAGTTGGGACAAGGTAATGTTGAGCATGTTTACCATGTTGACCGTGTTGACCGTGTTTACCGTGTTGACCATGTTGACCATGTTGACCATGTTGACCAAGTTGACCATGTTGACCAAGTTGACCAAGTTGACCATGTTGAGTATGTTTACCATGTTGACCAAGTTGACCATGTTAACCATGATTACCATGTTGGCCATGTTGAGTATGTTGACCAAGTTGACCATGTTAACCATGTTTACCATGTTGACCATGTTGAGTATGTTCACCATGTTGACCATGTTGACCAAGTTGACCAAGTTGACCGTGTTGACCAAGTTGACCATGTTGAGTATGTTTACCATGTTGACCAAGTTGACCATGTTGACCATGTTTACCATGTTGGCCATGTTGAGTATGTTTACCATGTTGGCCATGTTGACCAAGTTGACCGTGTTGACCAAGTTGACCATGTTGAGTATGTTTACCATGTTGACCAAGTTGACCATGTTGACCATGTTTACCATGTTGGCCATGTTGAGTATGTTTACCATGTTGACCAAGTTGACCAAGTTGACCGTGTTGACCAAGTTGACCATGTTGAGTATGTTTACCATGTTGACCAAGTTGACCATGTTGACCATGTTTACCATGTTGGCCATGTTGAGTATGTTGACCAAGTTGATCATGTTGACCATGTTTACCAAGTTGACCATGTTGAGTATGTTTACCATGTTGACCAAGTTGACCATGTTGACCATGTTTACCATGTTGGCCATGTTGACCAAGTTGACCGTGTTGACCAAGTTGACCATGTTTACCATGTTGACGAGAGGTGTGCTGTGATTGGCTATGGCTGTGATACACCGAATTATCTATTGCGCCTACTTCACCACTGTGCACGTGTTCACCAGCATACCCAACACGTTAGCCACGCCTAGCTGCGGACAAAAATAGGGCCCAAAATATGCAAGCATTTATCTGAACCGTGCTGTCTGCAGTATGTTGCAGCTGTTTGGCACTACATATGTCTACTCCCTTGTTGTTTTAAACTTTTGTTTTGTTTTCTATTATTTATGATTTGATTCTATTTTCTTGTTCTGTTAGCTGCTTCTGCTGTGCTTTCAGTTTAGTTGTTTAAATGGGCAACTCTTTGTAATTCATATTTTAAAAGTGCTATATGCGTATATTTTCATTATACCATGGACATCTCCAGCTCTCTATCTCGAGATAAATGGATAACCTGCATATAAACAAATGGTAAATATTTTGTATGCAGGTTGAACCTGGACAGCGAAGCTGGGCAGAGTTTATAAAAGCCAACAAAGCCCCAGTGAGAGGAACAGTGTGACTCTCCAGCTCTACAGTAAATCAAGAGACAGCAATGAGTGAAATGGGAGGTTGCGAACGCTTCACTCTAATATTTATGAATCGTTCTTTTGTTGTGGCAGTGCTGGTAGACAGACAGGAATGCAACAACCATCCCTGGAGCTGCAAGGTATTTGAATGTTGAAAAATGCATGAGAGTTTTTACTGATAGAAACACAGATCGCCCTTTGATGGATGGCGTCTGATAAACCTGCAGACAAACAGGAGGCTGTTGTTTCTCAGAGAAACTGAGACCCTGCTTATGTGTTTACTGTCATTTGGCTTTATTTATAACGCTCTGCTCGGGAAAGTCTGTGTGTGTCTGTGTTTCTGTGTGTGTGTCTGTGTGAGTCTGTGTGTGTCTGTGTGTGTCTGTTTGAGTCTGTGTGTGTCTGTGTGTGTCTGTTTGAGTCTGTGTGTGTCTGTGTGTGTCTGTGTTTCTGTGTGTGTGTCTGTGTGAGTCTGTGTGTGTCTGTGTGTGTCTGTTTGAGTCTGTGTGTGTCTGTGTGTGTCTGTGTTTCTGTGTGTGTGTCTGTGTGAGTCTGTGTGTGTCTGTGTGTGTCTGTTTGAGTCTGTGTGTGTCTGTGTGTGTCTGTGTCTGTGTGTGTCTGTGTGTGTGTGTGTCTGTGTGAGTCTGTGTGAGTCTGTGTGTGTGTCTGTGAGTCTGTGTGTATGTGTGTCTGTGTGAGTCTGTGTGAGTCTGTGTGTGTCTGTGAGTCTGTGTGTGTGTGTATGTGTGTGTCTGTGTGAGTCTGTGTGAGTATGCGTGTGTCTGTGAGTCTGTGTGTGTGTGTATGTGTGTGTCTGTGTGAGTCTGTGTGAGTATGCGTGTGTCTGTGAGTCTGTGTGTGTGTGTCTGTATGTGTCTGTGTGAGTCTGTGTGAATCTGTTTGAGTCAGATTGAGTCCGTGTGTGTCTGTGTGTGTCTGTGTGTGTCTGTGAGTCTGTGTGTGTGTGTATGTGTGTGTCTGTATGTGTCTGTGTGAGTCTGTGTGAGTATGCGTGTGTCTGTATGTGTCTGTGTGAGTCTGTGTGAATCTGTTTGAGTCAGATTGAGTCCGTGTGTGTCTGTGTGCAGGTCATTGGTGAATTTGTGAAATACTCCAATGTGTACATAAAATCCATCCTGCAGTCAGTCACAGAAAAAACGAGTTCATCTTCAGTTTTCCAGGTGATAGTTGACGCTCATCAGAATAACTTAACTCATAAAGCATGATAGGAATTCTTCAAAATCCTCCAAAAGAACAATTAAAACTGGAACATCACAGCAAGATTATGAAAGATGATCATGTCAGAAAGGAAATATGAGCTCATAGAAGATATGTTTGATAAATAATGCAAAATACATTCTACAGTTTCAGAAAATGTCACAAGAGTTTGAGAAACAAATTAATCTCTATATTGGTGACAAAAATATGTTTCATGTTGTACAAACAACCTGTTTGATTTCTGAACTTTGAGATTGCACACAACAACATCCTGCCTTCAACAATCTGACAAATGGCCATACATTATCATAGATACCATATATCTTCATCTATTAATCCTAATACATGACCACTTTATTAGGTACAGTGATATGGTCAAAAGCGGTCCAATTGCAAAAGTACAAATCACCTTTAAGATCCTCATGATCAGTTTTTGTTGAACTGGACCCCATTATTTCACATTATTTGGGAGGGAAGTCTAATGTTCTGTCCTTTCTAGTCACACACTGTACACGAGGAGGGAAGAATAAAAGGAACAGCATCGCTAGCTGTGACATCAATGCTACAATGAGGACTGTTAGAAAAACCCTGACACATGATGGATCAATGAATCGTGTGCATAGAAATTAGAAGCAGAGTCGTGCACCATCCTGAAGAAGACAAGAAGCCAGAAACCTGGATGTTCCGTCATTTATACTAAAACCACATATACATAAGCACCACGCAGGGAGTCCAAACCATCCAATAATAATTGTCCTGAGATTAGGAAGTAGACAAAGAAAAGAGAAAAGATTGGATAATGTTACATCCTTTTCTGCTGTTGCTAAGCAGCAGCCATCCAACCATGGCCAGCCTGACAGCCGAGCCACTCCTGGAATACCATCAGTGGGGTAAAGATGGAGTCTGAGAGGGAGGTCGGATTGACTTCATGTAAATGCACACATACATGGCACTTTAACACAGAGCTCATCGTCCACCATGACTGCATCATATTGTTGATTGAAATCACATTTTATAGTTTTGATGTATAATCTTCATCCAAAAAATGTAAATCACGTAAACCCCCCGTTTTATACTGTTTGAGCCGATGGCGAAATTTCTTTTTCTGACTTCTGGTACATTTTTCATGTTAACAAAACTCTTTTTTCCACAAATTGTTGGGGGATATTACAGTAACTTCCTCCACATTGCATTCAGTCATTAGCATGCATCATCTCTGGGAAGCTGTGATCATCATACAGTGACTCCTAACTGCTTATAATTAAATGCTTTATCATTTTGTGGCCCGTACAGATGTCATACTGTAAAAAGTTTAGCTGTTCTAATGCATATTATTTATTTTCTATATTTCTAAATGTTCTTTCATATGTGAAACACGGCATGTCATTTTCTTGCTGTAAAGCACTTTGAGCTGCATTTCTCGTATGAAAGGTGCTTTACAAATACAGTTTATTATTATTATTATCAAAAGCTCCTTCTCAGACCTAAATACACAAACAGGAGATGTCATGTATGTTTTACATTTTTCAAATTCCTGTACATGACATTTGTCATTACAACTTTGTATTCCATGAAGGTGTTTCCCTGTCAATCATTCTGATTCTGATGTGTTGTTTTCCATTCTTACATAGAATCTGAAAGTGTCTGAATAATGGATTATTGCTTTGTGACAGTGACATACTTCTGCTCCAGAAGGCACTGGAGGGATCGTGTTTTTCATTGGGCCTGTGATCAGTTAGAGATCCCACAGAGAGCCAAGTGGCTAGAAAGAGGGATGTCTGGGCAACCTTACTGAGCCTGCTGCCAACTGGAGGTTTCACAATACAGAACTGTGTTAGATGGTAGCAACAGCAATGAAATTATCAAAAACATTTTTTTACAATAAATTAGGAAGTAAATCAACAAATAAATGAATGTATTTTTACATAATCTCCAATTAAAAAAAGAAAAACCTGCTGCACACAGTGTGCGAACACACACACACACACACACACACATACACACACACACACACACACACACATGTCCTGTGCCCCCTTTTTATTTGTATAATTTATTTATAATGTTTTTATTAATTATTATTTATTCATTTTTATTAATTTTATAATATGAAATATATTATAAAAAAATAAGTATGCTGTGGAAGAGAACGTATGTTATCTGCAGTTTATTAAGCAATCAATATCTACTTTAGATACACATGCTTCATGTAAATAATCCCAAAGCCTCAAATGTCTTTAAAATAGACCTTTTTGATCTAAGATCAAACCAATCACTTAAAGAACCAAAAGTGCTTCTGAAAGGACTTTGATGAAACTATTCTGGAGACTTATTACTGCACAGAAGGAGAATGCAGTGGATGTATGTGCATGCCTGTTGGAGGAGAGGAGAGCGGGGTCAGGAAAGCGTAACTCTGCTGTGCATGTGTAGGGGAGGCCGCTCCGCCTTCCAGATAGGAAGAGAAAAGATGATTTGTTTGGGTGTGTGCTGGACTGAAAGGTCAATCTCTCAGCCTCCATTGGCAAGAGTGGCTCTTTAGAGGCAAAAAGCAAAGGTTGTTAATCAATAGCACTTCAGATTGGTCCCACAAGTCTGCGGTAAGCCTGGAATATCGCTGCCATTTTGATTACCCCAATGATTAATTAAAACGTATGTATACTGCAATCAAACTGAGCGTAATCAATACAGAATACACTGGCTGTGCCGAGCTCATCTTTCACACTTTCGCTAACAAATGTCACATCAAAACTTTCTGCTGCACTGCACTCCCATGAAGACGGCTGCAGGCTCTGCAGCAGCTGCCGGCTCCACCTGAGTCTTATTTATGAATTATATTCATAAGAACACAAAACAAAACAAAAAAGTCCTCTGAAGTCTGTGAAGAAAGTACGGCGCCCCGGAGAGGCCACTGACAGAAACAAATAAAAATAAGTCACGTGCATGAATTACTAAATCGTGATAGTATTTCGTGGGCATATTTTAACTCATTTGTGTGCACGAAATACCAAATTGAGACCACAAGAAACGATTGCTATTATCGTAGCGTAAGACTTTTCTCCCAGCATTGACATTATTGACAAAGACGTCTATCTTCAGATCGTCTGAAATGACAGCATCTGTATGAACTGAGGAAAACTAGCACATCGCTTTTTCCAATCCAGCTGCACATGCTGTTTTACACCGATCATATCTGTCATCGATTAGTCAGACTGGCTGTGGTGGCTACGATGACAACAACTAAGGACAGCTGTAATACAAAAGATTATTGTTAGTAAAAGGCGGTAACGATGATATTGAGAGCTTGTGGATTATATTGTTAGCGATATGATAACTTTGAGGATGCTGTCGACTTTATAGTTGGTCGACCGACAGTGAAAGCAGGTGAACTTCATGCTGAGAGGAGAGAGACTGTTGTGCTGACCTGTCTCTCTCTATATAAACCATTTAGTCACTTTGTGCATGATTTGTACATTTTTCTCTCTGGCCACTCCTGGGCTCCGTAGGAAAGAGAATGAATATAGATTAAATTGACATATTTTTTAAAAATGATTAGGAAATACAATTTGAACTTTTACTATGCACCTTGCACACATTTCCACATCTACCAAATCAATGTTCATTCCTGTGAATACCTCCTCTGTAACGGGTGCTGGCCTCATTTTTTGCAAGCAGGAAGAATCAGTCTCATTCATATTCCATTTTCAAGAAAATGAACACACCTCTTTTTCTAGGGTAAAACTCATGACTTACATCTGACCAATCGTTATGCTCAGAACAATTAATGCATCAGACAAAGGTACAACGACCTCCCTGCTTTGCTCAGCTGCCTCCTGGCAGTAAATATGTAGGAAACGTGAAACGAGTGCATCCCTTGTTATTCATGACTAGAAACACGTGTCTGTCACAATCACAGCTGCTCTACTGTAACAATGCTGTTGATGATCGTATGAATAATACAAATGTACATGCTTTGATTTCAGTTTACAGTTAATGAACACAACAAATAATGATTTAAACTGACATCGCCGGCTCAGAGGATGAATAATTCACACATGCAGATTTTGTGAGTTGTGCTCAGGAACAGCTTGCCTGGGGATACAAACAAATTCTGTGATGTATGAGAAGCAAGTTGCTTTTTAAAATACAGACATGCAATTCAGTTTACATTTTAGAGTATGCTTTAATAACTGGTAATTAGTAAATACTTTTACATGCTGTACACACTGTATACACTGAAGGGACAGATCGGGGAAGTGGATGCAGGGGGCGTGGCAGGAAGGAGGTGGGCGTGGTTTTGTATGATTTGAACTGTTGTTCTTAGTTTGAATCCTGTTTTATTTTGAAAGTCTTTTCTTTGTATCTGCCCTGTTTTCTCCTTCTGTTCACCTGTGATCTTCTCTGTCTTATACTGTGTTCCAGATGTTGTACTTGTGTTCCAGATGTTGTTCTTGTGTACTAACTCTCTCTACTCTGAGTGCATTAGTGTGTTCACACTGTCAGTACAGAAACATCAGAACACTACAAGTACCAGGATGAAGCACTCAGAACGCTCCAAAACAAGAAGTGTGAAACTCTGGACACTTTCCACCCTAAACGGTCGCCATCTTGGCTCTGTAGAGGAAGGGGGCGGGGCCACAGGCTGTTCCTGAACACCACTAAAAAAGAATGTATTTTTCACTGCTGCTGCTGAACAGAAGAATCAGTGTGTTTATTGAGTGTTAAACAGAGGACAAAAAAATATGTTGATTTCTGGGTAAAATAATTAAAGCTGCAGATATTTTGGAGGGTGAATAGGTCACATGATGAGGTCATTTCCTGTCAGTGCAGAACAGCAGTGTGTGATTGAAACAACACAACTCTGTCTAAACTCAAGTACCACACAACTAAGAGTCCTCACATGGAAGAGTATCTGTTAGTGTACTGAGGGAAGTGTGTCAATTTAAACACTACTAGTCTCTCTTTCCCTGCTGTGTTACCTGCTGGCCACGCCCACCTCACCTGCCTTCAGTTCGCTCATTGGCTCCAGCTGTTCTCACTTTCCAATCACCTCTGTCCGGTTTTCTGTCTGTCCTTGTCGGTTCGTTGTGTGGATGGTCTGCCCTGCATGTTTTCCTCATGTCCCCCAGTCACCTGCTTCAGCTACCTGCCTTTTCCTTTCTATGGATTTTAGTTAGTTTGTCAGGAAGTTCATTAGTACCTGCACCTTTGTTTGGTTTCCTTTTGTTACTTTTGTGGAGCCTCTCGCCTTCATCACATCAGCTCAAGTCTTTGTTTGCTTATTGATGTTTTTTTTCTGTGCGACAGCCTTTTTTCTTTTGTTGGTAATAAATCTTTTGCTCACCCACACCGTGTGGCCTGTGTTTGGGTCCTACTTTTACCTGAAAGCTAACAGAGACGGGAGCGTCTGGGTCTGAGGTGACAGGAGAGTCGGTGATGGAAGAACATGACAACATGAGTGAAGAATGGCTGGATGAAGAACACAAACTGAGGCTGTGACAATAGTTGATTTCATATCATCGTTTTTATTTTTTTACTTATTTTATTAAAAGGCGAAACATGATTAAAAGTGCTACACAACGAAAAGAGCATGAAGACAATTTATTTCAACATATGTTCCACTTCCTCTCGTTTTCAGTCTGTATTATTTCTTATTTTCTCTTTTTGACGCACTTATAGGACTCTGAACCTTTTAATGTCTTCTCATGACATCTGGTTTTAAAGGATCATTTCAGTTTATTACAAGTATTTATTTATGTATTTGTCGTACTCGCTCAAGTAATGGGGTCTACAAAACTGCTAAAGAGTTCAGAAGTTCAGCGGGTAATAAAAACCACCAAGCAGCACCCAGCTGGCAAACAGGCCGAGAGCCGGCTCCAAGAATCTCTGGCTCCTCAAATCAACTTCGCTCATGAAATGCTCAGTGAGTACATTCTCCCCACAAGTCATGATGGTGTCATTTTCTAAACTTACTCCTTCTGCTGGTCGTTTTGAAAATGATTCCATCATTAAGTCGATTTGAGGCCCCAGAGAGAGGTGTGTTTTAGGGCTTGATTGACATGTCTGGTCTGGAGTGTTTGACATTTGTTTGGCTGTCTATCATCACAGATATACAGCTAAACAAATAACATCCATTACAACATGAGGATCAGCCTCATACCACTCAGAGAAAATGTCTCCATGGCTGATAAAATCTAAACAGAAAGTATGACACTCAAGAAGCACTTGAATTATGGGTGTTTGCTGAACAGTTATAATAGAAGACTGTTATATTTGATGATATTTCTTTAGCAGGTAGAACCACAGTGACAAACTGAGGCCACGGTTGAATAAAATTTCACTTTGTTACAACTTATTTTAGTAGGTTTTGCCAACATTTTTATTTTATAAAACCTTATAAACTTTCAGTTTGACCAATGGAGTGGTTTGGATGTTTTTTTGTTTTTTTTTCACCAGTATGATTAATTCACTGATACCTAACAACTCTGTAAAACGTCAGGTTACATTCAATGACACCATTTTAAAAAAAGATTTCCATATGGTAGAGGTTGGGAAAAGATCATTCTCATAATTAAAAACATAAACATTTATTTCATATTTGACACTCTGGCCTCCAACAGTTTTACCAGCTAGTAAAGTGCTTTTGGATCCTCCAGATAAAAACCTTGTTGTAGTGATGTCACCATAACCGCAGTCAAGTTGTAATAAAATATAATAATCAAGTCTAATAAAAGTGAAATAAAATCCACAACATATACTAAAAATCCCTTCAAAAAGTCGGTTGGAATTTCTTTGTACACAGTTTCTTTATTTTTGACTCCTTTTTAACATTAGTTACGTTACTTGTTGCTGTTTGTTTTATTCGCTAATGCAAAGTTAAATAGTACAAAAGAGATTAATTTAACAAAGTTTATTCTTGCAAAAAAATAATCATGTCTTTTTTAATTCTTTATTGGAAATGAGATTTTTATTACACTGCAGCCAGAAGGTATTGGCATTAATACTTAAAGTAGGTCAGACAGTATATTAGTATGAGCATTGAGAACACGTTGGCAGATCCTGACACAGAGCACGGCGCAAATTTTTCTCTGCTTTAGAAGGAAACATTAAAACCCTCCGAGGACTATCTGGATATATGAAGCGTCCGTCTTCTGGCAGCTAACAAACACAAACACTAACTGATGCAGCACATATCTGCCATCCAATATTCACATGAAGTGAACGAGGGGAGCGGAGCACCTGTATTGGAGCACATTTCCTGTGTCAGGGGTTTACATCTGAGCTCTGTTTATCAGGAGGTGAGATAAAGGGTGGTGGTGTGTGTGTGTGTGTGTGGGGGGGGGGGGGGGGAGGGGGGGGGGGGGGTGGGTGTTGATGAGTGAGGAAAACAAACGTCTTCCAGGCTCAGACTGACTCAAACACTCAGTCTGCTACTGAACAATTCTGCTTTTAATCAAATGTTTTCATTATGAATTCACGTCTTTCTAGAACACATGTAAACAAACACAATATTATCATCACCAACACCATTACATGAATATCATCCTCATGATATGAAGGATAATCCTGCTTTAATTCCAACCAGCTGTATTTCCCATTAATGTGGTCACTGTGACTCTACAGGTCATCTTAACTACGCTGCCTGAGCAAGAATTTTAGGTTAGTTTAATCAAATGAATCAGTTTTTTTGATTCCAGTGAACTAGTTTTAGTGCAGTTAGGGGCCCTTTACGTTTTCTGTAATCACAGTGGTATCAGGCTCCCGGCTCCTCCTCAGTCCCCATGTCAGAACACACCGACTGAACTTAATGTACGTCACTGTCAAATGGATTGTCTTGGACTGCTTTATTATATTTTAGATCAAAATGATCGATAACTGCAAGAGCAAGTGCACAACCCGGTATCACGACAAAACGTGAAATAGCCACGCTTTGGGCTGTCTAGGCGTGACAGTTTCACATTTTTCTGTAGTGGACGAAAATTAAACATGGTTGGGGTCAGCAAACAAAAAATAACTCAAGATCAACATTGTCACCTTCTTGATTCGGACCTCTGCCTCCTGAGTAGCCGTCTCTGATTCATGCCACCAGGCCTCCTGTCCTGCCTCCTCATACCACCAGAAATTGTCCTTTGTACTCGGTCACAGGACTCTTTGTTACGTTACTTTTACATGTGTGCAAGTTTCACGATCACAAAATGTGAAACCGTCACGCCTTGAGAGGGAAACGCGTGGCTATCTCCCGTTTTGCTGTGATACTGGTTTGCACTGCAATACATTCCCCCATAAACTGCTTGCTTATTAAAACATTCACATTAACTTGTGGCCTAACGTTCAAAACAGAAACTTAACTTACAAAAAACAGCAGCCCTGTTACCTCAGAAAATCTGTTCATTCAGTTTACTACAGAACTGATTTAGTGGATTGAAACAGACACAATAAATCAAACATCACATTACACGTTAAGAAAAGAAACTGTCCTTCCACATGCTTATGTACGTTTCCTCAGCAACAACGTTTAGCACGTTTATTTGCAACTTCATGTTCTCCAAAGATTAATTCTTGAGTCAGGACGAGGAGCCCTTTAGATTTTAGGACATACTTCAGTTTTTAACCTCACTTCTGTTAACGCTGCAAGAATCGCAGAGTCATCAGGATTTTGACATCTTTGATTTGTGAGATGCCATCAATATTACAGCCTTGATCCTTGAGCATAACGTTAGACTTACAGTTGTGTTATTACTGTATCTATAATGTTAAGGATCCCTTTAACGGAACATGACCTTCACTCCTTTGACTTCTGCTTTCATGTGTTTCCCTCATCAGTAAACTTATTGACACATAATTACTGCTGCCTTCAGATCTATTTATTAACTAAAAGCGACTTTTCTTATAATTGTCATAGGATCCGCACACCTCCTATATTCCTGTATTACCTCGCTGTGCTTTTATCTCAGCCTCCATGGCAGCAGGCTTCACTGCAGGCCCATCTCCCGCTTTCAGAGCCCACATTTTCCCACCGTGCTCTTTCAGATGGCAGAGGAAGCTGTCAGCTTCAAAAACACCCAGTCTGACCTGAAAACTAAAGCATCCCTTTCATTTGGCAGCCTCCCTGCCCTCCCCAGCCTCAGCCTCCACCTCCCACCCATCCCCACCACTAACACCACCACGCCCCCCCGCTCCTGTCCCTCTCCCCTCTAAAAGCATCACTCTTCTATTCTGTTTGTGTCTGATTAAAATCACCAGCCGTCTGTGAAGTTAAGGGCAAACTAACTTCACAACTATTTCCTTGTTTTTATTTTCGGGAAACAAAACCTCTGGAAATAATTGTGAATGCAGACCTTGGGTTTAGCCCCTGCCTCCTCCTCATACTCAACGTACAAAATAGGGAGAAATACGGGCTATAATACAAACAATAAATACATAATGAGGACAAGATGTTTGAAGTACCCTCTTCAGATGTGGGAGCTCACTGCTTAATACATTCCTGGGTCTAGGTGTCTGCTGCTGGTGCCGCTTCCCTCTCTCTTTGCCGTACTTCATTTCTCCCGCAGAGCTGTCAGATTTACTTCCAATTAACGTATATCTGTTCCAGTCCAACGACTCAACGCAAGCACTGCTGCCGCTGCTCTCAGCTCCACTTCGCAAACTTTCTGCTGTTGCTATGGTGTCTGTCTTCTTCCTGCGAGGGGCTGATTGCTGGGATGTTGTTCACTTCTCTGCTGGCAAATAAAGTATTTTTTCATTTCCAATATGGGGAAGGTAAACAGTGCGGATTCAAATATTCAGAGCTGCTCTCATCACTTTAGTTTGTAAGTTTATTCTGCTGTTTAAGTGTACGAACACATACCTAAACTTATAAGCCATCAACATTCAAAGTAGCTTCAGATATGCACATATAATTAGGTGTTAAAGAAAGAGCAACAAACCAATGAGAGAAAAATGGAAAAAATAAATAAATATTAGAATTATTGTCTAATTTGATTCTATTTTATTTGTATATACTATTCATGTTAACATTTGTACCTACCTACCTACCCACCCACCCATCCATCCATCCATGTGAATAGTGAGCAGCACTGTGACGGAGCACAGACACACTATCATTTTAGTGAGTAAGTACTCCAAGTTTTGTTGCTCCATCAAAACACCCGAGTTAAATATTCTTTTGTTTGCTGTCTTCAGGGTGTGTCTGCAATTTTTCCATGAAATGAGGAGGGCACTCATCAAAGCTTGTGTCAAATTGTGGAAATCAGCAACTGAAACCCTTGAAATGCTTCAGAACATCTACGGCGATGAAGAAATGAGCGGGGCGAAGTGTCCTGAGCGACGTTCATGTTTCAAGAGGGGGCGGAGCTTCACTGTCCAAGACCGAAGAAGGCGCGTCAGGTCAGGAGACACCGGGCGGGTTTTCTTTGTGTCACCGTGAATTCATCAGACTGTCAACACCGAGTTGTCCTGGGACCTTCTGAGGCGTCTGAGGGGAAAACATTCACTGTGAACCAGCTGAACTGTGGCGCCATGGCAACATAAACGACTCCAACATGACATAGTGCACAAGTTTGCTCCCCACCACTCCTACTCGCTCCTAATTTGGCTCCCTTCTTCTTCCTTCTGTTCCCCAATAATTTGCCACAAAGGTTAAAGCATCTCTGTGCTTCATGCATGTCATGGTGCTGTTCACCGTTCATGCACAACAGGAGCAGCCTCTGAATATTCTGATCTACCTTTGTACAGAACCATTAGTCAGTGTATACAATTGTAATTTATGTATTTCAATTTACAATAATAACATGTTATCAACAATAACACTTTTTTCCCCCTGTCTGGAATATGTTCCCAAACTTCCAAACTTAATTTGAGCATTTAAAAAGTATTAGTTAAGCTGTTCGCTTTCAGCTCATAGGAGGCCGAAAGGACAAATATCTTACTTTACGTCCTACTCACACTGGAGACTGGCGACTACACCGCAGGACATTAACTTAAACAGCCATGTTTTTAACAACTGGTTATCACCACAGCATGTAAATCAAAAGTATAAATACAAACCATGCAAAGACAGCTAGACTGGTACAATAAATGCAGATGTCAGACTAGGAGGTCAAACCAGCATAATAACCAACCTTTTCCATAACTCTTGTTATGATGGGCACACCCCACAAAAGACATATCATTGGAGAGTCCAGGATACTCGACTGTCTTGTCCACTGTGAATGTCCCAGCCTCTCCAATGCTGCAAGAGATGAGTGGCTTTACAAAATCACTGGGTGTCTGAATGGAGGAATGAAATCTAACAACAATTATCATGACTAACAGTAATAACAATATAACATTTCTTTTGGTCAAATAATTTCTGTGCAACCTTGACACGTAGCTTTAGAAGCTGACAGCCAGCTATTGTAAGGTTTTTCTTTGGAGGACAAAAAGTAAGTCAACTTTAAGACTCTATTAACACTGCGACCACCTGAACATACTTTTAGAGGCTTTAAAAAAACAACATTATAGTGGAAAGAGTCACAGCTCTGTGTTTGGTCTGTAGCAACATGACATAAAACATCACAGCCAGCAAGGACAGATGGCACATCGGCTGCCTCGCGCTCACAGAAAGAAGAAGAAACAAGTGGAAAAGGATTTGAAATTATATAATGTGGATCTGGCCAACAGCCTGCTGTCTTAAAAAGAGGAGGACAACACGTTAATTTCAGTTTGCAGCCTTATCTCAGTCCCTCTCTGTGAATGCTCTGGGGAAAGTCCAACTGGCATAGAGAGAAATGTGCAGTTGGACCTCAGAGAAATTTCAATGTGTTTCCGCTGATGGTGCCAACACACTGGATTTGGGAGATAATTTAATCAACAGTCTGGGCTGGGTTTCTATGAACACCAGGCATGTTTTTCTTTCTTTTAATGTAACATTAAATGTGACTTATCTGCAGATAATGTCTCTCAGATATGTTATCCTCTGTAGCTTTAGTTCTTTTTACACCCGTCAGCTCAGTTCAGCTCTGCAGCATTAGAAAGTTTATTCTATTCTGCGACTTGTCTGAGGCCTTCAGCTGCTCTAAACATTCAGACGTGATCGGAGAATCATGGTAATCTATCAGCATATATGAAAAATATGAATTCATCAGGCAAAATAAAGTGAAATTAACTTGAGTTACACAGTTTTATCAGACTTCTGTTACCTTTAAATACAATCTAAACAGTGATTCAGATTTTTCAGTCAGGGTTCTAATTTCCTGTTAATATCCAGCACCAGTTGAAAGTTAAAAGCGAGGCCTGTACTACTAAGCAGGATAGTGAGGATGGTTCACTTCATACCAGGATACATCGCCATGGTGACTAATGTTGCACTGCCTACCAGCCATATGATGCTTTTGGGATTTTAGTCATTTCTTGAATTGTAATTCACTGTGGTTATTAGGGACAGGAGAAATCCACATAGTTTTAGATCCCCCTCTTGTTCAATCTTTAGACCAAACCTTCTACACCCAAATTATTTACTGCGCATTTATAGTTTCCAATTATACATAAACATTGGATGAAATAAATTTCTACTGGTGAGTATTTATGAATTGCTATCAGCAGTATAATGTTTGTTCCACTCAGAAATGTACTATTGTGAGTTATGAACATGATCACCTCCAGCAAATACTGGCAGGGTTTAAAACGTACTTAGTCTTACTGCCAAATGAAAGGAATGTAATAAAGACAAAGTCTGTTTAAAATGTGCAGTGTGTCATACAGAGATAAGTTCCCAACATTGTCAGTGTTTTTTCTGGAAGATGTACTGGTCCTGATCAAGATCCACAATAATGAGGAAATCCTCCCTGGACGGCAGCAGAACTTAAAACTGTAGTTAAAGATTTATTTAGATTGCAAATGGTGTTGAACTGGATGAAGTTAATGGATGAAGTTAGCTTTTAAAGAATTTAAAAGTCAATTTCTCTCCAACTGTATATACAGTAAATAAATAAACCCTGTGCTCCGAAGGAAGGAAGATGGATTGTTGGGAAAATGATTGTGTAATTACTGCCAGTAAATGTGCTTCATTGAGGACAAAGGAGTCTTTGCAATCTCATCTAAACTACATCATTCATTTTAAATGCAAGAGCTTCATTTCATAACTCTCGTAATACTCCTTTCAGCACCCATTTTCTATCTCTGACAGTAAAGGGGGAAATTATTTTAATTAATCAATTAAAATTTTTAAATGATAAATTTGATTTTCCCTGCTTATCATAATTAAACATCCCCCCTTGTCGATACTGTCCTGCGCTCACATTGTGTGAGTCACTTAGTGATGTTTGGAATAATTATTGAACCCAAATTAATCTTGGGAGACTCCAGTGGATGGCTGGGGCTTTGTATAATGTACTCTGAAAGCATTGAATCCTGTTTAATGTAAGTCTCCATCTCCTGAGTGAGGTTGGGTTGTCAGCAAGAACAAAAATGGAGTTATGGGAGGAATGCAAATACATCCAGAGCACATAAATATTATTACCTGTGATGTTTCATTCATCTCAAACTGAAATGAAACATCAAACAGTAATATAGTGTACATAATCAGAAGTCAATATATAGTTTTTAACAATCACTTAAAAACATCAGAGCAGTCGTCTCCAAAGCAGTGAAAATCAGGGTTAACATAATGGTCATGGTGTCCATTTCCTCCATTCTCAACATGTCATTTCTTTGCTCTTTGTTGATGTGTATGCAGAAAAGAAGCTGCACATTCCTCTCGCTTATTTGATCAACATTTATGAGATGAGAACTTGTGATATTTGGAAAAATGTTTGCTCACTTGTATTCAGTCTTTCTGGCCATACAGGTTTTCTGTAGGAGGATTCTAACTCTCCGACCTCTGACCCTTTAAGAAATGTATTTTCCCCTTTAAGATTTAATTATTGAACTGATATTCTTGTAAAAAGTGGATCTGAGTACCAAGACGCACTGGTTGATTACAGATGGATTCCACCTCCGTCTAAGTGGCACTACTTCCAGGGAAACTCCCTGATTGGCTACAGACAGGAAGTGATGGGGTAAAAAGGGTCTTTCTGGTCAAATTAAAACTCTATCTCCAAATACCAGCAGTTTCTTTATTTATTATTGTGTTTACTCATTGGAAAACTTTGTTGGCGTATCAGTGTTGGTATTTTCTAATTATCACCAAAAAATACGATTTTTTTTTTGTTTTGTTTTGTTAAGGAGAGCTGTTTAAACCAATTTTCACTTAATCTGGGTGAAATTAATGTCAACGTGATCTGCTATTTATGGGCACTCAAATCCTAATGTGTGTCATGAAGGGACTGATCACTGCAGCTTACAACAAACACAGATGCCAGTAAAAGCCTGCATTATTTATCAATGTCAAAATAAACAAGCCCACCTAACACTGAAAATACTAGAACAATTACAACAAGGCAGACCCTGAACTGTTGAGCAGCCGAAATCCCATATAAGGCAAGAATGGGACAACATTTCACTTTCAAAACCCCAGCAACTGAAGAGTGTACCATGAAGCAAGTTCAACATAGTCAGGCTTTCTTTCTCTGAGCTGAACAAAGCGGAAACTCTCATTCAGAGATAAATGGTACCACGACAGTGGTCATCACCTTTCTTTGTTAACCTAGACTTTCTGTTTTAGTCTCTGACACATAAAAGGGGAGGAGTTTATAGCATCTGACCAGGTTAAATTTGCCGCATAAATTGAGACATTGACAACACTGGATTTAGTCTCAACCTACATCACTAATCTCCTCATCTCGCTTCGTAGTACACCCCTTTGGTCTCCTCAGTTCCCAAAATGTTTAGTGTTGTTACAACAATGCAATTTCACAGTTTCAACATTTGATATGTTGTCTTTTTCTATTTTCAATAAATTAAATAGGTTTATATGATTTGCAAATCATCCTTTTCTGTCTTTTGTTACATTTTACACAGTATCCCAACTGTTTTGGAAACAGGGTTGTAGAAATACAGTGATGTTAATGTGCATGCAAATTTGTTTTAATGTCAAATTCCTTTTAATGAGTCACACACGTCACTGCTTGAGTTTGTTGGGAGACGATGATGCTGTTGCCATGGATTTGCGTCTGACAGCCTGATTTGGAGGTAGTGGGTGTGAATGAAGACTTGGCTGGAGTCTTGCTTGCATCACAGGAAAGTGCTCGGCATTTGAAAGGCAAGAATAATTCAGGCTGCATGAGTCCGGATTGGAAAACTAAGAGACTGTGAATGTAGCCGTCCATCATCATGTCAAAACTGACCTGCTAGGTATTGAGACATGCGGTCGGACTGGATTTTAGTGCTTTTTTTTTTTTTTTTTTTTTACCGTTTATTATATCATCTTACATTAATTGTATTATTTTTAAATTGATGTGTAGGGAATTTGGTTTGTATAATTAAACTCAATCAGGTTAAAATCAGGTTACCTGTAACCTGCAACAGCAGTAAATACTTATGTAATTACCAATGAAGGCAAACGGCATGAAAAATGTTTTAAAAGAACCTGTGAACAGCACTGCTCTCTTAGTTTTTCTGGGTTCCATATGATGCATCATGGCTGTAAATGATAAGGAATGGCATAAACACAAAGAACAATATAATGAGACTTGACGATGGAGAGATTAAAAGAGCTCGACCACTAAACAGAGCTGTCGCAGTGGTTAAAAGATGTAGATTGTGCTGCAGTTTTAATAACAGAAGGTTCAGGGGCTATTCTCAAAAATGACACCAAACACAATTCCGAATTTTGTTTCAGTGGCTGCTCAGAAGGTGTGAGGGACTTTCATCTACTTGTACGAATGGTATCAAAGGAGAAAAAACATATTTTGCATCACAAAATGGCACGAAACTACACAATCAACCTTTAAGTTTCCCCCTGAAAAAACACAAAGTTGATGGCTTCCTTAAGTGTGAAATGGTCATTAATAAAATCGTCACCTAGGTCAAGTTGGAGGTCAGATACCCAGGAGGATAGATTCTATGCAATGTTTGAAAATGCCAAAACAACGAATTGAGCATTGTACAAGTTGTAAAACACAGTAGGAAGCCATCTGTTAATGGATCCATATTCTGTAGCTTTGAGGATTTTTCAGCAGCAGTTCCACTGTTTTCTCACTATTTCACTCTTTCATGAAGATGTTAAATTGTTTCTCTCTTCGGAAGGACTCCATTGCAGTTCTGTACCCTCCTGTGTTGAAGGTCCAGCACAGGGATGGACAAAGATACTTCCAGGAATCCCTGAGAGGTCGAAGCTTTATCTGGCCATTCTGGGGAAGGCCTACGTTTAGCAGGCCAATGGACAGAGGACAATTGGGTATATTGCCGGTATGAATAATTTGGATGCAAAATATTTGCCAGCGAGTATTTCGCATTTTTATGCAATTCGTTCCTCATGCCCGGGGTGTGTAAAGACCTTTTTAAAGCCTTAAGATTAGTGATGTCAACTTAAAGTATCAACAATACTAAGCTCAGGACCTAATTTTCTCTGCTTCTTACCAGCAGAAGTGAGGTGTGGTGAATGAGCCACGGCATCTGAAGGCTTGTTGTGGACGTAGGTGAAGGGACCCTCGTCAATCCCCTCTCTAAGGACTAAAAGTAAAGGACAAAGGAAGCGTTTGGTAAAAAATTAGTAGATTATGTTGATGCAAAATGTAGAAAATATTAAGAAGAACATAATTAAATGTCACAGGGTGTTATAGCTCCTATCGTACATGTTACCTGACTGCGCTGCCTGTTTTGTTTGCAGCAAACTTAAATTGACTGCATATGCCATCTGCAATCCACTGTATATTGTCTCCTCTGCAGATCAATGAGGCTCTTAATAGGAGTTGGTCTTCACTGCTGTGATAACTGGATGAAATGATTACACTGGAGAGTATGATCCTAACAAGAAAGGAGGAATGCAATCCATTACAGGCTGTGTTTGTATTGATGTGTATAGTAAAAGTCAGATCAAAGGTGTGCAGGAGATGAAGGACGCATGCTGCAGCAATATAAAATGGCATGCGAATATTTCAGGATGTGAAGGAACCAGCAGCATTTACGTGTTTACCGACAAATACATTTTATATGAATCCTTTACATGCTGACCTATGTTTTATAAATAAGGTGTAAATATTAAGAACTTAATTTCGACATTATACTACTGCAAAACTGAACATATTTTTGAATAATTTACTAAAGGTATGAAGGAAAGATTATTTTTATTTAAAATTTAATTTACAGCCATACATTCAAGAAAGTAAAAAAAAAAAAAAAAAAAAAAAAAAGATAAACCCTTTCTAATAAAACTTTGGGGAGCTAAGGTTTAGCTCTTAAATATGTACTGAGGGTTTCATTAGGAATCAGATATATTGGATTTTTACGAGTTTTAAAATATAGTGTCTCTTTCAGTTATCCACATTTATGAGCCCCACTCTGGTCATTCGGTCATGTTTTTGTTTTTTCACTTTTTCAGTAATTCCACTTCCTCTCTTTTGGTTACTCACTCTTCGTCTTGTTTCAGATGTCTGGACTTCCTGCACTTGTGTGTTTCCTGCCTTTGTGATTGCCTGCCTCGCCCTGATTGTGTGCACTTGTGTCCAATTGTCTTCCTGCCCTCATATGCATGTGTGTCTGTGGGTGTGGTTGAACAGTATAAAAATGACCTCCTAAGTCCTTTCCTGAGCTGTATTCCTTCACCCCAGTGGAAAACATCATGAGGTCAAGGAAAGATGAGAAAGAGAATTCATAAGGGCTTAAGAGAATCTGACCCTACTTACTACAATGTTCAGAAGATGAACTGCAAAAAGTGCATCCTAATTCAATAAAAGCCTTGTGTGCTCAGGAAACTCATTGCAGGCAATTTATCGAGCTGTTGTTGTCACATTTCCCTACGATTGGCGCATTTGTTTCAAAGCAATGACATCAGTGATGTTATTGGGTTAGACTGTATTTATCACCACACCCTATGAACTTTATTCACTGAAACCTTTTGCACTGCACACTGTTGTAGTTGCATGAATCAGCCATGACCCTATTGTCTGTAGACCACTTTGAACTGTCATGATTTAAATACGGCCCATAATCAAAATACAACCCCGTTTCCCAAAAAGTTGGAACGCTGTGTTTAATGAAAATAAAAACAGAATGCAGTGATTTGCAAATTATATTGTTATAGTGTATGCTTATTTTGAATTTGATGGTAGAAACACATTTAAAAAAGTTGGGACAGGGTCAACAAAAGACTGGAAAAGTTGTGTAATGCTGAAAAAAAAAACACCTGGTGGAACATCTGACACATAATTAGGTTAATCATTTACTGACCTGTTGCCAGTTGAGTGTATAAAGAGCATCTGAGAGAGGCAGAGTCTCTCAGCAGTGAAGATGGGGACAGGAAAATAGTGTAATAATCTAAGAATAATGTTCCTCAATGTAAAACTACAAATAATTAGTTGATTTCATCATCTACGGTTCATAATATCATTAAAAGATTCAGAGAATCTGGAGAAATCTCTGAACACAAGGGTCAAGGCTGGAAACCAATATTGGATGGTGGTGATCTTCGGGCCCTCAGGCAGCACTGCATTAAAAACAGACACTAATCTGCAGTGGAAATCACTGCATGGGCTCAGGAACATCGTCTGTGAACACAGTTCATCGCTGCGTCCACAAATGCAGGTTAAAACTCTCCAAAGACGAAACCAGATAGAAACATGATCCAGAAACACAGCCGCCTTCTCTGGACTGAGATAATTGAAGATGGACTGAGGTGAAGTGGAAAACTGTCCTGAGGTCTGATGGATCACAATTTGAGATTCTGTTTGGAAATCATGGACGCTGCATCCTCCAGGTTAAAGAGGAGAGGGACCATCCAGCTTGTTATCAGCTCAGTTCTAAAGCCAGCATCTGTGATGGTACAGGGATGCATTAGTGCACATGGCATGGGTAGCTTGAACATCTGGAAGGAAGCATTAATGCTGAATGATATATTCAGGTTTTGGAGCAACATATGCTGCCATCCAGACAACGTCTCTTTCAGGGAAGGTCTTGTTTATTTCAGCAGAACAACGTCCAACCACATTCTGCACGTATTCCAACAGCATGGCTCCGTAGTAGAAGAGTCCGCTGATAAACTGGCCTCCTGCAGTCCAGACCTGTCAATCATTAAAAACATCTGGAGCATCAGGACATGAAAAATACAACAAAGGAGACCCTGAACTGTTGAGCAGCTGAAATCCTCTATCAGGCAAGAATGGGCCCACATTTCACTTTCAAAACTCCATAAACTGGTCTCCTCAGCTCACAAATGTTTACAGAGTGTTGTAAAAAGACGAGTTAATGAAAACACTGGTAAACATGCCCGTCCCAACTTTTTTCAGATATGTCCCTACTCTCCCCCATCATTTCCTCTCAATCTCTACTGCTACTGTTAAATGAAGGCATAATGGCCCACAACCTAATCTTTAAAAATAGAGAAATCAAATGTATACATCCTAATTAACTAAATATTTTGAATCTCTTCCAGCTCCATGTTCAGCAGCATCTGTTTTGTTTGGCTTGATCCCACAGACTCATTGTTGTTTTGACAATAAAGGTGATAATGATTGTTTTTTTGGTTTTCCTTTACTTGTCATTCATCGCTGGTTAATGTGTGACTTTGAATTTATTGTATTATCAGACCTATCCACAGTTTTTCCTCCATATGCAGGGTTGTTGTGCGGGTGTGTCTGCTGCCTCCACACCATTCCATTAGACAGACTGTATCAGAGGTGACTACTGTAATTTTCCCCCTACCTCTCTCTGTTTGCACTCTCCAACACTCAGCGGCTGAAAATTGCAGTTGGAACACAATGATGTGATGTGACTACTGATGGCTCCCACCTTCCCTGAACCAGGACTGCTCACTGTTCAGCTGAAATTGTCTGAGGCGGACACCATTCTCTCTAACATCCTACAGGCTGCAGGAAGCTGTAATGTTTCTTCTGAGCTGATGCAATTTTGGAGATCTTCATTTTATTACTACTCATGAACAAGAAGCTGTAGAGAAGAAATGAAGAAGAAGAACTGAGTACTCTAGTTCCACAGAAAAAGGAATTAAAAGTTTATGTGTTTACGTAAACAATTATTCAAATGTTTATCATCTTCAGTATGAACAACAGTACAGATCAGAGTAGAACAATTATTGAATCATCACCTGTACTACAGGTGTGCTACACAAACCCTCTTTAAGTTTACATTCACACACACCTTTTGGGTGACTTCCAGTACAAGTCGGGGTCATGCCATCTGCAGAGGTTCTCTGATGACTCTGCAGTGGTCGAGTGTATAATGGATGGACAGGAGGATGAGTCAGTGGTCGGGTGTCTAAGGGATGGATGGGAGGCATACAGGGGCGTAGTGGTGGACTTTGTGGAGTGGGTGGGTAGAAATCACCTCCTTCTGAACGTGGCCAAGACCAGAGAGATGGTGATCATCTGCTGGGGGAGCAGCATTGGAGCCAGAGACAACAACAGACTTAACAAACTGGTGAAGAAGGCCGGCTCCATCAATGGCTGCAAACTGGACAGTCTGGAAAAGGTGGTGGAGAGGAGGACGCTGAAGAAACTGTTATCCATATTGGATAATCTGGACCACCGTCTCCACCTGCTGCAGGTACAGAGGAGCACTTTCTCCAAAAGACTCCTCCAGCTGCTGTCACAAGGACAGATACAGGAGATCATTCCTGATAAAGGAGATAATTCCAGATACAGGAAATCGTTCCAGATACAGGAGATGGTTCCTTATACGGGAGATGGTTCCTGATACAGGAGATCATTCCTGATAAAGGAGATCATTCCAGATACGGGATATCGTTCCTTGTACGGGAGATGGTTCCAGATACGGGAGATGTTTCCAGATACGGGAGATCGTTCCTTATACGGGAGATGGTTCCTGATACGGGAGATCGTTCCTTATACGGGAGATGGTTCCTGATACGGGAGATCGTTCCTTATACGGGAGATTGTTCCTTATACGAGAGATCGTTCCTGATATGGGAGATGGTTCCAGATACGGGAGATCGTTCCTTATACGGGAGATTGTTCCTTATACGAGAGATCGTTCCTGATATGGGAGATGGTTCCAGATACGGGAGATCGTTCCTTATACGGGAGATGGTTCCTGATACAGGAGATCATTCCTGATAAAGGAGATCATTCCAGATACGGGATATCGTTCCTTGTACGGGAGATGGTTCCAGATACGGGAGATCATTCCTTATACAGGAGATGGTTCCTGATACGGGAGATCGTTCCTTATACGGGAGATCGTTCCTGATACGGGAGATCGTTCCTTATACGGGAGATGGTTCCTGATACGGGAGATGGTTCCTTATACGGGAGATCGTTCCTTATACGAGAGATCGTTCCTGATATGGGAGATGGTTCCAGATACGGGAGATGGTTCCAGATACGGGAGATGGTTCCTTATATGGGAGATGGTTCCAGATACGGGAGATGGTTCCTGATACAGTAGATTGGCCATACCGGCTTCAGGACTGTTCAGGCGGACTGAGACGTTGTGCAGAGCGGCAAGAAGAAAGATGGAGGGATTGCAGTCTATGTGAACGAGAGGTGGTGTAATCCTGACCACGTGTGTGTGAAGGAACGTTTCTGTAGCCCGGACATTGAACTTCTAGCCGTGGGGATGCGTCCATATTATTTGCAGAGGGAGTTCTCGTCCGCCATTGTTATCACTGTGTACGTTCCTTCATCAGCTGACGCAGAGGCAGCAGTGGACACCATCGACTCCACTGTGTCTTAACTGCAGACTAAGCATCCCGGTGAATTTTTGGCAGTTACTGGAGACTTTAACCAGTCTGGATAAAGTGCTGCCAACTTTTCACCAGTATGTTAACTGCCCCACATGGAACAATAAAACCCTGGATCTTCTGTATGCTAATGTCATGGATGCATACAGTGCTACTGCCCTTCCCCCCCCTTTGCGTACCAGCCTCATGTGGGAGTGGACGACGCCATCATCTACCTGCTGCAACGAGCTCAGTCTCACCTGGACGGAACCGGTGACTCTGTGAGAATCACTTTCTTTGATTTCTCCAGTGCATTTAATACCATCCAACCACTGCTACTGAGTGAGAAGCTGCGGGTGGTGGGGGTGGACACGTCCACCGTCTCCTGGATCACTGACAGACCACAGTTTGTCCGTCTGGGCAGTGTGCTGTCTGATACGGTGGTCGGTGGTACTGGAGCTCCTCAGGGAACTGTTCTGTCGCCTTCCTGTTCACCTTCTACACCACTGACTTCCAGTATAACTCAGAGTCATGACATCTGCAGAAGTTCTCTGATGACTCTGCAGTGGTCAGTGTATAAGGGATGGACGGGAGGAGGAGTCAGTGGTCGGTGTATAAGGGATGGACGGGAGGACGAGTACAGGGTAGTAGTGGAGGACTTTGTGGAGTGGGCAGGAAGAAATCAGCTGCTCCTGAATGTGGCCAAGAACAGAGAGATGGTGGTCGACTTCAGGAGGAAGACGACGGCTCCACAACCGCTGAGAGTTCTGGGAGAGGAGGTGGACATGGTGGAGGAGTGCAAGTTCCTGGGTGTCTCCATCGACAACAGACTGAACTGGAAGACCAACATCAACGCTGTCTACAAGAAGGGGATGAGTCGACTCTTTTTCTTGAGGAAACTTCGATCCTCAATGTGTGCAGCAAGATGTTGGAGATGTTCTACCAGTCTGTTGTGGCCAGTGAACTGTACTTCACTGTGGTCTGCTGGGGGAGCAGCATTGGAGCCGGAGACACCAACAGACTTAACAAACTGGTTAAGAAGGCCGGCTCCATCATTGGCTGCAAACTGGACAGTCTGGAAAAGGTGGTGGAGAGAAGGACACTGAAGAAAGTATTATCCATATTGGATAATCCAGACCACCCTCTCCTGTCCTGCAGGGACAGAGGAGCACTTTCTCCAAAAGATTCCTCCAGCTGCTGTCACAAGGACAGATACAGGAGATCATTCCTGCCCACTGCAATAAGACTGTACAATAGCTCACCTCTGGCCAAATCAATCACCCAACAATAACACCATTGGTTGTTTGTTTTCTTGTTTGCTTAAATCCCTGCACTATTGTATAGTTAATTTAATTTAATATTATTCTATTTTATTGTGTATATTGTGCATTTTTATATTTTATATTTTTTACTCTGTTGTTTTATTGCTTTTCCTGTATCTATAATGCTAATGTAGCAAAACAAAATCCCACTTGTAGGATCCTCCATCCATCCATCTATATATCTAAATTATTCAAATCATTGCTTGGTATTTTTTTATTTAACAACCCCATATTGGTAATTGTTCTTTTATTTTTTTAGTGTTCCTGCCTCAGCAGTCTTCCTAAGAGATGTAATCCATCCATCCATCCATCCATCCAATCAAATCAATGCAAACATTACAACACATAACAGTAATTGTTTTAATGAGTGTAATGAGACACGTTTGGTGCAGACTGAATCTCAGTGACAGGACTTGCACACCCATCCTGCAGAAGAGGTGTAGGGAAAACTGGTTACCAAGGTAACGGAGAAACCTTTTGATCAGGGTTGTAGTGGAGGTCTACAGATGGAAAACAATAAAGCACCTCTGTAGGTCAAACAATTACAGCTCTGATTCAGTGTCTGCTCTGCATCCAGGAACCTACATGGAAGTATTACGATTCAAGGTCTTCCCGAGCACCAAGTCATATGAAACATAATGACTATTACTGACTACAAAATATAACTAGTGGGACAAAAAGGAAATAAAACATTGTATTCTGTTGATCTCCGACTCTCGGTGCTGCCTCAAAAATCTCATGTTGATGCTCAGTCGAATAGATAACTACGTGGGATATAAAACTATTTTCTATCAGAAGTCATTTGTATTTGAGTTTATTAAACCATTTCTGATACTATAGTTTCATAAACTGTGTTACAGACAAAGCACCAACTGCAGGCATTACAACCAAATCACAGTATTCACTGCAGTCATGTTTCTGTAGGAGGGAAACTGTGCACCAAATAGATTGAGCTGGCCAAAAGAATATCAAATCAGCAATATCTATTGTTAACTATAGTTAGAACATTTTAAGGCTCATATGAAACAAAGAAAACAATATATTTTTTACAACAAATGAATTTAACGATAGTTGATAATAATAATAATAACAATAACAATACATTGACCAATAAAAGACAATTAATAGCAAAATCTGAAATAATAAATAACAAAATAAAGGCTTGTTGCTAGAAAATCATAATTTTTTTTTTATACTGTACTATAACAGCTCAGAGTAAATTTAGCACAATGTGCTAGAACTTCCACAACACTGATTCTATCAGTGCAAATAAAACAACCCTGTTATATCCCACTCACCAGCCTGCTGCTCTAATTTCTTTGTAAATATTGTTCTTATTCATATTTATAGTTTACTGTGCAGTGTGTCAAGGTCCATCTCAGGAAATAAAGCACATAGATTGCACACATTGAACACATTGAACACAATCACAGATCTGTCTAAAACTAACTTTAACATTCAAATGTGAATACAACACAACACTACATAGATGTTGGTGTGCAGTCCTTCATATCTCAGTTCTCAGCAGCAGCCACCTCCACTCTGACCTGTATGTAAATCCCACGGGGCTGCTGAGGTACTGACAGTTGTATTTTTCATGTGGTCTCTTGCTTACCAAGACAACGTTAATATTGTATGGGCCCATGTGGGGAACTTAAAGTGCTCTCCAGCTGTCACTTGGAGCAAAACTACTTGAGCAATGAGTCGCTGTAGTGTTCTCACCCTATTCCCAGTTAAATGGAGGAGTTCATACTCTCAAACTTACACACATCAGTAAGTGCAAAGCTTGTGTTGTACCACCTTAGGGCCTGCAGCTGGGCTTCTGTCCTGTTTGAAGAAAAAACAGGATATTTTTGATTTAGGGTTGCCAGTACTGTTTATCATACTAAACACAAATATTCTTGGAAATATTTTTAAGCATGTAATGTTTAATCAAATCTATGACATGAAATGGGATAGAAACCAAACTTTATGGACTATTCCATTAACTGTTGTTGCCTTTAAAAGGTAGGGTAACACCTTTCATCACTTCTTTCCCAACATACGTTTGCCTAAGTATCACACCTGCTCGGTAATGTTGATAGATTCTGTGTGTCATATGTCACGGTAGCTATGTTGATTAATTACAATGCAAATATTCTCCGATAGATTCCTGGCCAACTGCCATCAATCTAAACAACTGCTAAAGTTACTGTTAACTATTCTTCAACTGTGTCGTTTGCAATTTCTTTTGGAATAAATTTAGTCAGCAGCTGTTTGTCCTCAGTTTGCTTTCCTTCTTTTGTTTTTGGTACCACAGTTTCCTTTTCTTGGGAAAATACATGACTCTTTCACAGTTCACATTTATCTGTTCCAACTGCAGGACAGACTAAACCATTTTGTGTCTTCTGTAAGGGGTGGGAGGATCCTCAGAGAGCCTTCACTAGTTTTCTTTTATGTATTATTAGTCTCTCGGTTGATTCATTCTGCCAAGTTTGTCATACCACTACTTACTTGGAAATGAAAAGCAAACAATAACAGACATTTCAATCCATACTTTTTCAGGTCCCCCTCCACTGGGGAACCTCTGTAATCAGTCCCACTTCACACACCCCCCCCCCTCCTACTACGCTGCCCCTGGCTGGTTGCCATTGATCAAGTACTCCAGTAAAATTAACTATAGGGGGGGGGTTGTTCTGGAAGTCCTGTTTTACGCAGGCAGTGATGCAGTAATTGAGATGATTCTCTGACCAATCAGTGGTCTGTAGTGCCTTCATGTCAGCCTCTAGCTCATTAGAGACCTCGACGGAGGTGATACCAAAATAGCACCAGGTACTATCCACAACTGTGGCTCATCTAACTAAAAATAACTAAAAAAATACCACTCTCTTTTTGTATTAAGGTCAATAAAATCTCTGCCCACTATTTTAGAATTGATGGTACATGATAGTATATATTGTAAGTTGAAACAACCCTTTTCTCTCCCTCTGCAAATGTTCCCTTTAAGTTTAATGAAGGATTCACTACTTCTGCTGATGTGCAAAACTACAGCCACCGACTGCAAAAGTAGAAATCCTAGAAGATATACAGGAAGATATTATGAAAATAACAATTTTAAATCCTGCTTTTAAGATCATAAATTAGTACATTGTCTCCAACTCATTTCACATCACCACACACTGTGAAAGGATTTATTTTGGATTTCACAGTTGCCATCACACTTAAATGATTCTGATGTCGGAGAGCTTTTAATAATTCTTGGCATTGATTTCTGAGGGAGCTTTGAATCATGGCTTAATATTTTGAGGGAATAACAATTAATTTGCAAGGCTGATTGATGTCAGGAAAACTCATTTCGCCCCACAGGAAAAAAGAAACATCTCTGACACGTTCAGCAGCAACCTACATTTTCCACTGGTTTATAATCCAATTAGCAGAGCAACATTTATAGTGGGTCGAAGTACACAGATCTGTCTCACTCACTGTAGTGGAGACCGGAGCATGAAGCAACTGAAAATTACAACACTGGCGAAAATATGAACGCATCTTCTTCCTGCAACACTTCCACAGCCATGTTTTGATGTTCATTGCTACTATTTACATACGGTTGAACCCAGTTGGGAGTCAATGAACTGACATGTAACAATCTCGTAACCCACCAGCTAGTAGTCTGGTGGTAGGCTAGTGTAGCCAATAGACATCCAGTGTGACGGCACTGGGCCGTCTTATGGAAGTGGTGGTTTGGCCGGCCTTTTGCTTCCCTCTCCAGGTTTGAATCTTTGGCTCCTCCTACCTCGTTGGGGGATTGCTTTCACCCATGGAGGAGTCTATAAAAGCTGCTTTCCTCCAAGATGGCTCTCTGTCAGACTCAACAGTTAGCTGTCTTAGATCTTAGATGTTGAGGATCCTTTAGGGATATTGAGTAATGATAAATCATTGTCGGTTTCATTTTTCAGTGGTCATAAAATCTGTAAAATAATAAAAAAAGATTGTGTTTAGTTAATCTGTGGAATACCTATGGGTGCACGTTCATCAACAGATCATCAGTCTTCTTTTAGAGCTTAAGGATTCATTGACAAAAAAAGAATAGAATGTTAATAAATCTGTTCACACTTAAACGTAATGCCACACACCAAGCTAGGCCTACTGGTGCAATGAGGAAGGTAAAAACAGTTAAAGATGAGAGACGACGCAAAGATGAGTCCTTCTTCAGCTTTGTCTCTGAGAGATCACATCCCATAGCTTTTGGCAATGCCTCTGAAAACCAGGGGGAAACAAAACCAAATATGACACAAAAAAAACCACCCTGAAATACAACTAAACATGTGTGGTGTACTTCCTTTACCATAAAAATCTATTTGGATTTGGTTCATGTTCATTCCATATCCCCCCAAACTGCTTTTGTGTACTGAGCCTTTTGATGGACTATATTCACCATCACTGCTTTCACTGCAGCTTAAAGAGGCTTCTGATTCATCAGACACCTTGGAGATCTATTCAACGTATTCTTTGGTAAGCTTGAAATGAAATATGCAACAATCATAAAGTAAAATGATCTGTAAGCAACCTGAAGTTTTAAATTGGGAAGTCGCCCTCCTTAAAGCCTGAAAACTGAACCAACCTTTGTACACAATACAGGGATCCAGTGTAGGTATGGCTATGGCAAGCTCTCAAAAGTGTGTTAATAGGGGAGGTTAATACAGAGCCGTAGCAGTACATTCCTACGACTGTTTTACAGAATGAATGTTAAATGTCCCATACTGTATAAAAGCAGATTTCCATTGCTTTTTTATTTTTTTTATTTTTATAAAGTAGGTCAAAGTGTTAAAATGCTTAGTCCACAGAGAAATGCCCACAGCCTGTATTCAGCAACTGTACTATTTGAACAAGCTTTTTGGACTTCCTGTAGGTTTTTGATGTCACAAACTCACGCATGTCACATGTCCCTCAGCACAGTCTACTGTCCAACCTTTTATGTGGACAAAAACACAGAGCAGGCATTCTGTTGTAAAGACAGAATGAAACCAACGGTTGGCCCTGGGCATGCATCACTCATTTGTTTTTTTTCTTTATTGTCAGTTTTTAACGGCTGAAGCAGCAGCAGACTGGCACCATCAGCCAAACTACACGGGACAAAACTGGCATACTTGTCCCATAGCTTCAGGCTCGTAATCACCAGATTTATGGTTCTAAAAATCAGCCTCCACGAGCTGATGTTAAATTGACTTGAGAAGACGTAACTAATATTTTAATTGACTCTCTTCCAGGCATTTTGAGAACTGCTTCCCAATGTAGGAAGCAGCCCAGTGACATAAAACGAAGGTGAAATAGATGCCAAACTCTTAAGTATCAAAGTTAACAAGGAACACGCATCAAATATACTGAAATCAGGTGGTAGAACTGTTATGAGATGGTGATATTAAACGGACCCAAGTGGAAACACATGCAGCAGAATTTTTTCCAAACCAGGAATCTTTATTCTCCCAGAGCAGGACAAAACATAGAATAAACACAAAATGTTCGAGTTCACAGGCGGTCAGGTGCCAATAGTCAATGAGTGGTCTCCTCCTTGTGTCACCCCTCCAGGGTCGAGGGAAAACTCAACCACCACTCTTGACGGCAGGAAAGCCAGTTGGAAAACAGTCACGTGAGCCCAAGGCATGTCAACGCGCTGCACTCAGGTCCGAGCCGGAAGCAGGCTCAGCCGTGAACGTGGCTGGCAGGTAGGCAGGCAGGTTGACGGAGAGAACCTACTGTGTAGGCATAGCCCCCTGTGTGGTTTCCCGAGGTTCGACACAGGGAGCGGCAGGCTGGCGTAGCTTGTGTGGCGTCCCGAGGCCCGAAACAAGAACAGCATACTGGATCACCTTGTGTGGTATCCCGAGGTCCGACACAGCGCAGCTGGCTGGATCGACTGTGTGGCTATCCCGAGGATCGACACAGGATTGCCAAGACATCAGCAGATGAACACCGAGGAACGAACTGGATGTCTTCTTCGTACAGGTGAAACCCGAGGCTCGACACTGGACGGCAGGTAAGTTGGAGACAGACAGGGAGTCAGAACCGGAACTTCTCACTCAATGAAGCAGACGAACTTACGGGGACGAGATATCAGGCAGGTAAACGGACGGACTGACAACGGAGAGGAGAATGGCCGGAGTATATATGCCAGGTGGCGGTAATCAGCGGAATCAGGATCAGCTGCCCACAGAGAGGGGTGTGATGGAGGAAGGCATTCAGAGGTGGGTACTGTGAAGACACAGGCACAACAATAACAGACAGGGGAACGACAAAACACATGAGGAGAGGTGATCGGGGCGAAAATGGAGGAAAACACACTAAGGTCAGACAGTAATCCTCACAGGAACGATATTGAGATGTGAGCAGAAGTAAATTATGTACACTCAAAACTCCCGATGCAATTCATTTATTGGAATGGAGGCAGCGCAGTGCCGGAAAAGAGAGCATGGGATACTTGGAGAGCAGGGAAAGAAGAAGTGGGAACTGGCATCCCGGTGCCAGAAATCTGCATAGTAGAAGAGTAAGCTGCGGCCCTCATTGTGCTGGGGAAGGTCACTGGAGGCACCTGATGTCAGGGGGCAGAAGAGTTGTAAGTTGACAGTCCAGTGGTGGTAATGGGCACTGTGGATGGATGAGAGAGGGGAACAGAGGAAGGAAGACCTGGCAACCCAGTGCTAGAGTAGAGGGCAGAAGAAGGGTTATGTGAAGGAACAGCAAAAGTACAGACTGATGAATCCAAGCCGGAAGGTGGGATGGAATGCTGCCGAAATTGGAGGAAAAGAGAGTCGGCATCCTGGTGCCGCTATGAAAAGTTGAGTTTGCCTGAGGTGGTGGAGGGGGATGAGGTGATACGCTGCAAACCTGGCAACCCGGAACTTTGTGGGTGGGAGGGCGGGGCTTGAGGGTGCATGGTGGCGTCACAGTCGTTACGCCGATGTGTTTTGGATGGAGGTACGTCTGTGTTTTTAGCCTACATGACTTTTGGAAAGTTGTGAGGACTTGGAACAGTTTTGCTTTGTTGTCAGAGCGGTGGTGAGGTATCCCTTTCTCTTTTAATGCTTTTAGCAGACGGATTACGGTCCAGTCGGAGATCTTGGCTGGTGTGTCTTCGACTTCGTCTTGGAGAGGGCAGAAGATCGAAGGCTTCCCTGGAATGCATGGGTGGCTTCTGTGAAGGCAAAAGAATCGTCATCGTCGGATGGGCTGAGGAACAACAGATCCATGTTTGATGCAAGGTAAGATAGTTTTATTTTATTTTTTTTCTCTGCGTAGCATTCTGGTTCCAAATGCGGAAAATGCGAACAGGCCGAGGTTTAGAGTGGGTGGATATTTATAGGAGTGTGGCCGGAAGTGGGGGAGTGATTGAGGCCTGGTCCTGCTGCTGCATTGCATTTAAACCTGGTCTGAACTGGTGGAGGGGAAAGTGCAATTTCAACTCAAAATTGACACCAAAACTGCAGTGTATGAGCGCATCTTTACTGGCACACCGCTTGTTACGGGGTACCACCCGTCTCTGTGAAGCCAGGACCATATGGAGCCATGAACAGTTTTTGTTTGGACCCAAGAAGCACTAACTCAGAAACATAACCCTTTATTTCGTTGAACAAATGTGCCAAACAGATAAGTGCATTGATTTTAAATGCTTAAATAAAAAGCAGTATATTGCACTATTAAATATCAATGCTTTGAACATATTCAGTCATATATTTCTTTGGCTATTTATAATATTCACATATTATAGACATAGCGGCACTTATACCTTACCCAGAGCTAAGCTCTATTTGGCTTTATACTCTGTATGGGTATTAATCTTCCATTTCCATCAAGGATGGTAGACGTGTCTTTGTGTCTTTTATTTACTTCCTGTTCCTACTTCAACAAAGTTAATGTCATTGTATCTTTGCTGTAATTTATTTGACTGTCATTGAAACATTTCTTTGATCTGCCTGACTGCAAACTAAGTTTCTCTCTGGAAAAAGGGGAAGTTGAAGTAAAGATGGGTTCACATCTGTTTGCGTTGTGCAGGGAATCATCTGACATCAATGGGAATATTACTGACGTGTTATAATGCCAGGTGTAATTTTACTTAATACAAACTAATTTGGATAAGAGCAGCATTGAAGTGGCATTGAAAATGTTTTCTTGTTATTAACCTGCAGAACAGCAGATGTGTCACTCGAGGTGCGTACATCTTAGATGAAAGGCATACTGCTGTAACGTCTGTTTTTTCCTGCTTCAAATTAGCATTTGATAAATTGCTGTATTTTACATATGATTGATTGGATCCTTGTGGATGAGCTGCTTGTGAAATTTCTTGCATAGTCTTGAGTCTTACATGTTCATTTTTCTGCTGCCTGTGTATGGATTCAGCCCTACATTGTGCAAACACTTTTAGTTTTACCTGCCTTAACACAATCTGTTGCATTTTTGCAGCTATAAGATTGTAGGTTTTGGCAGTAACTGTCTGAAGACATAAAACAGCTCCCACCTTCCTGCAGGAGCTCGAGGCAGGCCTGGGTAATCTTGAATACTGGCTCAGGCTTCCCTGCGACCATCTCCAGATGTGACTGATTCTCTTTCCTGCAAGAGCGGTTTTATTATGCTGATGAGCGTTTCATCCTAATGGAAAAACTATTAGGGTAAATATATGCAAATAAAGTGCTTTATTCTTTCAACTCTGTTTGTGGCCCAAAGGTTGGAGAAAGAACTTTAAAGCTTTCATAGAATGACAATTACTTTCTGGGATCTCTGAGTCCACTGTCCTCACAAAGGTGCTTCCAGCAAATGTTAGATTTTAAGACTTGGCCTTCACTTTGATCTAGATTCTTAATGAGCTTATCTGAGGTCGTCTGTTTTCACAAAATCAGTCCTTCAGCGACATCAAACATATTTCATCCTTTCGTTGGGTATTTAATGGCAGAATTCAGCCTCCATGTTTGGATTATAAGACTGGAACACTAAACATGAACTCACTATTTTCAGCAGAAAGATACTTTCATTCACAAATGTCTTTTTAATACGACTTTGCTACTTTCTGTTATACTTCTTACACACTCATTTTTATTAACTTGTAAATTTATTATGCTCACTTCAGAAGCTTCTTGGGTGTCTTGTGCTGGATGATTAAACCTAAAACTGAGAATTTATCATCATAGTAAAATGACAATATCTTATCTCGTATAAAAGATATGCTGTGGACTGCAACAATATTATACCCAATCTTTTAGGTTTACGTCTAGAATACAGACAGTCAGAGAAGGGGCATTTAACTTTACGTTTTTTTGTTGGTTTATTTATTTGAGACTGAAGGGTAAATTATGACTACAACAGCATACTTAAGGGTTCCACCATTATTTCGCAAGAAATAAATAATAAATAAATAAATTATTTGTTGAAACAGAAATGTGGTGAATTGTTATTGTAAAGCTGCCATGACCCATACCTGTACTAAAAATACCTGACAGGTTTCAAGTGGCGTTTTAAACCTCTAGTAGCACTGTAAAGGTTTTTATTTTATTATTTCATTCAGTGTAGCCAAATTCTTTTTTATTTCATCATCACACATTGAGACATGATACACCATCCTATAGTGTCGTGCTATTCCACTGACCAATCGGATCAACAGGTCACATGCAGCTATGAACCAACAGAGAGGAAGAAGACTGCAAGCTACTAAACATGGATGCACGCAATGCAAATTTGCAAAACTGATTATTCAAGATTTTGTGCTTGACACATTTATTAGACTTCAAGGTAAGCACAATGTGTTTTGCTGAGAACAGTGAATGTAAATATAGCGTTTGCTTTACAAGTAAACTTTACTGGGCACATTTGATCTAAAACGATGCTGACTTTTATTTTATTTTTTATGCATAACTCATTTGGGGGAAATACAAATTTGAGGTAATATTACAATAATTAAAAATGATGATGGAATTATCTGAAGATCACATGCTCAATGTTGACACTTGAAGTTATGCTTAATGCTCTAGAGAGCTGCTTCCTAGTGCTTGCTAGTAGCCTAAAGGGCTTTTCACTTTACACCTGCAATGTGAGTGTTATTTTTCTTCTTTTTGTAGAAGGTGAGAATGAGGTGAAAATAATTTAGAAAATATCAGTTTTGCTGGGAATCCTTGTGGCCTAAAGATCTCATCCATTGTTATTTGTGGAACAAAATTGCCAGTAAATGTAATTTATCCAACATGAATATACATCAGCTGCAGCTGCTTCGGCATCATTGAAGTTCCCTCAGAGGAGATACTTGAAAATGTTAAAACAGTTCTGTTACTATCTCCACTAGCAACATCACACCAATGAACTCATATAATTGTGGAAAAGGTTGCTGGTACCCTTCCTTGAAATAAAACAAAACCCCACAATTTTCTTTGAAATAATTTGAAACTGACAAAAGTACCCGACCACTATCATTGATTATTCCATATTTAACACAAATCAGACTTTGGTTTTGATTTTTGACTAAACAGAATATTTTATGTAAAATATCAAATGACAAAGTTGATGGGACCCTTAAATATTAGTTTATATAACAAATATTAATTTGGTTGCACAACCTTCAGAGGAAATCTCTGCAAACAAATGATTTGTGTGTCTCTCAGTGTTTCTCTATGAGACTTCCTGTCTCTCACTGTCTCTCAGTGAGATGTCCTGTCTCTCAGAGAGATGTCCTGTCTCTCAGTGTCTCAGGTTTGAAGGCATCCTTCTCTAGACTGTATGTTTCAACTCTTTATATGTTTGATAGGATTCAGATCAGGACTCATAGAAGGACACACCAAAACAGTCCAAATGTTTGGTTCTAACCCATTCCGGCTGTTTTCAGCTGTGGTTTGGCTCCTGATCCTGTTGGAGGACCTGTGACGGAGATAGAGCTTTAAAACACTGGGCAGCACGTTTGGCTGCAGAGTTCCCTGGTAGTCTTCAGATTTCATTGAGCTGTGCAGATTCAGAGCACCAAATGCCAGATGCAGAAAAGCAGCCTGAAACAGAGTGATTAAATGTATTGATTTGGTATTTCATGGGAGAAGTTGATGCTTTATTGGAGCCGGTGGTTTTTTGGAGCCAATCCCAAGCGATGTTCAGTGGTGTTACACTTCTTGCACTATTTCTGCATTAGCTTCACAGTTCAGACCTGGCGGCTTTCTTCTGCAGCAGGGAGCAAAGCAGAAGCTGTCCATATTTATACACAGTCCATCCTACTGGCTGAAACAGGTAACAGTGCTCCCCGATGGCCTGGCGGCACCAATAAGCGAGCTGTTTACAACAGACAATGATCCAGGTTGGCTAACACAGAGCGGGGCAATCCTGTTCATGACCCTGGCAAGGGTACAATACCCTCAGATGACCAGATAATTATCTGCCTCTCCACAACATGGAAGTTCTTTTCAGGCATCAAAACAGCTAAGTGAGTCAGCACATGAGTAAAAGGACAATTACAAAAGCAATTACCTGAGACTTTAATACCAGGCAGACCAATCTGAACTCCACCTGATTTGACCAGAAGAAAGCCTCCAACTCAACGCCCCGCACATGGGCACAGTGTTTGGTACTCTGTCCACGCTGACAGGACATGGATAGGCTTCATCTAGAACTCAGTGCAGCCTTAGAAACCAACTCTGGAAGCTGAATCTAACTTGTGCCATTGCACAAGTCAATAATTAATCCAAGATGAAACAAGGGGCATCCATGCATCAGGAAGATGACTCCCCAATGTTCTGCTAAGAGAGTTGCTCAAACAGCATATTAAGGTAATAAAGGGGAAGAGAAACTGTCGTGGAAGACCAAGCTCCTCCATGGGATGCATCACGGGCAGGAAGCGCAAGCGGCTTACATCCAGAAATCATACACTGTATCCATCTATCTATCTATCTATCTATCTATCTATCTATCTATCTATCTATCTATCTATCTATCTATCTATCTATCTATCTATCTATCTATCTATCTATCTATCTATCTATCTATCTATCAGCTAGCTAGTAAAAGCAAAGACAAAAATGAATGTGACAACATTTTGCAAGAAGAATTAAAATTAAAATTTGTTGTCACTGTTCATTCTTTTTTTTTTTTTTTTTTTTTTTTTTTTTTTTTTTTTTAAGCCAAGCTATCACTTTAAAAGGTGCACTGTCAGTCAGAGCACTATTCCTAACACTGTGATGTTATGTTAGGGTTTTCAGTTCAGTCATAAAAGTTCAGCATGTGCCGACAAATTTTCCAAATTAAGCGACAAAGTACATAATTGACTGTTACTGGTTCCTGAGCACTGCTTTTTTCAATACCAACTTTATAAAATAAGTTTTAAAAATAAAATTGCATTACACAATAAAGTGTAAATCTTTATTTTGTATACATTTCAAAGAGGGAGTGTAACCCAGGTTATTAATGTACTGTCATGCATGCAAATAATTAGTTTAAATTAGTTTAGTGTAAAACCTTCTCATCTAAGATTTACCATTGAAATGGAGTGATTTATGGGCCGCCCATGTAGGGACTACAGTGAAACGATATTGGCTTACAAACAATGATGATATTTACTCTTCTTGGTCAGAGTTGGTTAGCCAGCCCTACGACGGTCACAATATGTTACGATATATATTTTTCATGAACCAGCTTTCCTGCATAAAAGGCAAATGTTTTGTCCGTCCATCCACCCCAACCTCTTGTCTACAAGGCTTCTGCAACATCACATACATTCCTCCTTTGTTCCCATGACCATAGTTACTGCTGCTGCTGCTGCAGGCCCTGAACTGGAACACAATCAGGTGTTATTTCAACACCGGTTGATTTTCTTGGAATTCTTAGTTTGACCTGTTCAGTAAAAAACTATGACCATACCAGGACTGTTTTATAAATTTGTTAGCTTAACAGCTATCTGTGTGTAGCATCATGGTAAGAAGAAAACAATCTCCGGTGTATGATAATGTAACGATGACTGGTGTTAAACATGCTGGCTGAACTGTCATTCTTACTGTGACACTTAAATAGAACAGACTCAGCGTTCACCTGACAGTAAAGCATCAAACACGCATATTTCCCAGAATGCAGTGTTGCATTTGTACTGTCACTGTATACGGACCACTTCATCATCTCAAACGTCAAATTTCTCTTCCTGTGTGATGTCTCAGTTGTTTCCATCTGACACAGCAAACATTTTCCTTGTGAATGCAAAACACAACATCATCTAACAAGATCCGTCCGTCCTTAAAAACGCCGACACTTTTCATTGTATCCTTCAGTGTTTTTGCTTTAGTCGGCACTCTGCTATTATAATAAGTCATCCACATTATTAATGGCACCTGAGAGCTGCAGTGCTGAATTGGTGTGTAAACATGTGGTCATTAAAAGAAACCACTTTAATTTGCTCTTCAAGTAAACAAAAGAGCACCTGGTGTTTTTGACTATTAGCAGTGAGCGTGGGGACGGAGCTGAGTCGGTCACAGCCGCTGATCAAAGACTCGGGCTGGAGCTACGTATCCTGATTGAGAGTGTGGGCTTGACAAATGCTGCGCTCAGCCGCAATGTATTCTGCTACAAAAGAAGGCTGACTGCTGTGTGTATATGTAACAAGAATAAATGGCTGCTGCTCTGTGTTTTACATGCCGACATTGTTTACATGAATTACTGATGGAGAATACAGCAGCTTATAAATGGCACTGTGCTTAAAAAATGAAACGCTGCACGGTTTCCAATATAGAAAAAAAGAAAAAAAAAGACTGTTGCAGGAGAAGTCCAGTAGACAGACATGTTCATTTTAGAGCTGAAGAAGGTCTGCCAGGTAGGCAAGTCATTCTTTCACATTTGCCCTTGAACATTTTGGAACCTCTCATTGTCTTTTAGTTTCTCTTCTGAGGAGGTTAATACTTGATTGCGGCTCCTTGATAACTCCACTCTCATATAGAGGTTTTTGAAAGAAAAAAAATACTAATGAAGTCTTATCTGTAATGAATGAGCAGTGTCTGTTTGAGGGGTTTCTCTCTGGCTCATCATCAAGCTGTTGAGAGTCTTCTTGTGATGGATGATCTTCTGTTATCAGCGCCGCCTGGAAATCCGTCCTTACCTGTCCTCTTAGATAGTAGCTCCATATTTTATGAAATGGATCGTCTCTTTCAGGCTGAGAGATAAAGGAGGTGGTTGAAGTCCACATCAAAATGTACATTTAAATTACAAATGCAGACTAATTTAATGAATTAAAGGCAGGTTTAGAAATGACCATGAGTCACTTAGGAAGCCAGAAACAAAGGAGCTTTTCTCATTACCTCAATTCATCACTGATCAGTCAATTACATTTTTGAATTTGTTAAATCAATTGTAAAATTGACTTATTATAATTATAATGTTCTTACCAAACAACAGGAAACAATTTCAACTCATCACATTGATCCTTGCATCATTCCACGAGTCACCTGAGTGTTTGAAAAGCAAAATGTAACAATTTTAAGTCATTCCAGATGACTGTTGCCTACCTTCATACCTGACCTTCATCATCCTCAGCTTCTCTTCTGATATTTGTCATTTGTCCATCCAACCTTGGATGGACAAACTGTTTCTTGCTCAAACTAACACACACACACACACACACACACACACACACACACACACACACACACACACACACACACACACACACACACAGAACTTTCATATTTTAGTGCAGTCATAATTATATTTGGTCCCTCCAAGGTTTCACAGTTTTTGTGATCGTTACAAATATAAAAATTATTGATTTTGCAGCAGCTTTTCTCAAAAATTTCAATTTGTGGAGTTTTTTGTGATTTTTATTTACTGTGAAATTGCAGATTTTTAAAGTACTAATAAAGAGTCATATGAAATAACATCCACATGTGATAATAAGCAAACACCATATCAAAAAAATAGCTGGAAATATTGGAGTTCTCACCCTTCTTTATTTTCTGAAATTAAGAATCATTGGGCTCAAAGTTACAAAACAACATTTGTGAGTCATAAAAGTGATGTAGCTTTAAAAAAAAAAAACAGTCTTTGAATGTAATATAAAATAGATAGGATACATTTTCTATGAAAATATGTGCAAATGCTTTTTAAATAATATTAACTCATTACATACTCTATGTACAAAAATGTGCTAAAAACAACTGTGTAAAACTGTAATTTACCACATCCTGTGTGACTGTACTAAAAAATAATATAGATGTTCTAAAATAATTTTAATATCATATCTTGGTAAAAAAAATAATTTAAGTGAAGTTACTTGAGAAATACAGTGGATTTAGTTTTCCCCTGTCGGTAATATATTTATTTATTTATTTTGTTCCCCTTTAATGGCTCTAAATGACGAAGTAAAACGTTATTCATCGGACATAGATATAGTGCGTTAAACTGTGCTTTTATGGCTGGATATGATCAGTGCCACCTTCTGAGCCAACTGGTTACGTGACAGTACTTCAGTCTGTTGACTTTGGACTTTAACTAAAGTCATCATGATGTTCATTAAACCCTTCTGGATGGACAGCAGCGTTCGGTACGAAACTGGTCGCTGATTTTGAAGCCAGGAGGGCGTTGAAGTTCAGCATCTTTCCCCTGAACTGGGTGAGTTCATGTGTCGGCTCTTGTCAGTCATCGTGATGAACAGGCTGAGATCTGTCTGTAGCACCACCAGTCTGCTAAGTACCAGAAAACACATCTACCTGTCTGCCAGTACAGACTTTATCTTTTCTGCCGAGATGGAGTGTTGATGTAAAAATACAAAACCTGGTGTTTTGTGTCGGTATCTTTGTTTTCTTCAGTTTCTTTTCTTCGTTGTTGCTGTTTTTAATGTCACATCTGTGCTTCGCTGCTACAGTCAGTCAATCAGTCGGTACTCTTCCATGAAAGAAAGAAAAACCCACAATTTTCTCTAAAATAATATGAAACTGACAAACGTAATCAGCCTCCATTGCTGTTTATTCTGTATTTATTACAAATTTAAGATTTTTAATTCCACAAAATAGTGTAAATAAAAACACAAATGAAAACAGCAATGAAAAAGTTGATGGACCCTTAAACTAATATTTTGTTACACAACGTTCAGAGGTAATCACTGCAAACAAGTGATTTGTGTGTCTCTTCCTCTGACCTCCTGTCAGCAAGTAGTTCAGTCCACTCATCCAGAACAAACTCAGGACTCCTAGAGGGACACATCAGAACAGTCCGATGTTTGGTTCTGACCCATTCTGGCTGCTTTCAGCTGTGTTTTGTCTCCTGATCCTGTTGGAGGACGATGACCTGTGACTGAGACGGAGCTTTGTGACACTGGGCAGCACGTTTGGCTGCAGAGTTCCTTGATAGTCTTCAGATTTCATGGAGCTGCACAGATTCAAAGCTCCCTGTGTCAGACGCAGCAAAGCAGCTGGAAACAGAACCCAACCTCTTCCATGTTTCACAGCAGGTAAGCTGTTCTGTTCTTGGAGAACTTCATGTTTTTGTCTCTGAACACGGAGCTGGTGTAAAAAGCAGTTATGAAAACCATTTTCCTCCTGGGTTGTCTTTTGCACACTGCACTCAAAAAGCAACACATGCTGTAATCAGACAGAGACCTCAGATATCAACTGGAAGTTTGTCTTGGCTCTTTGTTTACCATCACCTCCATGCGTCTGTTCAATATTTTCCTCGTACATGCATCCATCTACACCCGGTCACAGAGGGGCTGCAGCCTGTCCCAGAAGACTTTGGTCAAAGGTGAGATCATCAGTCCATCACAGAAAGACAAACCATTCATGCTCACAATCACAGGCAATTTATAATCACCAATTAACACAAATGTCTTTTGACCCAGAACCGTCTTGGTGTTAGGCGACAGTGCTAACCGCTGCACCACTCTGCCCCCTGTTTCTGGGGTACCAACAAACCTGTCAAGGCCTTTTTGGAATAATCTTTGAAGAAGATGAAACAATAACTGATCTATTTTCACCATGTCTTTGTTTTACTCTATGGCATCCCAATGCCTGTAGGTATACATGAGAAAACATCCCTCTTTTTTATTGGTTGTTCTGGTGGTCCATCTGAATATAATCCCATCATTAAATAGATATTAGGCCTTAAAAAGTGGTATGTTTGGGGGTGTGTCTGTTTGATTGACAGGCCTGTGGTGCAGTCAGGTTCCCACTCAGATTGAGTCAGACCCACCGTTCGCTCCTCCCCATCTCGTCCAAATATGGTCACTTCCTGCTTCAAAATAGCGATGCTGAAGCTGAGGCTTCAAAACAGCAATTCACAAACCAACGGGTTTGTGTCACAGCTGGTCGTTGCTTGGTCCAAACATAGTATATGAGGGTCCTGTTAACAACGGCCAAACATTTTTAGATATCCATTTATGTTTGAGTGGGAAGGTCAAACGTCTCATGGTTTAGAACAAAAGGTTATTCAAAGTCAAACACACACCCTGAGGATATATAACACATCCATTTTATGTTAAAAAAAAAAACCATGCATGATCTACACAGTACCTTCTAAACTGAAGATTATTATCAGCTGTCTGATTGCTCTGCAACAGAAGCACACGTCTGGCTTACGTGTGCATGGAGAGAGAGACAAGTCATCTGCTGAAGACAAATAGATGCGTTCAGTCCGAGCTCACTGGCTGCCGTCCTGACAGGTGATTAATGTGAAAGCTGCTGAACGGGATGATAAATCTACATATTAGAGGCCTGGCTGTGGTGTACATGATGCTGCGAGTGGCTCCGGCTCCATCACAGATGAGCCTCGTCGCTGGTCCGAGTCCCCAAGGACGGGGCAAATGTTCTGCTGATGACGGAGGATGTGTGTGTGTGTGTGTGTGTGTGTGTGTGTGTGTGTGTGCGGGGCCGCGTGCACGTATGTACGACGGGGGCGTGTGCTTGTGTGCTTTGTGGGATGCATTATTAGGAATAATGAAACTGAAAGAAGCACCTTGCATGTTGTAATGTGCAGCCGTCAGCTGAAGGGCTGTTAGGGCTGCAGCCGCTCCATTAGTGTGATGGAGGTGAGCTGCAGCAATAAGCAGTCAGTCAGTGGTGATCATGAAGGAGACGTTCTGTCAGCCAGCAGGCGGCGCAGGAACTCATCACATTTACTCTTCATACTGTACAAGAGGAAAGATTACAGAACCATAGATCTTCCAACTTTGTCCCAAGACAGGATTTTACAAGTCTGAAATTACAGTTTAGATTTGATAGTTTTCTAATCTTTATTTTACAGGTGTGTTTACAGTCTTGTAATGAACCTATGTTCTTTTAATTTGTTTTAGTCTTGATACCGTGTTACGTCTCATCCTGTCCATTACTTTCTTGCTTGTTCTCAGTTTTTTTTATGTTCATTTCCAGTTTTATTTTGTTATTCACCTCTTGTTTTGTTTCAGGTTGCTTTACTTCCTGTCCTCATGTCTTCCCGCCGTCCTGCTTGTTTCCACCTGTGTTTAATTGTCTCCCCGCCTCCTCGTGTATATAATCTGCGTCTCGTTTACTTCCTCTACTAGTTTGTTGTTGTGAAACTCCTCGTTCCAGCGTTCCTTGTCTGTTCTGTGAGTTTTCCAGTGAATGACCTAAGTGTTTCCTGGATGTTTCCTGTTGCCTGCTCCTTCAATACCTCTACCTGTCTCAGTGATCTCAGTTTTTGTGATTTTTAGACTGTGACCTGAGTGTGGATTATTCCTTTGTTCTTTTGCCTGCTTCCTGATTTTCAGTAAAGAAGTGTTTAACCTGAGCTGTGGCTCCTGAGTCGTGTGTTTCAGTCCTGTTCATACTCATTACATACTGAACATTATGCATATACATTACTGAACAACAGTTGAGTGCACATATTTATTGTAAATACAGTAGCTTCTAATAGACTTTGGGTCTGATTTACTAAAGGTCTGCGAGTGTAAAATCACATGCAAACTTCACACCACCCGCAAAGAAATGTCCAAGCAGATCTACTAACGATGTGCAGTGAGGACTGCGTCTTTCAAATGTGCAGTTTAACACAAGTTGTCCATTCTGTGTGTTTGCCTGCATCATATGTAATATTGGGAGTTTCTACCTGAAAGTGAGAAATACTGAGAGGAAACATACAAATAGAACAATTTAGCACCCGCAACAATATTGACTAAACCTGGAAGTAGAAACTGGAGAAGTGATGGTTGTGTATTTTAGTACGACTGAAGGTATTAATCAGATGAACATCAGGAGAGACGGCTGCTCTTATTGTGAAGGAGACACGGCTGCTCTTATTGTGAAGGAGACGCAGGAAACCAGAGAATACGTAGAGAACCAGGTTTTACACCCGTTAAACATTTCTGATGTCAGAGGGAGAAATGAATCAGACATATCGTTTGTCCAGCGATGACATTTCTGAGTTATTGAAAGAACTGAATGATGATTGACAGCCAACAACAAGGAGGAGCCACTCAATACCAGCAATGTCAAAACTTCTTCCAAGTCAGCATTTTCCTGCCTCTGGGTGGTTCCAGCGTATCTCTGCTTGAATCTCCCACCAGTCCTGTTATTCAGGTGAGTTGTTACAGGTACTGAATGAGTCCTGCAGAATTCACAGGTAGCTTCATCAGGTTCACAAGACTTCGAGGAACTGAATGAAAAGTTAGCTGCTCATCACAGAAAGATCGCTGTTCTTAGAGGATCTCATCCACCGTCCTCCTCTTTTATTTGCTGATAAACTCCTATATAGCGTTTTGTTCTTATTCTATTTATATTTCTTAATTTCAATGGGATCAGATTTCCTTTTCCTTTTGCAGTCGCTCTGTTTTCCATTGCTGGAATCACTTTAACACGCAAACCCTCACTTAAATGCAGCGATTTGCACCTGATTTCAATGATGCAATCACTCAGTAAATCACCCGCAAAACGGGTGCAAAAAAAAACATTTGCAAACTTTTGGAACGAACACGCAATTTAGTACCCATTATTTGAGACCTTAGTAAATCAGGCCCGAAGTTACAATATATGATTTTTTCATTATCACTGCCAAATGACAGTATGTATCATTGGGAAACCACTTTTAGCAGTTTGATTTTACCTGTCTACATTAAATCTTGTTATTTGTTGAAACAAGATAGGTGCACGGCTACGACACAAATTCAAACAAATTGCAGAATACTGGCACTCGCAGAGCAATATGCAGTATTTTATTCTGTGCAAACAAATGGACAAAACATTTGATTGGTAAGTTTTCCTGAGCTCACATGAATAATTTAAAACGTGGAATCCTGATGTTATCTCAAAAAGCTTCATAAATGTTGTGTTTACCAGCGTTCAGACAGCAGACATGAACTCAGGGTTCTTTCAGGCATCAGACCATCTGAGGTGTACACCACTTCAACTTCATCAACAGTGTTACATGACACAACCTCCTGCAAAACATCTGATGGTTGCTGCCAAACAGGAAACCCAAATCCAGGCCGGATGTAAATGAAGATCAAGAAAACTGTTGATCATTTTGAATTTCTTGGCATTTAATTTTACTTAGAAAAGATGGAAATTGCTAAATTTGTAAAGTCTTTTAATTTATTAGGCTTCACTAATCACTCAATGCTGCAAAATAGTAAATGCATACAGTGAATCTGTTGCTGCTGTCTCTCCAGGTCCCAAACTGAGTTTTCATATTAAATCCAACAAACTGTCTGTATAGCATAAGTATTGAAAATTAGTGCAACTTTTCAGTTTCATCAGATGATGTAGGGTGCAACTTTTATTTGGGTCAAATGGCAGAAGAAATGATGCTCGTGCTTTCTGTATCGAGTGTGAACCGGAGAGGTATAAAGTTCAGGCCACATGGGAAAAGAATGTAGAGATTACAAAGTTTAAAAAGTTTTTATTGTATTATCAGCACAGGAACATTATGCTTGGCATCTCCGCCAGAAGGTCAGAACAAAGGGTTATCTGCAGAGCAGCAGGAAGGGCTGCAGCGTCTCGCTGAAGGGAACGTCAGCAGGATGGGTGCAGCTCAGTTCAGACCTCCTCATCACTTCAGCTACCTGTTGTTTCTAAATGTATGGAAAGAATAAGCAAAGTGGCTGCGAAGAAATTCAATTGTGCAGCCGTGGCAGCAGCCTCCAGCCGTTCTGAACAGAGTGAGCAGTTTAGAAAACTGGATGGCTTCAATTGAATTTAAATGAGCTGATATGTTAAGGGAAGGATGGCCCAGTATGATAGCAGCATGTCTCCCACCCACAATAAAAGAAACACAAGTAGTCTGTGGGAGGAAGGAGTTCTCTTTTTAACACAAAATGACAAAATTCTGTTTCAGACATTACAGAGCAGCTATCTCTCTGAGCATACATGCCTTTAAATATCATCTGCTTCACCTTATTTCCCTGCTGGGACCGTCTGCACCTCACAAACCATTTAAAGCACACTTTTGCTCTCCATATCTTCTTTATGGCACAGTACCACATTGATTGGTTGTGTTAGGAGGTAAAACAAACCTCTTCAGATAGTTGTGGTTGCCTGTTGTGGTTTGGGAAGCTCCGCCTGTCAGCTCTCCTTTAATCATCCACTCCTATTAGGGCAGAGAAAAAGGCTCTGATTAATTGGCAAACGGTAAGAGAGACAGAGAGCCACGGAGAAGTCTCCCTGGAGGTGTCTCTTCCTCACACGGAGGATCTCTTCTGGATACCTGGCACCAGACAGGCCGGCCTGAAGCTGGGCCTCAGAGCTTCTGAGTGACTTGTGATCTGAGCCTGTTTCGGGGGTTTCCTCCCATGTCGGTTGTCGGGACATCACACCTCTGACACCACGTGTCCCACTTTCTTTGTTTGGAATGAACACGGTCCAGGAGGACGAGTGTACAGTGCATCTGGAAAGTGTTCACGGCGCTTCACTTTTTCCACATTTTGTTATGTTACAGCCTTATTCCAAAATGGATTAAATTCATTTTTCCCCTCAAAATTCTACACACAATACCCCATAATGACAACATGAAATACATTTTTTATTTATTTTTGCAAGTCTATTAAAAATCAAAAACGAAAAAAACACATGTACATAAGTATTCACAGCCTTTGCCATGACACTCAAAATTGAGCTCAGGTGCATCCTGTTTCCACTGATCATCCTTGAGATGTTTCTACAACTTGATTGGAGTCCACCTGGTAAATTCAGTTGATTGGACATGATTTGGAAAGACACACACCGTCTATATAAGGTCCCACAGTTGACAGTGCATGTCAGAGCACAAACCAAGACATGAAGTCCAAAGAATTGTCTGTAGACCTCCGAGACAGGATTGTATCGAGGCTCAGATCTGGGGAAGGGTACAGAAACATTTCTGCAGCATTGAAGGTCCCAATGAGCACAGCGGCCTCCATCATCCGTAAATGGAAGAAGTTTGGAACCACCAGGACTCTTCCTAGAGTCGGCCGCCCGGCCAAACTGAGCGATCGGGGGAGAAGGGCCTTAGTCAGGGATGTGACCAAGAACCCGATGGTCACTCTGACAGAGCTCCAACGTTGCTCTGTGAAGAGAGGAGAACCTTCCAGAAGGACAACCATCTCTGCAGCACTCCACCAAGCAGGCCTGTATGGTAGAGTGACCAGACGGAAGCCACTCCTCAGTAAAAGGCTCATGACAGCCCACCTGGAGTTTACCAAAAGGCACCTGAAGGACTGTCAGACCATGAGAAACTAAATTCTCTGGTCTGATGAAGCAAAGATTGAACTCTTTGGCCTGAATGCCAAGCGTCATGTCTGGAGGAAACCAGGCACCGCTCATCACCTGGCCAACACCATCTCTACGGTGAAGCATGGTGGTGGCAGCATCATGCTGTGGGGATGTTTTTCAGCGGCAGGAACTGGGAGACTAGTCAGGATGGAGGGAAAGATGAATGCAGCAATGTACAGAGACATCCTTGATGAAAACCTTCTCCAGAGCGCTCTGGACCTCAGACTGGGGAGAAGGTTCATCTTCCAACAGAACAGCGACCCGAAGCACACAGCCAAGATAACAAAGGAATGGCTTTGGGACAACTCTGTGAATGTCCTTGAGTGTCCCAGCCAGAGCCCAGACTTGAACCCGATTGAACATCTCTGGAGAGATCTGAAAATGTCTGTGCACCAACGCTCCCCATCCAACCTGATGGAGCTTGAGAGGTTCTGCAAAGAAGAATGGGAGAAACTGCCCAAGAATAGGAGCCAAGCTTATAGCATCATACTCAAAAAGACTTGAGGCTGTAATTTCTGCCAAAGGTGCTTCAACAAAGTATTGAGCAAAGGCTGTGAATACTTATGTACGTGTTATATTTTCCTTTTTTATTTTTAATAGATTTGCAAACATTTTAAACAAACTATTTTCACTTTGTCATTATGGGATATTGCGTGTGGAATTTTGAGGAAAAAAATGAATTTAATCCATTTTGGAATAAGGCTGTAACATAACAAAATGTGTAAAAAGTGAAGCGCTGTGAATACTTTCCGGATGCACTGTAGGTGGGAGTCTTCACTTTCATGTGCTCAGAGCTGCATAGGGAAGGTTGCAGCAATTAATCACTGACTTTCTCATGAAAGAAACGAGTCAGTTGTGTTATATCGATCAGCAACAGGGAAAAACAAATCAATGACTCAATCTGTCTTCCGTTCATCAACTTTCATCTGGAGTCTGGTTGATTGTCATTTACACTGGTTCACATTCAAATGTAGATACCAACAAAACTGATGACATTCCCATCAGCTTCAGTTATACTTTGTGTTTAGATAGATAGATGGCTGGATGGATAAGGGATGGATGGAGGGAGGGAGGGAGGGATGGATGGATGGATGGATTTGACTTTATTAATCCCACAGTGGGGAAATTTACTCGTCACAGCACCATCGAAAAAGACAAAATAGTGCGCACAATATGAACAAATTTACAAAAACTTGTGATATAGGAAATAAGGTAGATAAAACATAATGCTTATAGAAAAAAAAATAAGAGCAATGAATAATAATGCACACACAGACTATATACACAAAAACAACTAAAATAAATAAATAAATATAGATAAATATAGTTTGGAATGATGTGGAATTATGTGGAATGTGGAATAAGATGACCACTGCAACATAATTTTATTGTAGTATTGAAAAGTCTGACAGCCGTCGGAACAAACGACCTGCAGGTGGCGCTCTTTCCTGCTCTGAGGGTGCAGCAGTCTGAAGGAGCTGCTTGAAGCTCCTACAGCCTCATGGAGGATGAGAGGTGTTGTCCATGTTCAATGTCAGCTTGGCTAACATCCTCCTCTCACCCACCTCCTCTATGGAGTCCAGAGGGCTCTCCAGGACAGAGACGCCCTTTGGACCAGCTTGTTCAGTCGTCTCCTGTCCCTCTCTGTTCCTGCACAGCTCCAGCAGATCGCTGCATACAAGATGGCCGACGCCACCACAGAGTCGTAGAACGTCCTCAGCAGAGTCCTGCAGACTCCGAAGGACCTCAGTCTTCTCAGCAGATGAAGTCGATTCTGGTCCTTCTTGAAGAGGAAGTCCGTGTTGTCCGACCGGTCCAGTTTATTGTTGAGGTGAACACCCAGGAATTTATAAATGTCCACAATGTCCTTGTCCAATCCCTGGATGTTCACCGGTTTAGTTGGTGTTAGGGTTAAGGTGGAAATCAATCAGCATCTCCTTCGTCTAACTGGCGTTAATCTGGAGGTGATTGAGATCAACACCAGTGGACGAAGTCAGCGATGACCCCCCTGGACTCCAGATCGTTCCCTTCTGATACGCGTCCAACAATGGCTGTATCATCAGAGAACTTCTGCATGTGGCAGCTGTCGGTGTTGTACCTGAAGTGTGAGGTGTTCAGGGAGAACAGGAAGTGCAAAGTGTTCAGGGAGAACAGGATGTGGGAGGTGTTCAGGGAGAACAGGAAGGGGCACAGCACCATGCCCTGTGGGACCCCGTGCTGCAGACCACCACATCAGACCCACAGCTGTGAAGCCTCACATACTGCGGTCTGTTGGTGAGGTAGTCGATGGTCCATGCAGTCAGGCGGCCGTCCACTCCAGCTCCCTCCAGCTTCCCCCCTCAGCAGTGGTGGCTGAATGGTGTTGAACGCGCTGGAGAAGTCAAAGAACATGACCCTCACCGTGCTGCCAGTGTTATCCAGGTGAAAGAGGGATCTGTGCAGCAGGTAGATCATTGCGTTCTCTACACCAACGCTGCTCTGTAGGTGAACAGCAGGGGGTCCAGTGAAATGCTCACCAGGGGTCTGAGGTAGGCGAGAACGATCCTTTCCATCGTCTTCATCAGGTGAGAGGTTAAGGCTATAGGTCTGAAGTGATTCAGCTCCTTGGGGACTTAGTGCAATCATCTCTAAACCGCTCTGAAGCATATATGAAAGGTGCTTTACAGATAAAGTTTAAACATAAAACATGCATTTTATTGCAAGTTTATGTTTTACAGTGAAAAACGTTAAAAGTCAGTAAAGTAAACCCAAACAGAACCCAATCATTTTAATCAGGAATTCAGTGCACAGCTTTCAGGCTGATACAAGATGCACTGACTACTGTTACATAATGAATACTGAGTTAACCTTAGTAATAAGGAGGGCTGATTCATTTTAAACTATCGAGTAAGAAACACTGAATCATGCCTTTCTTAAACAAGCTTGAAAAATAAGTATTTTGGCTCAGTGTGATTCAGTTCTACGGAGAGTTTATTTTCTGATATCTCTTCAAATAAAACTCTGCAGGTTAAAATGTTGGCACATTCATGTTCTGTGGCTTTGTGATCTAGCTGGGCTTTTCAAAGGTATGACCTCATTAATGTGTATTCAGCCAATTAATGGACAATTTCCAGCATTTTACCCTCTTGCATTTTGTTAAAGTACATTAATTGGTGCAATTTAAAGAACCCCCCCGGCCATTATACAAACTATTTTACAATGAAAATGAATTGTGGAGGTGGAAGTTGTATGAAATCAAAGCTTAAGAAAAGAAGTCAGATCACCTCACAAAGTTAAATCATCTAACTCTGTTTTTATCTTTTGGTTTGGACTGCTCTGTCAGTGTTGACCCACTTTGACATCCAGAGAGGCAGGAACAATGATCTTCCTGTTTTAATATGCCGGAGGTGTTGTGAGAACTCACAGCCTGTATAATAAAGATGAAAAGAGGCTGGTTGGGAGTAGGGGTTGGGATGGTGGGGGTCATGGCTGGGGTGGGCTGACACAGCTTCTGGGCCAGATGATAGAGCTATAATTTCCTTCTCGGCAATGATAACAGAGGATACCTGCCAAAGCATGGGAGGACAGAGCTGATAATGGTAAAACTGCTTTAATATGAAAAGCTCCTTTCTTCTGCAGGAGATAGAAGGTAAAGGATGAATAAATCAAAAAAAAAAATTCTGCCCAGGTTTTGGTCGACAGTCGGTTGTTTTTCTTCAGATTCAGCAGTTAACCTTTTAAAAGAAAACAGCACAAATAAAGCGACAGTTCTTTTAATTTTAAAGGCTGGACACATGAGTTAGGCCGTGAAATGGTCAAAATAAACCAGAGCTTGTGATTAAATTGTATTGTCTAAGGAGAAACCCAAAATGCTTTAATTTTTTTGGACAGGGAAGTTGTCCAAACTTGTTTAAACACTGAAGACAACTCAAACTGAGACAGCACGGCCATGCTACATTGTTCATACAGCCAATAATTAAAACTCTTTAACCCTGCAGTGAACAGCGGTGTGCTGTTGCAACCCATGGCAAAGGGTAAAACAGCCACACCAGCCAACCATAGCAAAACGTGAAATAGCCACGCTTGGGCCTGTCTCGGCGTGACAGTTACACATTTTGAAAGTGTGAAATCTATAAGGTCCCACAACAGAAGCAATAAAAGAACTTTGTGAATGCGGGGCAATAAGGTTTAAATCCAGGAGCTAAAAAGGTTTTGGTTGAGTTGTTTTTTCTTTTCTAACCCCAACCATGTTTTTTTTCTCCAAACCCCAACCATGTTACATTACATTACATAACATTACATTTAATTTAGATGACGCATGTGTTTTCATTTTCCTGTAAATCACGTGGCTCAATGCAGGCAGTAGGTTTCATTTTCGCCCACAACAGGAAAATGTGTAACTGTCACACCAAAACAGGCCAAAGTGTGGTTATTTCATGTTTTGCTGTGATAGTGGGTTGGCCATCATGCACCAGGGTGAGTTACAACAATGACAAACCTGGTTTACAGTTAAACTCTCCATCTCCCTCAGCTCAGCAGGGGGCAACCAGGGCAAACCCATCATGTGATCTCTGTTGACCTTGGTCACATGATCCTATGTCACATGACATTTACATGCATGTAAGTTTCACACTTAGACAGGCCAAAGCGTGTCTATTTCACGTTTTGCCATGATACTGGGTTGCAATAATACACTGCTGTTCACTACAGGGTTAGAGAGTTTTCATTTCTGGCTGCATGAACAATGTAGCATGGCAGTGCTGTCTCAGTTCAAGTACACTGATATGGACTATGGACAACTTGGAACTGCCTCCCAAATAACCAACAGAAGTTGTCTTCAAATTTACTACATGAATATCTGGGTCTGGCCATGGAGGAGAGGAGAGGAGAGGAGAGGAGAGGAGAGGAGAGGAGAGGAGAGGAGAGGAGAGGAGAGGAGAGGAGAGGAGAGGAGAGGAGAGGAGAGGAGAGGAGAGGAGCTGAGTGCATTATGGGAGTTCCCCCCTGAAGCCCAGGCCTAGAGCAACAGAATGTCTCAGGTCTGCTGAGGCAGCTCTGGATATGAACTTTATCCAAAAGGAAAGTTTAAAGCCTGATCTTAAAACTAGAAAGGGTGTCTACCTCCTGTACCAGAACTGGGAGCTGGTTCCACAGGAGAGAAGTCTGAAAGATGAAGACTCTGCCTCCCATTCTACTTTTGAAAATTCGAGGAACCACAAGCAGGCAGCACTCAGAGAGAAGTGATCTATTGGGATAATTGGGTAGTCTGAAGTAGACATGATGGAGCTTGGTCATTAAGTGATTTGCATACCCACAAGATTCAGTGTGAGGATGATTTCACACATGCTTTGTTTGACACCTACCTTCTGACTTTTTAGTTTTCTTCCGAGCCAAAATGGCAGGTGCGAAAGGAGCCTCGAATAACGGTCCAGACCAAAGGACCAAAATGTGGTCCGAATTAAAGAGGTGGTCTCAGTCAGTTTGTTTGCAGTGTGAGAACACTTCCTGGATAGTTCAGACTTTTGGAGCAATTAAAGGAAAATGTGGCAGCATATAAAAAATTAAACAACAGAAAAGGGACAAAAAAAGGAACGGAAGGAAATAAAACTGAGCTGTGGTAGCACACGGAGAGAAGAGAAGAGTATTTAACTGTAATTTGGTCCAACAAAGAAATCAACATTCACCCTTACAAATGCATGAAAATGGTGAAATGTGGAAAAGTGTTGCTCGTAACACCATAATAATGATAATATGGTGACAATAAATTAGTTGTTTTCAACCATTTTCCTCCATTTAAACAGAAAACACTACTGACTGAATTGACAACATGTCAGATGCATCATGAAGAGGGAAGTCTTTTGTTTCACTCACAAAATTGCAGTGTGAAACCAAAATGAGCCGTATTAATTGTCTAGACTAAAGCAAAGAAATTAACCTTGGTTCGAACCTTGGTCTGAACTTTCAGGTGTGAAAATGGCCTCAGTTTGGTAACCTCAACACAAAAAACTGATGGCCCAGTTAGATCAAGCAGTTAGAAAGTCAAACATAATTTCATCTGTACATCTTAAATAGGACTGGAAGCTTTGAGATGGTGGGAAAAAAAAGAAGTGAATTTCCCCAGTACACATCTATGATTTTAAGGGGATAATTAATGGAAACACTTGTGCAGTATATTGTACTGATATATTTCTTTAAAAGATAATCTTGCAGTTATTGGTAAAACAACATATAACACGTCTCTTAATATTAGACCAAAATAAAAGCTTCAAAGTCCACGCACCATGTTTGTCCCTATCGCTGATTTTCACATGAAATTGCAGCACAGATTTATTCCACCTGTTTGGGTTAAAACAGAGAATTTTAATGTAGTTGTTACTATAATAAAAAATAAAGTTAAGGTTATGGACAGCAGTAGTGTTTGTTGGCAGGTCACTCCTGGATCTTGATGAAATTAACTGATTTTGTTAAAAAAAAAAAAAATAATAATAAAAAAAAAAAAAAAATTAAAAAAAAAGTTTCTTTCATAAAACTGAACACAACAAACAGAGATACAATTTTTTTTTTTTAAAAAACGGGCCAGAATTTCAGACTGTTTTTATTCTAAATGGTTAAAAATGAGACAATGAAGAATAAATGCAGATGATTAATGCTGTAATCACAATCCCTGAAGTAATAAATGGAGCATATAATGTACGGAGCATTTAATTAAGAATATTAATAAACCCAATTTTAGAGCTGCTCCATATATCTCATTGCTGTATTTCCTGAGGTGCAACAGACAATACAGTCAAGATGAGAGCAGGAAGTCGTTGTTCATCCAGAAACAATCTGCTGGCTTTTAGAGCCCAGATTCTGACACATGACGCATAAATACAAATGCTACATAATTGCATGATTTTAATTTTTTTTTGCATGGCTGAACCAAACAAATCAGTCTGTTTTCCATCTTCAAGGTTGTGCTCACCTCTGGGTGGGGGATGGTGGGTTGGGTGGGGGAGGGGAGGGGGTGCTAATGCAGCAGCACTTCCAACATTAGATTTGTTCTATCAAATGGCAATAAAGATCGTCTTTGAGGAGAATGCAAACACCGGGCACAGAGGTGGATCCATCAGTTTAATGACTGTGTTTATAGGACAGTTAGTGAATATCGAGATGACGGTTGAAGCTACAGCTGCCCCTAATTGTGGGGCTGGGAGGCTGGCTGCTTGCTGAATGGGGATTAACTTCAATAGCACACAATCAACTCCCGTTCCCTCTATTTCTTTCCACCCCTTTATTCCTATTTCCCTTCAGTCTTGCCCTCTTTCCCCCCATCAGTGTTCCCTTCATTTGCTTTGTGTCATCTTTTCCCCTTTCTGACACATCCCTCTTTCTTCCTCTCACTTCAAACACTCTTTGTATTTCTGTGCACTGCTGGTTATGGAGCTCATGTTGATGCCGTTATTATCGATCAACAGAGGCAGAGTTAGAAAGTGGACACCTTAAATACCTTCTGTATGACCTGACTCTGGAGTTATGTGTGTGTGTTGTGCTTCTGAGTGTGTACACCAGCTTACATGATGTGTACAGCTGATGAAACGATGCAAAAGTTTAAAGGTGTAGGATCACTCCTTTTCATCTCCTGCTGACCAGTTAACCTTTCTAGAGTTTGGAGAGGGAGAACCTCATTTTGATTATCAGTCAACTACAAGACTGATTAGCTAGAGAGGGAAAGCTCATCGACTTTCAATCCTTGTGAGTTTTACCGGACATGATTTGCATAAATTCATATTTAATAGAAAATAGACCAACGACAACATATAAAATGTTGAAACGGAAAGAATTTATTCTTTTATGAAAAGCTTATGCTTATTTTTAATTTGATTCAATTCAATTAAAATTTTATTTATATAGCGCCAAATCACAACACAGGTTATTTCATGGCACTTAAAACATTAGTCCTTACAGTGGAACTTTACAACATTAAACAGAGAAACCCAATAATACAACAATTCCCACATAAGCTAGGAGGGAAAAAAAACCCTCCTCTTTAAGGGATAAAAACCTCCAACAGAGGGAAGAAAAAAGCTCCCTCTTAACAGGGTGGGCGGAGCATCTGTTAACAGAACCAGACTCAGAGGTGGGCGGAGCATCTGTTAACAGAACCAGACTCAGAGGTGGGCGGAGCATCTGTTAACAGAACCAGACTCAGAGGTGGGCGGCCATCTGCCTTGACCGGTTGAGATGAGAGGAGAGCAGAGAGAGAAAAGGACAGCATAGAGACAGAAGAGAAGAACTGTTGGTGGAGACGACAAGCACAGAGCAGAGACATGCAGCTCCATGACGGGACATCTGGAAAAGAAAGAAGAGAAACTACGTGAGTGAAGGAACTGAATGGAGACAACAGACAATAAGAAGAAACTATGGGAGAGAAGAAGATGGTGAGGTATGGGTCAGTTAAAGAGTAGGAGGAAAGAAAAGAAGCTCAGCATGTAAGGAGTTCCCCCAGCAGCCTCGGCCTATAACAGCATAACTAAGGGTTGGTTCAGGTCTACCTGAGCCAGCCCTAACTATAGGCTGTATCAAGAAGGAACGTTTTGAGTCTAATCTTAAAGCTAGAGAGGGTTTCTGCCCCTCCAACACAAACTGGGAGCTGGTTCCACAGGGGAGGAGCCTGAAAACTGAAGCTCCGCCTCCCATTCTACTTCTGGAAACTCTAGGAACCACAAGTAAACCAGCGTACTGAGAGCGAAGTGCTCTGCTAGGATTATATGGTTCTATAAGATCTCTAGAATATGATGGAGCCTGGTCATGTAGAGCTTTGTAAGTCATCAAGAGAATTTTAAATTCTATTCTTGATTTCACAGGAAGCCAGTGAAGAGAAGATAAAACTGGAGAAATATGATCTCTCTTGCTAAATCCCGTTAGTACCCTTGCTGCAGCATTTTGGATTAGCTGCAGGTTTTTAATGAGTAATTTGGACATCCCAACAGCAAGGAATTACAATAATCTAGCCTAGAAGTAACAAACACATTAATTACTTTTTCTGTGTCACGCTGAGGAAGGATTTTCCTGATTTTATTAATATTACGTAGATGAAAGAAGGCAGTTCTGGAGATTTGCTTTATATGGTGTCTAAAGGACAAATCCTCATCAAAGATGACTCCAAGGTTCCTCACAGTTTTGCTGGAGGCCAAGACAACGTCATCTAGAGTAACTAAGTGATTACAGAAAGAGTTTCTGAGGTGTTTAGGACCAAGTACAAGAACTTCTGTTTTGTCTGAATTTAGAAGCAGGAAGTTTTTGGTCATCCAGGCCTTTATGTCTTTTAGACAGGCTTCAAGTTTTACTAACTGATTAGTTTCATCTGGTTTTATAGAAAGATATAGCTGAGTGTCATCTGCATAACAATGGAAGTTGATGCAGTGCTTCCTGATGACATCTCCTAATGGAAGCATGTACAAAGTAAAACGTATTGGGCCTGACACTGAGCCTTGTGGAACTCCATAACTAACTCTTGTTTGTCTGGAAGACTCATTGTTGACATGGACAAACTGGAATCTATCTGATAAGTAGGATTTGAACCAATCTGATGCAGTTCCTTTAATCTTCGTAACGTCTTCTAATCTCTGTAATAAGATCTTATGATCAATCGTATCAAAAGCAGCACTGAGGCCTAGAAGAACAAGGACAAAGATGAGTCCATTATCTGAGGCTAACAAAACGTCGTTAGTAACTTTCACCAGAGCTGTTTCTGTGCTATGATGAACTCTAAAGACTGAAAATCTTCAAACAGATCATTCCTTTGTAAATGATCAAAACGTTGATTTGCAACAACTTTTTCAAGGATTTTAGAAATAAACATCAGGTTGTAAATTGGTCTGTAGTTTCCTAAAACAGCTGATGAAGAGTCTGATTTTTAAGTAAAGGTTTAATTACAGCCACTTTAAAAGCCTGCGGTACATAGCCGGTTACAATAGATAGGTTGATCTGATCTAATATGGAAGTATGAATTAAAGGGAAGACTTCCTTAAAAAGTTTAGTTGGGATGAGATCTAACAGACAGCAAGAGGATCCAGATGAAGAAATAATTCTAGTTAACTCAGAGAGCTCAACAGGAGAGAAATGTTCCAAGTTTACATCTGGTCCTACAGCTGCTTTCAGGGCTGCTGTGCTTAACATCACATCAATGACAGTAACAGGAAGGGTCTGCCCGATTCTTTCCCTAATAGTAAGAATTTTATTAGTAAAGAAGTTAATGAGGTCATTGCTGCTGAGAGCTGAAGGAATAGAGGGCTCAACAGAACTGGGACTCTTTGTCAGCCTGCTACAGTGCTGAAAAGAAACCTGGGGTTGTTCTTGTTGTCCTCTATTAATGATGAATAATATAAAGTTCTGGCCTTACGAAGAGCTTTCTTACATAATATTAGACTATCCTTCCAGGCCAGGTGAATTTTTTTTCTGAATTAGTGGAATGCCATTTCCTTTCTAGCAGCAACACGTCACCAAAAAGTTGGGACAGACTCAGATTGCAAATTGGATTACCCACTCATTATAAGGTTGGCGGGTCGATACCTGGGTCCTCCTGTCCACATGCCAGTGTCCTTTAGCAAGACACTGAACCCCAAGTTGCATGGCTGTGGTGCCACCACTGCCTCCCATTCAGCCACACATTCACACATCAGAGTGCTCTGAGGCTGCTCAGGTGAGAAAGTGTAAAATAAGTGTGGACCATTTACCATTTTAAAAGGTCAAGGTCACTGTGACCTAAATTCAACCCTTTCTCATGAACATGATCTCGGCAACGCCTCTTGATATTTGGTACCAATGTTTAATTTGCCTCAAAGATGAACTGATCCGAGTTTGGTGGTCAAAGGTCAAAGTTCAAGGTCACTGTGACCTGATGTCCCTCCTATCAAGCTGTTTCATTCTTGTGAACACAGAAACATTTCAAGGGAACATCTTTAAATTTGGCACAAATGTTCACTCAAGGTGAGAGTTCAAGATTAGTATGACATCCTTTCCATCCGTCCTTGAGGAATTTCTTAAAATTTGGCAGAAACTTTCACTTAGACTCAGGAATATACTGATAAGGATTTGGTGGTCAAAGGTTAAAGGTCACTACGACCCCCCAAAAAATTATTGTGGCCATAACTCAAGATTTCTTTGGCTAATTATGAGATTACATTTTAAAGGTCAACTTCACTGTAATACCTTAATGTTCTGCAAAACCCCTTCTCTGTCCATTATTCAACACCATAACCTAGGAACAGAAGAAAACATTGTGACCATATTTCACATCTATGTCAGATACTGAACTTGTGACACTAATCTTGGGTGTCCATCTTGTGTTGATTGTGCTGATTGTATAAACCGTCTGTGCTGTTGAGTTGAAGCATCCACGTTTTAGAAGTTAGAGCTTCTTTACAGGAACATCTCTATTTGAGATCTCTATCGTCTTCTTTCAATCAACTTTATTAGGCAAGCACGTGAACACAATAAGGCTTTCTTCAAAAAAATTATCTAGATATAGTATTTGTGTACAAACTACAACTTGAATGGTTAATGGAGGCGTACAACTTTTCTATTTGTGTCTGAAACAGACAACAGTGAGCAGACATTTTGCATTGAAGATGATTTTGTCAGATGTGTGTTGCTAAAAATATCTAAATCAAACTTAAGTTTTTCTTCAAGCTGTTTAATGTTCTTTTCATAAACACTAATATCAAACAGCAACTAAATCATGCTGACCAATGACAAGTGTCGTCTTTATGTTGTATCTCTGTGGCTGCTGTGTAAGTACATTTTTCATAAGGCCTATATCTACAGCATAATGAGTTTGTCCATAGGCTCTGTTGCCGTGCCTGAACCGCAGACTGTATATAAAAGTGCTCGTAACTTTCGGGTCTGAAAAATGCAGAAGTCCGTGAAGCTGCAATACCACTGAGTGCCACTAGAGGTTGGCTCTAAGAAGCCTCCAGCTCCATAGATTCCTATTCAATTTCTCTCATAAAATTCTTGGTCAATGAAATTCTCCAACAAGTTTTCTGTATGTCATTCACCAAAATTGACTCTTCCAGGTTAGTTTTCTGGAGGTCCATCTGAAAATAATCCCTCATAAATTGGAAAATAAGGTTAAAAAAAACTGTTTTTGGGGGCATATCTGTTTGATTGACAGGTCTGTGGTGCAGTCAGGTTACAGCTATCAGTGGGCGGGACGTAGTATCGTCACGTTTCCAATCAGATCAGTCAGATCCACTGCTGGCTCCTCCCCCCAGCTCGTCCAAATATGGTCACTTCCTGCTCCAAACCGCTCCGAACTAGCAAGATGGTGACGGACAGAATCTGAACTGGAGGATTCATAATGTTCACAAACCAACGATGACATCACTGATGGTTGATGACATCACTGATGGTTGCTGCTTGGCCTGAACCGTTTAAAGTGCAGACTGAAACCATCAGTATTTTGTACATGTGGAGTTTAAGAGAGGCTGTTTTAACGCTACTCACAACAGAACCACAGTAATAATTTATAACGGACACTCTCCCTGGGATCAAAGACATTCATCACACTCTGATCTCTCCTTCTAATTACTTTGCTTTTATTTTATCCTTGAAAATGAATAACAAAATGTATTGGTGAGATGTGAAATTATGTTATTTGGCGATTAGGCTCCATGGTGATGCCGTGTCAAAGGGCCGACTTCTCAAGAGCAGTAGGCTATAGGTGAGATAGGTCAGTACCCCCAACAATAATTGAAAGTTATTTTACCATGGCGAGGAGGATTCAGCACTGGGAAGACACAACAATGTTAAGACAACAACAAAGTGAGTGAGACTAAAGACATGAGAGGAATTTGTGATAGGGGTTAATGCGAGATATAGACAGAATGGCCATCGGAGGCTGGTGAGATGGGTAGACCGGAGGTGAGGCGGCCGTCGGAGGCCAGGAGACGGAGTGAAAAAATGGTAGAAATCAGCTGAAGGCTTGATTTGGAAGCCAATGATGGAGGCTGAAATGGTCGTCGAAGGCCACAGGCATGACACTTTAGCCTGTAGTGGAGGCTCGAGGCTGTCAGAAGCCAGAAGTATGAGCCAAATATTGAGAATGAAGCCATCGGAGGCCGTAAGAGTGATAACAGAGAGTGTGAATCCAGTATGGCGGCAGAGGAAAATAGGAGAGGAGAGAAGGAAGCTGCCGACAGAGGTCAGAAAAGATGGCAGGAGCGTAAAGCCAAGGAAATAGTTATCGAGCAAGTAAAATGAGACACCACCACCAGTTATATGTTGGACTTACTGCATGATTTAAGGCGAGAGGATGTCATTGAAATCGGGGCGGATGTATGACGAGTATACTGAAGATGACCAGTGGCCAGGATGTTGAAGTGAGGAGGTTAGAATCCTTGCTGCCGAAGTGGCAGCACCTACCCTGAATGAATGGCCTGAGTAATGTTGAGGGTTTAGACCACATCTGAGAAGCACTTGATTGAAGTGCTGAATAAACCAGGATTTTGACATGGGATGATTGTCAGGAGTCAAAAAGAGAGGAGACTGGGGATCTGAAGTTTTCCTAAGGTTTCAGAATTTCCCCATGGAACAGGCCCCCATCTTGGACCATTGAAGAAAATGCCGGTGCTAAACATGCCTTTGCGGAGAATAGACAACAACCGGTGGAGAATGGAAAGTGTAATGGGTTGATGGCTATCGGGGACTGAAGGAGAGTCTTTGGCTATGCCTTCATATTAAGATTAATGATTTTTACTAACAAAAATCAAAGTGACAACAATGGGAGGGAAATCCAAAATGGTACGTTCCAAAATCCAAAAGCCAGAGAGTCAGTCCACAAATGGCAAAGAATCAGACTCTTGTCTGATTGTCAATGACAATGACAATGACAAACTGACAGGCAAAAACAAATCCAGGAACAAAACAGGCAGAGGTCAAATACAAGGGAAAACTCACTGAAAATGACCGCTGCAACAAAGAGCTGTGACAAACTGGCAAAGACAAAGGGGAAAGACATCGGGGCGGGCTAAATATCACAAAGGTGGGATACACGAGGGACAGGAAGTGAAGGTGTTAGAAATGAGAGGAGAGGTGAATATATCAAAATGAAACAGGAAACGAGATAAAACTGAAACATGAATGAACACAGGGAATTTAACAGTCTTGACGGGTCATGACTCACTGAGGACAGATTTGGGGTGTGCCTCACTGCATGCGCTACATGTATGGAGGAAATGGAAGTTGGGGTAAGTGCACACGCTTTCATGGAAATTATGGCAGATTTGTTTGTTATTGAACATATGCACCTGCTGGCCGCCACACTCAGCTTGAAGGTTGAGGAGGAGCCAGAGGAGGAGCCAGAGGAGGAGACGGAGGGGGAGACAGAGGAGGAGACAGAGGGGGAGCCAGAGGAGGAGCCAGAGGTGGAGCCAGAGGAGGAGCCAGAGGAGGAGCGGCTGGGGGAGGGGGGCCATGAGCAGGAAGGGCAGTGTGGGTTACAGAGACAGTGAGTGGCTGAAACTCATGTATGAAGTGCAGGAGACTGGCTGCTGACCTCTGACTAACAGCACCAAAAGTTTAGTGTCGAGAATGGACCAGTTAATGCCGGTGTTGTGCTGAGAAATGTAAAGAGCTGCTGGACAGTGCTTTGTGCTACTGCAGTGGAAATCCCTGTTGCTAATCCTGATGAGGCTTAAAACTAAAGATGTTCAGACGGTAGATGTCTTTGTTGGTTTTTATTCTTTGCAAAGAAGTGTCACAGTCATACAGAGTACAAGAGCAGCCTACAAAGAGTGGGACCCCAAATGAAGAAGGCAGGACATATTTATAGAGTAGTCCCGTTGTCCAGGTTATTACACAAGGCAGAGTTCATAATGTACTTGTGATATGATGCAGAAATAGAAAACAGGAAAGTACACAGCAAACAGGAAGCTGCACAGAGTGTAGATACATTGCTATATACGGTAATGTGAGACACTGTGTGTTAAGACATGACAATATAAGGTCATCTGAGAAATTGCTATTACAGGTACTGGTAGAAAGTGTTTCTTCCATATTTGAAGTTTAGATCGCCGATCAGGGCAAGATATGCATCAAGTTCCTGTCTCCTCTGAAACAGAGCAGAGGACACCCCGGAAAGTGCCAAAGGCTGCTAAAAACTTGCCGATGGTCAGGTCTCTGGAGAGACGAGGGTCAGACGATTTGAGAATGGCTGTAATGTTTTTGCTAGTAGCTAGCTTTTAGTCACATTCAGGAGATGGAAGTAAGATTGTGAGATGTGAGATGTTGGCATCTTCAGCGATGGCGCGGCGGAGGCCGGAGAAAACTGCGGCCGAGAATTCGAGTCTGAGGCGGCGGCTGTCGGAGCGGGTAGTGCAGCCTGAACAGGAGGGATCGCAGCCGGGGCGGCTTTCTCCTGAGCGTACAGGCGGGCGTCGACGGAATGCAGGAATGCCATAACTTCCTGGAGAGACTTTGCCACGTCCGTGTTGCTGGTAGACGGGCGACGGGAACCGGGCCTAGACGGTGCTCGGCATTTGTTTTGAGGAGCTTTGACTGGATCTTACTTCCTTGTCCTCTTTCGGCCTCTGGCAGGCGACTTAGAACCCGCAGCAGGATCGGCAGATGCGGTGGGATCCTGCGAGATGGACGGAGCGAGGACCTGAATGGAGTTAGTGAATGCAGCGAGTTCTTGGAGTTGGTCTGCATCGAGACCGGGAGCAGAATTGATGTTGGAGAGGCTCTGGAGGCTGGAGGAGAACAAGAAGTGATGCGGAAGCTCCGTCTTGTGTTGATCGGCGGGGAGTCGTGACTGTTCTCGGAGCCCCTGCAGGTTTAAACACGTCGCTGCTGGAATCGGACGTGATTATGAATGTTTGCAGCAAACAGCGGAAAACGACGAATGTTGACACCATAGCATGTAGCGTAGCGCATTAGGAAGTCTAGAAGACAGAATCGTTATGACATTTAAAGAAGAAAGGACCGGAGACTGATTGGCCCGGACAGAGAGAAGGACGCGGACAGAGAGAACATTGGACAACGAAGATTTGAGGAAGAGTTATTTTGACAGCATGGGAAAGCGGAAGGGAGGAAGGAGATAGAGCAGGATTAATTCACCGAGGTGGAATAGGGCCCAGACGCGAGGTGACAGATCTTCATTATTAAATTTGGCCAAAAACTTCCTAGCGATCACATTTTCAGCTCTTTGATTCCAAGACAGCTTTATCGTTCTGTAAGATGGATTGCAGAAAAGTGCCACGACAGTGTAGAGCAAATTAGTCCAAAGGGTTGTTGTGGCCCCAAATTACTGTCATTATGAAGTGGAAGATGAGCCTCTCCATCACTGAGCTGACAAGCTGTGGGAAAAAAAGACCTAATGAGAGATATGATTACGTACAAAGGAACAAAACACATCTGAGGAGGTTCTTCTCAACACTGTCGCTCTCTTACAATTATCATTAATTATCATATTATTATTATTACTATTATTATTATTACTGAATGAACACAAAATATATGATATACAAGTAAAGATTGGAAAAGGCCAGAATCAAGGCTACTAGTGTGGAAGTTTTATCAGTACATACATCAGTGAGCAGCAGAGCTTACTTTGATTATTAGTTGATTAAAGTCTGTTTTCCTGAAAGGGTTGCTAATTATTGTAGATTGATAATGACAACCCCATTTATTAATCACAGAACTAAATCAGCTCTAACTGGTCCTTGAAAGCATCTCGGGAAACAAGTGTGACACAAAACACTGATTGAGAATAAAACAGCGTCCCTATCAACATAAATATGGATCAGGTCGAAACACTACACTAAAATGAGCATTAGTCAAAATAACCTGCGCTCTCTGTCCTGTATAAACATGAGGCTGGTGTTTGGTTTTAGTTTTATGTGGATAAGGAAACAAATTAATGCAAAACATATTTGAATGTCTTTGTTACTTCAATTCTGTTCAGTTCAATTCTGAGATTTGTAGTCATTTTTACCAGCACGGTTTGTTCTGCTGTACTTCAGTATGTACAGCAGTACGTAAACCATCACCTGTCAGTAGTACATTCAGTCTGGAACTTGTTCAAGCTATGAAGATCAGTTGCTCATAAACATAGTTTCATAAAGGTCTTATTTTTTGTGGTTTGAAAATGTCTGCACAAGGACATACTATAATGTGCATCACAGCATCACAATGGCGCTTACTGAGCTTCAGAAGAAAATAATAGTGTAACTACATTCATCAAGTGGTTTGGACACGATCCTAAATGAATGGCAGTGTTGGTCTGGAACAGCTGGATCTGTAAATAAACAACTGTTTGCTAAGTATGAGAAGCCAGCATTCAATTTTGTTCCAGCTGGGGAGGTCCAAACAACCAGATCCAAGAATCCTGATCTTAGTCGTCACAGACAAAATGTTTCATCAGGAATTACACGACATGGAGGTCAAGGTTCTTTTTCATTTGACCTTCAAAACAGATGAAAGCAAACTAGAATTCAAATAAATAGAAAGCAAGTGTCGAACGAGGTCAAATCCAAATGAAACAAACAAACAACAAATAAAGGAAGCCCTGCTGCTTCATCCAACTGGTCCAATTGGTCACCTCTCACCTTTGTGTGGTGCTTCCCAATATTCAGATGTGTGAGCACAAATCTCCAAAAACAATTAGAGAAAAATGCAATTAAGAACGTTCCCTTTAAAATGATTTTTTTTTTCTGCATTTACCAATGTGTTCCTGCATCTGTTGGAGATTTAATTTCATTTGTTTGTTGTCATCAAAAACGACCAATTGAATGCAAAAGTTTGCCCTTTCCTTCTCTCTGATCACATAAATCCAGAGCTGCCTTCCTCAGCTCACTCACAGCACATCACACTGGAACAGAGGAGACAGTAGTAGTGACGGTTCTGCTGTCCAACCAACAGGTCCTGCTCTGCACTGAGTCTGTGCTTAGCCGTGGCAGAGCCCCGGACTGTGAATAGGTGGAGGAGGAGACCTCGGGGGGGGGGGGGGCACAGGGCAGAGATTTTCTGATTTGCAGGTGGAGAAGAGGCAGTGGAGAGAAAACAGGGCTTCATGTAGGAGTGAGCACCAGGGAGAAGGGAAAAAGGCCACATCCTTGAGCTGTGCTTCTCCGCCCATATGAATAATACATCCAGAATTTATAATGCATGATCAAAGTTATGAGTTATCCTGCCTGTCACTGCTCCTTACTTTTATTTATCTGGTTGGGTGAAGATGTAGCGAGCCTCTGCTTCACTTTAGTGACTCAGGTATGCAGTTGTAGATTTTTATAAATATAGAACCTCAAGGTCAAGAAAAAACTTGGTCAGATATTCTTTATATACTGTGCACTTCCCAACCCCATTTTCACTGGTAATACTGTTCAAACTGTGTTATTTTAGTATGCATAATGATTGTTTTGACTGTAACTCATGCAGTCACTTTTCTACAGTGATCATACATTATCAGCTTACTGAGTATAGAATTGGGACATATCTTCTTCTGTAGCTCTGTTTTCCCTTCATGATTATTGAAGCAGACTGAATAATGACCACACGGCTTTCAGCAGAGATGCAACAATTGCAATGAATTTCAAAACTTGTTTCCTAAACATAAAATATGCCTCTCTTGTCTCCAAGCATTTGGTAAAATGATTCAACTCGAAATACAAACCAAGTACTTTGGATTTTTATTGACTGACAAGGTGTCATCATAAGTTAAACCTGTTCATCAGCAGTTCTTCAGGATGGTTTTGCTCAAGAGTATCGTGGCTAGCTGGGCAGTATCATCAGTATCTTCAGACGTCACCACTTCCTCCAAATGTTTATTACCATCAACAAAAGAAGACTTCCTTATCAACAGTATAGATCTTCACACCTGTAACACCCCCATACGTAAAAAAGTCCACCAGGATTTTAACATGAAGCATTTGATCATGTTTAACCCCGGTTGTCCCCGTCCCTGGACCAGCCTGTATCTGTATCTTTATTTGAAGACTGCCAAGCATGGCTCCTTCAGTGACGAGGTCCTCTGGTACAGAGTTGGCCTGGTACCGAAGTGGCCTGGTACTGAGGTCCTCTGGTACCGAGATCACCTGGTACTGAGGTCTTCTGGTACCGAGATGGCCTGGTACCAATGTGGCATGGTACCAAGGTCCTCTGGTAACGAGGTGGCCTGGTATCGAGGTCCTTTGGTACCGAGGTGGCTTGGCACTGAGGTCCTCTGGTACCGAGGTGGCCTGGTACCAAGGTCCTCTAGTACCGAGGTGGCCTGGTACCGAGGTCCTCTGGTACCGAGGTGGCCTGGTACTATGTTTAAGTATTTGTGATCCATACAAAAACACTTTTATATTTATACTTTGTCATACAGTATTCCAAAGTATTCCTCATTCGTATTGAGTTCAGAGGAAATAAAAGGAGTTCCACGGCCTTGATGGCTTTAGCTTGTCTTCATTCGACCGGCAGCAGACTGAGCTCGTTGCAGCAGAAACTGTTATGTGGTGGGGTGTTTTTCCAGGACCCAAATGCAAGCTCACAGACTCAAGGTTTTCAAGTTCCAAAAATACAGTCTTTATTGTCCAGCGAAAAAACAAACAAAAAACTACAAACCAAAATGTGGCACCGAGCGTGTCCACTTTACGTCCAGTCGGGAGGGCAACTCAACCGACTGCTCCGGGGCTCTCTCCGGAGGGCAACTCAACCGACAGCTCCAGGGGGACACGGGTAACAGGGCAGCCGGCAGACCAGCGGAAGGGACGGCGTCAACAATCTTCCAAGCCGGGAGGGCAACTCCACCCACTGATGATTTTGACGGGGATATCCCCAGGAGACACAGAGGCCGGAGGAACGGGAACAGGAACAGGACTGACGGAGAGCTGACGGGGAGCAGACGGAAGACGGACGGAGAGCAGACAGAGGACGGACGGGTGGCTAAACAAAAATGCACCGACAACCAGAGTTGTGCAGGGGCAGGTTACATATAGTCTGGGGAGGTGATCAGGGAGATGCAGCACACCTGCAGGTGGTGATCAGGGGTGAGTGGCTGCATCTGCTGGGACTGGTGAGGGGCGTGGCCACGGGAGGTGAGTGGCGTGGCCACAGACAAAGACAGGGGACACAGGAGGAGAGGTGATCGGGGGCAAAACGGAGGACAAAACTGAACTCCTGACAGAAACAGATTATGAGGTGATTAAAAAAAAAAAAAAAAAATCCTGTTTCTAGTAGCTTTGCTCATAACAATGCTCTTAGATAATGGCACCGCACCTTGGACCCAGTGGGACATATAAAATCATAATTTTGGCAGTTGCTGTATCATTTGGTTTTGATAGGTCAGTGTTTTGGTGCATAAGGCCTTGTTGAACTACTATAAAAATGTTTTGACCTTTGATGACTGTTTTGTTCTATAATATAATGTTTACAGCCAGCATATGAAATATTTTAACTGGAGTATTGGTAGTAGAAGGCATATTAGGATGGGCCGGTTCTTCACATTTCCAAAAACAGATAACATTTTCCAATTGGAATTGTTTGATAGGAAAGATATTCTGAATCAAAAATGTTATTCTCTTTCCTGAGAAAAATACCAAAACTTTACAGTGACAGAATAACAGCTAAAATGATTAACAGTCCGACTCACACGACTGACGACTGGAGCTGTGCATGCACTCCAATTACATACTTATTACTCCACGGGAACACAATGAATGCAGATGGAGCCTTCTGTCATATACATCAGTCAATTTATGTAAATTTATGTTAATTAAAACACAACCACATAGATTCAATTCAATTCAATTTTATCTATATAGCGCCAAATCACAACACGTAATGGCACTTAACATATTAAAGTCCTTACAGCGGAACTTTACAACATTATATAGAGAAAGCCAACAATTCAACAATTCCCACAGATTTGACTTCCACACCGACTCAGACTCTCCGAAACCACACTAACGTCCTTCCTACGTGGATATGGTTACTCTTTCTACTCCATCACCTGACTTTCTTCTTTGACAACCAAATGTAGGTATCTCATAGGGCACCAATGGACCAATGTAGATGTTAACACATCTTGAGACTGGGCTGTAATTGAATGACGGCAAATCATCTGAAACTAATGAGCAGTTTACTTTTTAAAGAAAAATCCATCTGTCTCAAAGGGTCTGTCTCTCAGAGGGACTCCACACTGTCCCTACAGGTGGGTCTCACACTGTAATCTGGTCACGCTCCTTTAGTCCTGCATGGGTGTCAATCTGTGTAATCTGGTCATGGTTTGTGAGGCATGGGTAGTCTTACTTCGGTGTAATTTGGGATTATGCGTGTAAAGCTCCTGTGGGGGGGATCAGAGGCGGATAAACGCCTGTGACTTTCCCTTTTAACTGCTCTCCCCTGAACCGCTCAGCCCCGTGGCCCAATAATCTAATGCGGTACACAGACGGAGAAACACCGCGGCCGAGACGCTTTTATTCTCCAGCACCAGATTTACACCTAAATAACACGGGGAAGAAATGCATTGTCATCTGATCGAGCATCGTATTCCGCATGGTGAGACTTTTCATTTCTTTCTGATTCCCACCTACTTTTTCATTCCCTCCAGCTTTGTGTGTGTGTGTGTGTGTTTCTGGGAGGATTTACAGTGTGTTCCATCCCGGCTTCTTGACACAGTTCAAGGTGTTACCATTGTTTTTGTTACATGATAAGCTTGGCTAGACCCTGTGAATTTTTTACCTATGATTTAGCACAGCATCGCAGATTCTCAGGATGTGTTTCTGCTCCAGCGCACATGACTCAGGCCCAATCCCTCCCACCACCAACAGCCGCGTCCCGCTCATCAGTATGGCAAATCTAACCTCTCTTGTCCTCATATATCTCTCAGGAAATCAGAAGCAACAAATATAAGAAAGTTTCTTTTTGCTGCTCTCACTCTGAATAAACACATGAAAATAAACCATATTTGGAAATTCCAGCTTCCAAAAATGGATCAGCTGTCGACACTTGGTTGAAGTCCGGTGCTGAACCTGAAACCAGGCGTGAGCCTCTGAAAAAGACAATACAACATCAGGAATGCTTTTTAGGTAAGACTTTTGCTGCTATGTCTTTTATCATATCTTACACCTCTTATGAGCAGCTCGCCCTCAAGTGTTTCCATTTCAAAATGATCTGAAAACTTTTTCCTTACGACATATTCAAATGACTCTACAGAGTCGTCGCAGTGTTTACTCTGACTATTACTAAAACTAACCCATCCCTTTTTTCAACCGTAAAAGCCCTTGTTCACACATGCACTCAAACATTGGAGGCATGAAAAGTTTCAAGGACCAGTATGTTGCTAAAACATTATAAAGTGGTTTATTAATAGTTCTACCAATTGCAATCGGTGGATATTTACTCGATGCCGCCGGCGATCGGACCACCATGAAAATGATAATTCAGATATATTCTCAGGTAAGTGTTGGCCTTCAGCTGCTTCAGTCACTGATGGGTAGAAAGTGAGAGTCCCAAATGATACATTCACCTCTTCCCCAGTGTTTTCCTCCCTGTGTGTCCTGTGTCTCCTGTGTCTCCTGTCTGTCTCTGTTTGTGTGGACATTTCCTGTGCTCCTGCTCCCACCTCTCCCTCACTGGTTCCTGATGAGTCCCTGGTGGTGAACCTGCAAACAATCACCTCATTAAACTCTCCTGCTTATATACCTGAGTATCTTTTCCAGGTGCCAGATTGCCAAGTCAACCAGTGTGGCTCATCAGCTGCTCTGTCACTCACTCCTCCAGCCCATTTCAAGAATATTTCTCTGACCTCGCTGTAGTTCTGCAATTTTCTTCTCTGCTTAAAAAAATGATTGAGCCTGTTAAAAGTCCTCCTAACAGTTGTTCTCCTTAGCAGCTCTCTTAAGGGTGAAGATGCTGTGTGAATAACTTTTATCTTTACAAGGATCAACTCCTTCCGTTTTGGGGAAATTCTTGGAAAACGTCACAACTCAAAGAATTTTCTTAGATTTTCACCACTAGGAGGAACTTCTGAGGAATCTTTGTGAATACGGCCCCTGGTTTCTTTCTTGTTCAGGTAATTCCTTCATTATGAAAGCTACAGTGTTCACAAGTTCTTTTATAACCACGTTCAAGCCATTAGCTTTAACTGGAAATTTAATGTGTCGTCATTTTTGCACACAGGTAAACTGACTGTAGTTGGAGTGCTCACAGGTGCACCACTTGTTGTTGCATTGACGTTGTATTATTTTCAATTTATCTATCTATCCTACGTGTTTTTAATCACACATATGACGTAATACACTTTGACATCAAAATAATTCATCTATTCTAAAGAGACAGAATTTTGTGAGCACAAAACAAAATTAGAAATGTCATGTCACTCAACACGCCCTGCAGAACATGTCAATAATTTAACTATGAACTTCACAAAGGACTCACATGAATCTGAAATGTTGACTGTTCACCTGAGAACTGCAGATATGTTTAGCTCTACATCATAACTGATTTAAGAAAGGAAAAAAGTTGAAATGTTGAGAAAGGGTTGTTGCGCTTTAATGTTGCTTCATCACTGCTGCAGCTCTATTAAAGGCTTTATTAAAGCAGTTCATTGATCAACAGGAGATCATCTTGAGATGTGAGCTGTAGCTATGGAGACGGTATTTGCTGTCACATGTCCAGATCAAACCCACCCCTCACCAGCCGTGATAATTAGTCGGTTAATGGGATCTGGCATCAGAGGTGGAGGATCAAGATTAACATCCCACCTGTGAGATGAAGGAGAGGCTGACAACTACACACATAAACACAAAGAAGAGAAACACCAACAGTCACGCTGCAATGATCTACAAAATAAGGAAAAGTGTTTTACAAATGTGTGTGTGAGTACTTTGTATGTATTCACACTGTTCACTTGTTGTCCAGATGATGACAAAGAGCACGTTTGATTTATTTTTTTCTGGTTTGATGGTTAAGGGTCTTTTATTCCTGCCATCTGTTGGCTTTAAGAGACAAGAAAGGTGTCTGTTCTCCTGAAGAGAAGAGGAAACAGTTGGTGAGTGCTATTCTGTTGGAATAAAAGAGGCTGAATACAATGTAAGAGGGAGGAAAAGAACAGCAGCAGGGGGAGTTGGAGTGAGTTTTAATAATAACCAATCACATGCATTCCTCTTGTTCCCTTTAAAAGCTGCAAAAGATGAGACAAAGGTTCAGAGGCTGAGATGAGAGAAAGGAACAGAATATTTTCCCCGAACAAACTTTCAGTTGTAAAATGAACAGATCGTTGATGTCTCAGCTGCAGGAATATTTACACCGACGGTTCCATTGTGTAAAAAAATTGATACAGATCAATTCATACATTTACACCACACCTCTACACAACTACACCTCTACACAACTACACCTCTACACAACTACACCCCTACACAACTACACCCCTACACAACTACACCTCTACACAACTACACAACTACACTCCTACACAACTACCCCACTACACTACTACACTTCTACACAATTATCTCACTACACAACTACACCTCTACACAACTACACTTCTACACAACTACACCTCTACACTTCTACACAACTACACTCCTACACAACTACACTTCTACACAACTACACTCCTTCACCTCTACACTTCTACACAACTACACCTCTACACAACTACACCTCTACACAGCTACACCACTACACAACTACCCCACTACACTAATACGCTTCTACACAACTACCCCACTACACTACTACGCTTCTACACAACTACCCCACTACGCTACTACACTTCTACACAACTACCCCACTACACTACTACACTTCTACACAACTACCCCACTACACCACTACACTTCTACACAACTATCTCACTACACTACTACGCTTCTACACAACTACCCCACTACGCTACTACACTTCTACACAACTACCCCACTACACTACTACACTTCTACACAACTACCCCACTACGCTACTACACTTCTACACAACTATCTCACTACACTACTACGCTTCTACACAACTACCCCACTACGCTACTACACTTCTACACAACTACCCCACTACACTACTACACTTCTACACAACTACCCCACTACACCACTACACTTCTACACAACTATCTCACTACACTACTACACTTCTACACAACTACCCCACTACACTTATACACAATTATCTCACTACACAACTACACTACTGCACCACTACACTTCTACACAACTACCTTACTACACTACTACACTTCTACACAACTACCCCACTACACTACTATACTTCTACACAACTACCCCACTACATTTCTACACAATTATCTCACTACACAACTACACTACTGCACCACTACACTTCTACACAACTACCCCACTACACTACTACACTTCTACACAACTACCCCACTACACTACTACACTTCTACACAATTATCTCACTACACAACTACACTACTGCACCACTACACTTCTACACAACTACCTCACTACACCACTACACTACTACACCACAACACTACTATGCCACTACACCACTACACTACTACATCACGACTCCACTACACAACTACACTACTATACCACTACACAAGTACACCACTACAAAACTACTACACTACACTACTACACCACTACACCACCCTGTCTTTTTAACTGTATACTAAGTTTAAGTTTACTGAGAGCAGCAGGAAGGACTCACAAACACGTTTCCCCCGTTGACAGATTTTTCCTGACCAACCTGTTCATGGATGAGCTCATACTTCTCTGATGACGACTGGGTATACGATCCTTTTCCTCCACTTACAACAGCGTTAAGTGGTGAAGCTGCTGCTGCAACTCTCCTGTGACAAGATAGTAATCCCAGCAGGTGTGTCGCAGTGCTTTGGCTCACCTTTTCACAGAAATATACTGAACTCACTTCTCAACCTCATGGAAAGAAGTTACCTAATTCCAGGTAAATTTATTTCATTGCATACTGAGAGAAAGAGCTAAAATTACAATTATGCAAAATTCATAATATTCTTGGTGTTAGGAGGCCCTGACATACACAGGTTACTAAAATACTTTAAGTCCCAGTATATATAACTATGAAGCTGGTAAATCTGGAGGATCCCTGAGGTTAGTGTGACTTTTCTCAAAGTTGTTTTTTTGGGGGGTAATAATTTGAAGTTGTGCTCGTCTCCAGAATTCTGATTTATAGAAGAAATACAATTTCATCATGTCCAAACAGCTTGCTAAATTAAAATTAAAATGTTCTCTTTAGACTTTAACTTTGTTCTGTTATATCGTGCCCGTCAAGTATTTTTTATTCGGGTATTGTTTTGACAATATAACTGTTATATAACAGTTATTGAGAAACTAATTTAGTTAATTTTTAACTAATTTAGCTATTTAGATCATTTAGAGCTATTAACTGACTTCTACACTGCGAGCTGTTACCAAACTATCCAATAATTTACTTGGACAGTTTGAACAATATGCATCTCCCTTTTGAAATAAAGACAAACCTCTCTGAAAATGTGCCGCTGATTTCAATCCAAGGGACCAGAATTGGCATGAACCTTACTGTTCATCATCAGTAAATATAAACATATGTTCATCTGTGATGGGACTATTGGTGTCAGCCAAGAATGTGCTTGTAATATGGCATTATGAAGTAAAAGTCCACTTTTAAAGGTTGTAAATGAGCCAAAAAGTCATTTAGTTCAGGCGGATGTGAACATGAAATGCAGCAGCTTCTGTATGTTCAGTCTGATGGAGCTCCCTCACCAACAGCCCTGATTTATCATTAAGCACCTTCAGATGTAAACAGCTCAAATATGCACGGCTCTGATGCCGGGGTCACTCTGCTGCCAGGCATGCATGAAGTCAATGTCTGAGGTCAAGCAGATACTGTGAGGCCACTGTCCCCCAAACAGCAGGGAACACAGCAAAGTTCAAACATGTTTAATGTCATCTTTGGCTCCACAGCTTCCTCTCCTCAGGGTCAGGGCAAAGAAGATGGGTGCTTTAATCTGATTGGCTGCTATTCTGCTGAGTCATTGTGGCTTGCAATGACTGGAGTCCCCGATAGAGGTCAGGGATTGGTTATGCAGTGACCTTGTCAAGTGGTTCAGTGCTGAGTGAGGTGGTTTCATGGCTGAATTTCTAACCATGTATCCAGTTTAATGCGCTGAAAAGACTCCTTTACCAGTATTGGAAGACAACTGAAGACATTCGAGTTATGGAATAAATGGAACAAAAAAAATACACAGCAAACATCAAACTGGGCAAGACAGCCACTTGATCACTTGTTTTACAGTTGTGGAAGACATATTACTTGTGCAATCATTATTAATACAGTACTATTTTCCAGCATCTATTTCAAAAATTAAGAGTGACGTGAAACATAACATTAATCCATAAATGACAATTTAACAAACAGCTGTTAGTAGAACATTTGCCCATGTGAGTCACTGAAATGAGTACAACTGGTCTGGCGTTTCATCTGACGCTGCACATTTTGGTATCCATTTGTTTGTTTTTCTGACTTGAACTACAAACTTACTATTTAAATGTTCAAACCACTGAGAGATATCTCATGTTGTCATTTATAGTTCCATCTTAACCTAATAATAAACTCAAATTCTGTCGGTGAAAACAAAAATACCACATTATGTTGTCAAAAATGGCATTAACATGTAACACTATCATATGTCATCCGGAATATTGTAAAAATGTCACCATCATATATCGTCATGAATATCATTAAAAAATGTCACACTATAGTACGTCGTGCAAAATGTCATAACATTTTATTAACATGCGGTGTTGTCCAAAATTTCCTAAAACTTTAATGGTGTAGTATGTCATCTGAAAAATCATGAAAATTTCACACTATCATATTTCGTCCATAATATTGTAAAAATACCGTATTTCGTCCGAAATATCACAGAAATATCACCCAAAATATTTTCAAATTGTCCTAAAAATGTTGTAGCAAAGTATTTCATCCAAAATGTCATTCTGTTGGATGTCTTCCAAAATATCATGAACATTTCATACTGGAGTGTGTCATCCAAAATTGCCTAAAAATGTCACAGTAGCCTCCTTCCATTAAGTAACGGGACAAACGAGGTGAAAGTTGTGAATACTTTTTTATTTTCTTTAAACTTGTGTATCAACTTCAAAGGGTAAACTGTGTGCACGGCATTTTGTTTTCACAACAATTTCAAAATTAGTTAAGTGTTCTTAAATTTTTTAATACATCATTTTCCTTTTTAAAACCATTTACACACGATTGCTCAGCACTGGATTCTAGCAGTCTATCATTAATCAGGGGTGTAGAATGATAAGCATCATCAACAAACATCCTCCCTACCTGTGTGTGTGTGTGTGTGTGTGTGTGTGTGTGTGTGTACACTATATATTTTCCCTAACCAGTGATATCATTACTCTTCTTTCATGTGAAGTAAAAATATCTTTCTTTAAATATGATTCCTTTACATGATAAAAATAGTTAATTTTTTCTTCTTCTCCAAAACAACGTTACGTCACTGATGCGCTGCGCTGCGTATCTGTTGGAGAGCAAAGTACAAATTGGTATAGATCTGCTCCATGGAGGATGGGTGCATCTTGCACACGTGTGTGTGTCTGTGTGTGTCTGTGTGTGAGCTCTGTTTAGTGTCTAGGAAAGCCTTCTGAACTACAAGCCTGGAGTCCCACCCCTCTGCCATGGATGACACTCCTCACGGTGTGTTTAGTGTTGATAAAAATTATTACAAAATTTTGATTCTCTTCGTACAAAAACACTTTTCATAGAAATTGCATTTGCACAAGTAAATGTGGAGCTTTGCTGCTAAAGACAGAAAAAAGCCACAGAAGTACAAAATGAAACTGGAAACTTGACACTGAGCAAATGGAGAAAAAAAAAAAAAAACTGTGTTCCCATACAGAGTTGAAGTGAGGTGTATTCACTGCAGCAGTGAACATTCTGTCCATAGAGATATAAATAAAGAGTTTCATAAATAAAACAATAAATATTTGAATAAATAGAGTTTGTGTGTTGTGTGATTGCTGTGAATTTAGACTTGGTGAGCTGTTTCTTTCTTATTGACGTTACGGGTGTTTTGAGACAGCGAGCGATCGTGTTCACAGTAAACACGGCGGCTGCCGCTCTCGTGGATGCAAACGGCTCTGTGCTGCTGCCGCTGGCGATCGCTGTGTGACCATGGCAACCACAGACACCACAGAGAGGGAAAGGATACAGGAGGGGCTTTTACAGGTACAGAGTCATCTGAACGACACATCTCTCCACCGGCAGAGAACAGACACATCAGGGTGGTATCATTTATTATACTAATTGGCAAAGCTTACTGTATTATCATCTTTATTATCATGTCATATTGCTCATTATTCCCCTTTTTTAAGCGACACTCCATCCTGTGAAGCAGTGTGATGAGTTTATCCTGTGGTGTCCAGGAGCCACCAGAAGCTGTCAGAACGCTGATGTTGCAGCCAGCAACGATGATAACCACTGACTATCTGAAAGCACCTCCACCGAATCCTCTGTGACTGCTGACTGATACTTGGACATTTACAGCTCACTCCTAATGTAGCATCCTCTGTTTCAATTTCACCTCATAGCTTCTAAAAAAAAAAATCACCCCACTCCCCCTAACCCCCCCCACCCCACCCCACACACCCCATTAAAGACTAAAAGTGTTAGTACTCTGAAACTTATTGCCTGATGGATGATATACAGCATATCCATTTTAATGTCAATCAATATCATATGTGACAAAGCAATGCCTCTGTGTACATTTTGGGGGCATTGAGCTTGCCGTCCTTTTCAGGGATCGGGTTCGATATAGTTTAGAGCCCGTGTGGTTGTTCTCTTCACAACATTTAAAAATGAACACTCCTTTACAAACCTTTCTCCCCAATCACCCAGGTAGCATCCCTCATAATCTCTCAGATGCTTTGGGTGCTGCTCGTCCAGCCTGTTTGGAGCTGTGCGATGAAAGGCTGACTGAGCAGCAGCTAAAGATGATGGGTCCAATCATTTAGCCTTTTTTAAATTTCGTTCCAAGACTGTCTCTCTTTGCCTCCTGGGTTTTGAAAATCCTGGCACCTGTAGTTCGTTGCCTTGCCAAGGTAATGAGGTAACTCGCTGAAATTTCACCCATGTTCACGTTATTTCCACAGGAAATATTGTTGAATCTCTTATCCTTAGTTAATCGTAAAGAAACAAGTATGACATTTAATCGATATACTGCAAAGCAACTCTGCTCTAACTTCAAAATAACCCAACCGCTGCTCCCCTTTACCATTTCCCCGCACCCTTTTCCCCAGTGTCTTGGCACACCACTTCAGTACAGGTGAGAGGGTGAGAAAGTGATTGAGGTTCCCACTTTAGGCCATAGTCTCTTTCCCTGGCAGTCTGCGGTCGTTGAAGGTGTGCATGTTGATGACCTCCTCTGTTTTCACCATAACGGGAGGCTGGGGCTTGTGTTTGAGTCGGCGCTGGCACTTGAGGGAAACCCGCAGTTCGTCCACCATCGCGCTGCAGAAGGACCTCTGCAGAGGGGAAGAGAAAGAGGAGAACAGAATCCATTTCAGACCACTTTCCCTGTCCAAACGTTACAGGCAAGAGAACAAACCTGCTCTCCTGTGGGCAGTCTCATTTCATTGCATCCCCCAATCACCACCCACCATCTCATCTCAGACTTGCCACAGAAGGAAAATGGTGAATTACACAGTGCAGCAGGCTGGGAACACAGGGTGTGCTGGATGGGAGGGGAGGACGTAGGATGGAGGGAGGTGCAGATCCATAAAAGTGTGTGAGGTGCGAAGGCATTGAATTACTCAACACAGTCAGAGTACAGCAGTGGTGGGTTTGTGGCTGTTGCTGCTCATGCAGTGCTTTTAGTGAATACTGTGTCTGATGCATAGGAAGACTTTCTGTTTCCAACATACCACACTTGTATTCTCTAGAACTGCTGTGCACAATCAATCTAATATCTATTAGTCCAACAAATTTCAGAAGTCTTTTCTTCCTCTGTTTTTTTTTTTTTAATCTTTTAACTTCCTTGTATATTTATTCATTAGTTACTATCGATGCTTTACATGATGCCTTTTGACAACCTCAGTGAAGGGTGTGAACCTTTGCACAGTTCTACAGAACTGGCCCCAACTGGTGCCTCAACTGCCTCAACGAATACAGAATGGATTACCATGATCCTCATATTGAGGATGAATTAACATGACATTAAGTGGATGCCATACATCCATCCATGCTGCCCACATGGTGCATTGTCACTGAGCCACGAGCACGGCTGTGGACCTGTGAGATGTTCAAGATGAATTCATTCCACACCATCTGCACATGGCAACTAAATGTGACTAAGGTTTGGAAAGAAATCACAAATATAAGGTAAGTGAAACACTGCAGTTTCAAAAGAGCAAACAATGATGTAGCTTCTGTAATGATATTAAATTAGAGACTCAAATAGGCACAGTAATTAATCATAAGATGCAGGACTATCCAATGAAAGCGTAATTCATAATGATACTGAGTTGTTCTTGTAGTACATACAGATGCAATATGTACTCTACCGTGAATTACAGTTGTGCATTTTTCTATTGTGGCAAAGCAAGTCGTGCACCTTTTCCAAAACACACAAAGTCTCTTAGGTCGGCATCATTTTCTTGCCTTACAGTATTAGAATGAAACCACTACTTCCTTGATGGGCCAAAGGGAAAATTTGCTAAAATCTTGACTAATTATCAAAATGAAATGTCAAAATACATCATCGTTTCATGCTCGTTGATAGAGAAGTGTTTTTTTTCCATCTGATGCCTGAAGCAGCAGAATATCTCTAATCTGTGCCTCTGTGGAAATATAAATCTCATTAATGTTCTGTCACAGTTACATTTAAGGACTGGTTTGGTTTTTAAGCAAATAGGACATAGATTTGAGAAAAATTGTGGTTTGGGTTAAACTGATTACTTCATTAAGGTGAGGGAAGCTTTGATATCATGGTTACCACTGTAACCATGACAGTAATAACCATATGGTAAAGGTTATGAAATGATTAAAGGAATAATGTGCAGGAATTAGTGGCATCTAGTTTTTGCATCTGCAAATCTAGTGCAGATTTTAACGAACTGAACACCTTCCAAGCATTTAAGAGAATATAGGGTGGCCATGAAAACTCAACAGGTGTAACTAACAGCAGTTAGCTCTTTGCAGCATGATTTTTTTTTTTTGCTGGTCCATCTTTCCAGCTTGATCTCCTCTGTCTGTGAACGTTTATTTTTTTTCTGACTTCCTTCTTTGCTCCTATCATAATTTCATGGCCACTAGAGAGCTCTGTTACTTGATGTAAACAGATTATTTGTATAGAATTAGATTAGTTTTAATGTATTCAAACAAAAAGAGGAATTTGAGAATAGAACTTATTGAAGCAAAAAAATAAATCAATACTAAGCCTTATATGTTTCAAACAAATAAATTGTGTAAGTTTGTGAAGGCCCTGTTTTCATACGATTCAGGCACACTGGCCTTTTGGTGCAGTGCCCATTTGCAATTGTTGTGGCTCAACGTGAAGCTGGCTGTGCTGAGATGATTAACAATTGTATAGTTAGTTTAATTTAATTTAATATTATTCTATTGTATTGTATATATTGTGCATTTTTATATTTAATATTTTTTTACTCTGTTGTTTTATTGCTTTTCCTGTATCTATAATGCTGCTATAGTGAAAAAAATGTCTCCTTGTGGGATTAATAAAGCATCCATCCATCCATCCATCCATCCATCCATCCATCCATCCATCCATCCATCCATCCATCCATCCATCCATCCATCCATCCATCCATCCATCCATCCATCCATCCATCCATCCATCCATCCATCCATCCATCCATCCATCCATCCATCCATCCATCCATCCATCCATCCATCCATCCATCCATCCATCCATCCATCCATCCATCCATCCATCCATCCATCCATCCATCCATCCATCCATCCATCCATCCATCCATCCATCCATCCATCCATCCATCCATCCATCCATCCATCCATCCATCCATCCATCCATCCATCCATCCATCCATCCATCCATCCATCCATCCATCCATCCATCCATCCATCCATCCATCCATCCATCCATCCATCCATCCATCCATCCATCCATCCATCCATCCATCCATCCATCCATCCATCCATCCATCTATCTATCTATCTATTGAAAAGTAAAATATTCACACTCAAACAACCACCTCAACATCAGTGACATTTGGAGCACATTGCTCTTTAACAGCGTTGTTAATAAATGAGTTATATCAGGAGCTTTATGTGTGCATAGTTTACATCAAGCTCACTCCTTAACATCGTTCCAACACCTGATTTCACTGAATTGATCAGTGTTCTTTGGTCACTTTGACATTTAATTGATTCTAATTGATGTTTGGCTTCCATAAAACACAGGTTTTTGTCTTCTATCATTGAACCTCTTCCTACGCTGGGCAACGGTTCTAATATCACTAGAAGACATATTTATGATATTAGTGACCTTTTCGCAAGCTGTGAACGCTGACGCGTAATTCCATAAATTCTGTGATTATGAGTCTCAACCTCCAGACAAGTTTGTCAGTTTCCTCCTGCCTAAAGTTTGGCTGGTGGTATCGATATGCTCCTTCTTCAGCTATTAAGAAACTGACGATACACTGCATCACAGTGGTTTTAAAGGGGATGAGAGACACTGATATGATTGGCCATGACTGAAGTTGGCTGTGACCAACCTTCTACTTATATAGTCCCTCCACTTCCTACTGCTCTAAAATGAACAGAAGAAAGCTGCTTTCCCAGCTGGAGATTGAGTCTTGAGCAGGTTGGGAACATTACTGAGCAGCATGGAGTTACTGAGCTGACCACGATGAGAGCAGAGTTAGAGATGATACGGAAACACTAGTCATGACAGCTGCATCCACTGAAGAGGAAAAGGGTGACCACGGGAGAAGATAGATGCCACTGATGTCAAGATACAAAAATTCCTCACAATGCATCGAGGTTTCTACCTAAAGTCCAGTATCCTAAGAATCCTGAGAAACCTGTCCAGGATGAAATAAAGCATAACCATATGAATACATGAGGAAGATGGCACCCTGGATGAACTTTTAAGAGAAGTGCCTCAGGGGCAGAAGAAAGTGATGAGGAAGAAGAGAAAATCATGTGGGAAACCCTCCATAGGATTCTTCATCAGCAGAAAGAGCAAGTGGCTGACATGAAGAAATCCTACGGGTGGCTTAAAGAGGACACCAGAGGGGCTCTGATCACGACAGCACAAGAACAGGACCAGAGCACCGGATCCACAGAGGCAGGCAGAACTGGAAACAAAAGAACTTCAAAAAGACCAGTAGTTTATTAAATTACACAAATAATTTGTCTGCAATTTATAGGATTTATTCTCGCTCAAATTCTTACTTTTAATTGATATTCATGAAGTTTAAAAAAAAATATTTTACACCAACCTCGCTTCATAGTTTTGGTGCTGTTACTAAGGCAGTTAAAACTGTTGTTGTTATTTGCAGGAAAACCCAACATTAGTAAAATCACATGTATGTTCACAGTTTCACTGCTCCTACTCTGGTTTTGTGAGAAGCTAAACACACCTTTCTCTGGATGGCTGTCACATTGGGTGCTAATTTCTGATGTGTCCTCAGTTAAAGTTTCCACAGATTGTGATGAAAGACTTTTTAAACACAAATGAATCTCCAGTGGGGACAGGAGTGTTTTCCAGCCTCAGACAGCTGGATTCCTACAGATTCCATTTAAATATCGCCAAGTATTGTGATTATCATACTGAAGAACATCTGGACACTGTGTATAACTGTTTCACTGTGTAGAGCTTGGCTGGCTATGAGTACATGAATATGTAATTAATGCAAAGATTCATGAATAATGAAATAATACAATTTATCCCAACGCTCATTAAAGAGAAACTGATCCATCAAAAAGAAGACTTTGACTGTGATGTGCAGGCAGTTAAATTGTCCTTAAGACAGTAGAAACATAAGAATGAAACACATCTAATATAATACATAATTTAGTAATAATAATAATATAATATATAGTATATACTGCAGAATATTTTACTGGCAAGGATTACACAATTGATGATGGATACAAATAACAGTGTTTGGCAGAACTTTGTTATCTAAAAAGACTGTTTATATCTTGTTCTTTTGCAGAATGAATTTTGTCCATTTTTCCAATTAGACTCTTTAAAATGTAACCGGGAGGGTTTTTCCAGCAGCCCTGGACAGTCTGTATCTTTGATAGCATGCGTTTCCAGTATAGCCTCACAGCAGAGCTCAGCTGTGCTGCTGAGGTCCTGCGTGGTAACACAGCCGGCCCATCAATGCACCCTGTCTTCAGCTCTCCACGTTTTAAACTTCTACTTAAATGTCTGAGGTTTGAAGTTTAGTTCCACTCCGGTCTGTTCTGTCAGATATCAGCTTTCTTCTACTGTTCACTGACTTCTCTCAGGCAGAACTCTGGGAAGTTACTGCAAGTGCAAACCAAACCTTTCCTGATTTTGCTGTTTTACATTACAAACCTTCTAATGAGAAAGCAATCAGAGATGCTTCCATTGAGCAGAAGTGTTTTTCATAATGTTAGCTGAGTTTCTTCTGCAGCATAGCCGCCAACCTCAAGGGGCCACACCCAACTCCAAGGTGGTTAAAGTATTTTCACATTTTGTTTTATTCTATTTTTATTGTATGACCCAACGCTCTTCTGTCCCTTGCAATCGTCGTTAAATATATATATATCTATATATATATAGATATATATATATATCTATATATATATATATATATAGTTTTGAGGAGTGATGGTTTAATGCTTTTGGTTCTGTGGCACAAGGTGAAATCCTGCTGGGGAGTCGATTTAAAATGCACCTCAGGTGTATACGTTTTTGTTGTAAGTATAAGTTGGTATACGTTTTTTGTTAAATCCAAATCCAAAAAACTTTTCATTTCAAAAAGCCACAAAACTTCCTCCACAACTTCCCCGTCAACAGAGACCTCCGCACTGATGCACCAGAGGAGGATTGTCTTTCCGACGAGGCATTTTGGAACAGAACAGTTCACCCGTCCATTGACAAGCGTCTACGTTGGACAGTAATTGTGCTCCTTGTGTCTCACAGCAGAGGAGAAACAAACAGTGCCAGACTGTCGGCCCATCTGTTAAGGTTGTGGATGTGCAAACTGATTGAAAAACCACCCAAAAACTGATGAAACATGATAAATTTGAGTAACTCTGATACAGTAGCAGGTCCGATCTCTGCCCTGCTGTTAGACGTAGAACAGAGCGTAGCGGGATGTACTGACTCTTTTCAGATCTGTTTGATTCCTCAGCAAAAGGCCTCCGATGCAGAGATGACAGCACACGAGGCGGTCTGCTTCATGAGTGAAATACAACCGGCCAAAATAACAGGAGCAGCTATGACGGAGAGACAACTGACTGTCTGACGCCGCTCAGAAGGAGACCAGTGGTTTGCTCTCGATGTCAGTAGTGTAACGAGCATTAGTGTTCGCCTTTTATGGACTGACAGCTGATGGATCGACTGACACGAGTACCGTGGGACAGTTCACATGCACAGTGCACAGTGAAAACAGCCTGGAGACTCATTGTGAGTTTCTGGGATTTTACAATTCCTCCAGATCTACTGCAGAAACTCTTCTTGTGTGTAAGGACAGTGCTTAGCGACTGAACCTTTCTCCCTCCGGTGGATGTTGTTACGATGGAGCCGTCAACGTGTCTGTGCAGCTCTGGTGTTCAGACACCACTGAAGGGAATATGCCACGGCTCACTGGACCTGCTGTTGTACTTTGTGCAGGTTGTAGCTTCAACATCAAGGACTCATCAAAGCGAAGCATCATTTGAGTCACTTCATGGTGTTGATGAAGCAGTGACAACATTTTAGGTCTGTTCAAGAGCATGAATCAGACGGCTGCACACACTGCCTGCAGTGACGGCGGAAAACGGAACAATTGTGGTAAAAACAGAAGTTTTATGAAGCTGTGTATTTGCTGCATTCAGAACCAGAGCAGAGACGACGGTAACTGATGCAGATCTGTCGTTTCTCAAAGCACCGACCATCTGCAGCTCCAACTCAAGATGTAGAGACGGACAGATTCTACTGAGGATCCTCCACGCTGCATCGTGGCCTCACGGCTCACCAAACTACACTCGTAATCCAGAGGTTGGTTCAGTGACATCATCATCCAGCGCCTGAAGACATGGACGACTCCAGAAACTCACGTGATGCATGAACACGGTGACATTATGTAAAACTATATAGACTTTATGAGCTCCACACCAGAGCACTAAAACACCTTTGGAGTTGTAAAAAGTACGCTGACGTCAACATTGTGCAGAAAGAAAATCAAGAAAAAATGTGATTGTCAGTAACTTTATAATGTAGGAACATTGAAATGAGAGCAGCTGTTGAGTTGAACATTTAGAGTCATACGTTAGTTAATAGTTACAGTAAGGATGACGATGCCGAACTTATGTCTGCTTTTGAAACGCTCTGGTCCTCATGACATCGCCGCTGCTCTCCGTTCTCTGTGACAGCGTTGTTTATCACTGCTACGCGGTGCAGTGGAAAAACACTCACACCACATCAGACAGCTGCCATCAACATCCACCAGCACTGAGCACCGCATCAGCGTTGATCTGTTTGGTGGCTAGCTGGTCATTAGTGACTTCACAGATTAATGATCGTAGTAAGAAGGAACACCTTCCTTTTAGAAGAGTGATTCACATCATCACCCGCTCAGAAATACAAGACGTGAGCTGAATCTCAGTCGTTCAGGACATAAATAAATCTATGCACAAACATAAAGCTGACAGGCATCTCCACATGTGCACCAACAGAACAGCAGTGAGCAGCGAGGGTTTTACAGGCCCATCCAACATCATCACTTATTGATGCACGTTGTATCTCGTAGGAACAGACTTCGGTGCTGCCGCACGCCCAATTTAACCGCTGCTCCTTCACATTCTCTCGTCTGTGCTCGTAAGCTGCTGTGGCATCTGCATACTGTATATACGGTGTGAAACAAGAGCAGCAGCTGGGACCGGACCGGTCCTGATCCGGGGGAAACTACAGAGTTCTCCCAGTTAATACGAGTTTACTGTTACAAACAAAAGGTTCTGTGTGTGAAAGAAATCAGCAGCCCTGAGACACAGTACAGACGAATGGTATTTCCATGTGGGTGGAAGGAATGTAAAAGTGATGAAGTGTGAGGACATTTAGTGAGTATAAGAATCAGACTCATTCAGGTGTAGTGGAACTGAAGGCCACCCTCACCATCACTATTAATCTGGCTCTGTGCCCATTCAGAGATAAAGAAGTGCCAGAAATGCCTAACAACAAACCATTTGGATCCAGAGAAGCTATCATATCATTTCAACGTTAGAATTTGTTTACCACTGTGCAACAAACATGTGTCACAGCGTCTGATTGGCTGCCGTTGCTCTGCATTTCACATGAAACTTTCTCACACTAACTGGCTAAATGCAAATTGTTGCATCATCCGAGTCGCATTATGACATCACTTACAGTCAAACAAGTGAAAAGTTGTATGCAACTTTACACTTCCAAGTTTCAGCTATCTGAACTTTTTGTGGTGAAGTTTTGCTGATTTTACATAAAGAAAGAAATCACTATCATTACTTTTTAGCTTCGCTGATTCATTTTAAAAAGCTGTTGATTTATTTTATTGTTAATAACATGTGTCAAAGTGAACTATCACAATGGGCCAGAAAAAAAAAATTCCACATTGCATGTACATTTTTGCATTTTAGTCAGTCTTGTGATAAATGTGAATTTAGGATCGCAACACATTAGAAAAGTCGTCAATGTTAACGCTTTCTCCACTTCATATTTGTATGTGTCCAGAATCTTGCTGAATCCACGCTTTATGTGTTGCATTGAGTTTGACAAAGTTCCACATCAGAACAGAGATGAGAATTCTGTTTTTTACAGAATCAGTTGCACAAAATTGTGGTTAAAGCTTTCTGACTTTTTAACTGACTTTCTGGTCAGTTTTTGGCAGTTTAGAGCTGTGACGGATTGGCGACCCGTCCAGTGTGAACCACACCTCTCGCCCGATGTCAGCTGAGATAGGCTCCTCCCACATATCTCCAAGGATAAAAGGGTAAAGCAAATACATGGATGGGTAGGTGTTTTGGTACGTTCATTAGAAATCAGATTTTTTTTTTACAGTTTGAACATGTTCGTGTTTGTGTCAGCTCTAAAAATGTGAATCTAAATGACAGATCTTTGGACACTGAGAGGAAGCTGTTTTCTGCCCTACCTGTGACTCATGAAGCACATAAAGAGACTGCTGTATTTTACATGGAGGGGGCGGAGTTCTAGCTGGAAAAAAATAACACGCTAAAAGACCCAATGCACAGAACTAGGTAATCCAAAAACTAGAAAATACCAACATTAAACCTACACTGATACATTTTCCTGCTCAGTATGGGGATAACATATATACTCTAATTTATGATTGAATATTATACTTTGCATTGCAAATTAGCATGGACACATGGATCAGATTACCATGTCTGATCATAATTAAACACATATAAAGATGTAAAGTTGTGTTCTTTTAGGTCAAAATGAACTCATGTTGAATGTTCTGTCAGAAAAAGTTGCATTCTGACAGATAAAAACTGTTTATGTCCAAAACATCTTATCTCAGGCCATCTACGATAAATGATGAGAGAATACACGTTTGTCCATTATCAACATTACCCAGCATGCAACAGTGAATATAATCAACTGATTCTCTCTGAGTTAACAATTTGGTCTCATTGTTGTTGTTATAAGACATTGACTTTTATGCTGTAGCTGCATAATGATGGTTATATTTATTCATAAATTGTCCAATTTGTTGGAAAATGTAAGTATTTCATGGACTGATAAAAAATAAAGACTTATTAATATAAAATCTAGAAAAGAGGATATAATCTGACCAACTGACATCTCTTCAAATGTGACTCGTGAGTCACTGTGAGAGTAGAAAACGACACCCTCTACTGAGCCTGCTCAGCATCCGAGAGATGAGCAGCTGCAGGAACAAAACTATTGTTAAAAATAATATTAAGAGCTTTTTAACGCTGTTGAAAATTAGGCTGATTAGAGAGAAAATTAAAAAAAAACAATAATCAAGAGATCAGTCCTGATGCGTTCAGTCATTTGATGCAATAATTGAACTGATGAAAGGAGCCTTAAGAGCAGTAAAGCATTTATTGTATAATGCTAACAATGCTAAATATCAGTTTTTCCCATGTTTGTTTCCACACTGTACTGGTTAATGGTCGCAGCCACTCTGAAACATAGCTATTGATTTTCCTCTGCTGTAAAATGAAATGGAACGGCGGTGTTTTCAGTAACAGTAACAGCCGTATAGCTGCAGGCTTCGGGGAACGGCGGGCCGCCCCGCCTGCACTCAGGGGACACATTGCGATCCCGGCTGCCTGTTGGTGGCACGTTGGATTGATGGCGGCTGCTAAGGGTCATTGGATTACAGAGTTTTTATGACGCTTGACAATCAGCCGCAGCTGTAGCGCCACAAAGCACTGTGGGATAGCTGAGAGGACGGGGAACGGAAAGCTCGTAAATCCAACGCTGAAAGCAAAAAGGTACATTTAGTCTGTGTGATTATTCAAACAGGCTGGTCGTACCGACGAATAATGGTTCATCACAGTGTGTATCAGGAAGACATTTCTGGGGGGATATCAGTGCTTTAATCTCTTTCTTTGAGCATTTTATAGGTGCAGTTGTCTAAAAGTAATCAGAAGATTACTTATGGAGTACATGTTTAGTCGGGTGCCGTGGTTAGCACGGTCACCTCTGGGCTCACAGCTGGTCGGCTGGGGTTTGATTAAAAACTAAAGAATACTCTCCAGTTCTCCGAGAGTCCAACATGTGACGGTCCCTCACCTGTGAGACTGAACTAATGGACTCCGTTTAGCCTGAATGGGAGAGGAGCAGATGTGAAGCTGTGATGCAGATGGGATGGAGGCAGGGCTGCGTTGTAACCCTCAGTTTACTGTGGGCACTAAAGGATTCGCTGCTCGGGGGGTTTTGTCTGATCTTTGGGCTCCTCTGAGCTGCCGTCCACATTTGGAGCGCTGCAGTCAGATCTGGGTTCGGATCGTTGTCCTGGATGGTTTTCATTAAATTTGTTGTGTGCTTGTAACAACTGACAAACCCTGGAGACATTTAGTCCACGTCCACAGTACAGGCCCCCGTCTGGTAAATCAAATACATCTGCATTCCAGGATTTAGAAAACAACTAAAAAAAAAACGTAACTTTAAAAATTAGTACAAACTACCCTGAACAAATGTTCATCCACACTGAGTCTGTGTGTTTTTTAGTCAGTAAAATTACATTTTGATAATCTATAAAATAATCCACTGGGGTATGTGGGCTTGGATACATTTGTTTGGCCAATGCGGCGCCTTGCCGGATGACCTTTTATTGGGACAGTCCTCAACAGAGACACCCTTTTGTGTCAGCTTTAAATATCAGAATGGGTTTTTACCACAGACTGTATGTAGCTTCAAGATATGAAAAATGAGGTCGATGCAGAAGTGCCACTAGAGGTCGGCTCCAAAGAACCTGCGGCTCCATCGACTCACATTAGTCAATAGAATGTGTCCATCAGTTATCTCGGTGTTGTTAGCTAAAGTCACTCCTTCTTATTAGTTTTCTGGAGGTCCATCTGAAAATAATCCCTCATTCATTAGAAAAGAAGATTCAAGAAGACCTGTTTTTGGGGGCGTGTCTGTTTGATTGACAGGCCTGTGGTGCAGTCAGGTTACAGCTATCGGTGGGCGGGGCGTAGTATCGTCAGGTTTCCGATCAGATCGGTCAGATCCACCGCTGGCTCCTCCCCCAGCTCGTCCAAATATGGTCACTTCCTGCTCCAAACCGCTCCAAACTAGCAAGATGGTGACGGACAGAATCTGAACTGGAGGATTCGTAACGTTCACAAACCAACGGGTGACTTAAAGCCTGTGTTGTGTTCAGCCTGTTGTTGTCAACTCGTCATACACCGATTGAATGGATCACAGTATATAACTCATATGATCTGAGTTGCTGCTGGTCACAGGCGAACCACACATCACGTTAATGGCGAATAAATCTCAGCTTACTTTTGTCAGGAGTAATGCATCCCTTTATCTTCAGAGGTTCTGCCATAGTTGTGGGACATTTTCCAGCCAATGCAGAAACTGCTCTTTACTGTATGAAGGTGCTGAGGTTGGGCTGGTGGACGGGTGTGTAGTATATCTGACTTTGATGCAAAACAACAGATTTTGCATTCTAACACAGACCTGTCATTAACTCTCCAGATGGGGTACTATATATATATATATATATATATATATACAATGTATGGGGTCAATCAATGTGTCAGGAGGAAGTCTGGGGTGTTGGATAAAACACTTTCACACAGGAGATATCTGTCTGTGTCCTGTGTGAAAGTGAAAGTCAGCTCTGACTTTGGTGTGTAATTATGTTAAAGGTGTACTTTGTCAATTTTCAACCTTACTTCTATGACATAGTAATAAAGGTTGTATGCATTTAATTTCCACAATACCACCATTAAATCTATTTCTGCCTAAACAGCAATGAAAAATCTGTGTAGAGTTAAAAAAAACCTCCAACCTGCCATGTAACTGAGAACAACCACCTGATTTGTTCCAGTTTTCCTCTGAGCTCAGAGATCTTTGGTGTGTGTGTGTGTGTGTGTGTGTGTGTGTGTGTGTGTGTGTGTGTGTGTGTTCATATGCATGCCGGTGTGTATGTGTGTGCAGGGTAGATGAGATGGGTTCCTCACACACAGCTGGTGGTCCCTGCACCCCGAGAGCCAGATTAGTCTGCAGCAGCCTCAGCAGCAGGCAGGAAGAGAGGAAAAAGCAGCAGGAGGAGGAGGAGCGGGAGGAGGAGGAGCGGGAGAAGGAAGCGGAGGAGAAGCTGAGGGAGGGAGGGAGGGAGAGGAAAGAAAGGAGCAGGATTTGGGAGAGGAGGAGGAGGAGGAGGAGAGGGAGGAAGGGGACAACCATGGTAATCATGGAAATCTGACAGAGCAGCATGGAGATGACAAAGAAATGCTCTGTTGAGAGTCTATGAAGCATGTGATTTAGTGGAAAATTAGGTTTCCAAAATCAGTTTTCTGAAAGATTTAACTTTGGTTAAATTAGCAGGAATAATTTCTGGAGCATATTTAAACACACTGACATCTTGAGGGGCAAGATCTAACACACTATCTCTTTTCTTTGACTGTGCTCTTCCTGTGAAGCAGGAGGTTAATATCTCCATCTGTCCAAAACTCTAAACTTTAACAACATTTGGCACTTACTGTACAATAGACTGTACGTGTAAAAGAAGAATCCTGTTGTTTGCCATCTTACCCACAGTCAGCTGATATACTGTACCACAGATTTCACACATACAGGTCCAGGGTGTGTTTACAGTAGCCAAGCTGCCACAAAGGCTAGCAGGAGGAAACTGATGCTGAAACTTTGCTCCTTTAAAAGTGGAAAAGTACAAATTACAGCAACTCCAAAGCTGTTGGTTTTACATGCATCTCACTGAGTCCAAACCAACTGCTGACAGTGTGAAGGATCACCGAAACCGCTGCTACTATTTTATCAGCATTTACGTTTTCTGAGATGTGATGGTCCGTAGCGGGACGAGGTAAATCATCTGGAGGGTTGTGCTCCCGGGTCAGAACCCACGGTCCACCCCAGTCAGAAAACGATATGTCAGCTTTTCCTTTGTGATGTCTCTGTGGAGTTTGAGGCATGACATCGTTTTCCTTTTGGAGGATAAACTTTGGTCTCAGTTAAAATAGATGGTTCGGAATAAAGTGTTTTTTTCTTTAATGAGTAAATGCATTGAGCCTACAGTCCTGAAATAGTTTGTTTAGTTGCATTATACATTTACATTACAGTGATACTAACAGGTGTACTGATGGGCAGCCTGAGCCTGATTGAGCTGATGATGTCATGATGGCAAATTGAAACTTAATGTACACCCCAATTAAAAAAACCCTCAAATTTTAAAGTGTCTTTGTGATTTGTAGAGAAACATGTTTTTTTTTTTTTTTTTTTTTTATCAGGTTTAGCTACCTAAGAACCAAGTTTGAATTTTCCATATGCCTTGTCTATTTAAGAAAAAAAAAAAGGCTTATGGAAAATTTTTCCTCACCACTTTCAACAAATATATCTTTGGACAGCTTTGGAGTTGTTCAAAATTATTTTTTTCTTTCATTTTGATGGGAGCTGTTAGACTTTATACTGAGCTCAGCTCAACAGTTCCCAGAGCTGCCTTGTACCGGTGACCAGAGAGGAAACTGTCTGTGGATGAGGTGAATGAGCACATTTCCCAAACCTCTGGAGATGCTACTTTAAAATGAACAAGTCGCCATGCAGCAGTGATGATGGGATGTATTGGAGTAATGTAAAGGGCACTCACTTGGGACAAAGAAAATGAAGAAGTCTCACAGTGTTGGCAGATAGATCCAAATGAATAGCCTACAGAAGCCTACAGTATAGTTTGTAAAGTTATCAAATGTTTATTCATACTTTTATTAAAAATTTTAACAAGTGTATATTTTCTTCTGACAATACTCTCATCTTGTGGTATTACAATCTGTTTAGTAAATGCAGTAATCTCAAAAACACATATATAGTGCATTAACATGTCTATTTAACCTTTAAAGGTGCAATATATTCAAAGCAAGTCACATCTTTTTAAGATGTTAAGAGGTGATTTTGAGTCACTGTAGCGTCCAGGCAGTCTGCCCTCAGTACAGCTCTTACACTTCTTACAGTATTTACATGTTCTTTCCCTGCTGTTAGTTAGTTAATAGTTGGCTTTTTTTTAAACAGGTGTTTGTGAAGTTAGATTTTATACTTCTAGTCGTTGAAAAATAAAAGTAAACGTATGCGGTTGTTTTATCTGGTCTGGAGTGTTGTTCAGTTTAGCTGCACTAAAGATGTGTTTTGAATTGTCCAAACAAGGTCAGTACGCCTCGTCTGTTTGCTACAAAAAAATATTCTCACTTTGGTAGAAAGCTTGATAAGAAACTGGTCTGAACTGCATACAAACAGCAACTCAACAAATTAAGACCGTTAGTAAATGAAACACCCTGAATGACGGGCACACAGAGACACAGCATCAGTGAAGCTTCTGAAAACCAGCCGGCCCACTGATGTGGCGGCCTGCCTGGATGGCTCCCTTTACACCAAACGGTCAGAACACCGTTGATGCTGATCAATTCGCTGCTTTTATAAGCTATCGTTAGCAGCACACACTGCTGTGTACTCACCAGTCTTGAAGAAACGTTGTGAGTTCAGCATCAAACTTCCTTCCTGTACTCACGCTGTCGCTGCCTCCGGCAGTGGAAAGCAGCGACAGCGTGAACTCTGCTTTTGCTTCTGGTTTACCAACAGTTTCATCCAGCGATGTGTTTATTGCTCCATTCATTATGGCGAGATGTGAGAATATGCTACCGTCTCTTTTTTCAGGTTGCACTGAGGGCAAACTGGACGCTACAGTGACTCACTATTGACTAGTGTGGCTTCAGGAGACAGGCTGAGGTTAGCCAGGACTAGCTAGCTAGCTAACCTCAGCAGATATCTGTGCGACGCAGTCAATAGATGTCTTTGATGTGTCGTCAACGCTGCTATTAATCCCACTTTGTGGATAATTTCAGTTAATTATTTAATTTTTGTAACTAAAAATCTTACATATTGCACCTTTAAAAACACTATTCACAGTTCCTCTATTGTATGAGAGGGTGCATGGCTCATCCCATTATATAAATGACTAGCTGCTATTTCTGCTCCTTTCTAATGTTACAGAACAGAGGTAATTGTAAAATGCAAATTGCAGGGTGTGCACTGTCAAGCATGTGAAACACAACAAAGAGATGCTTAGCACCACATTTTTCAACTTGACACGTTCAGCATCATGGTGAGAAAACAACCCCAAGTTATAAAAGTAGGTGGTATTCAATTATCGTAGAGGCCAGGAGCAATGAAACAAAATATATGGTTGATTTTCACACTGAAACAAAAGAGATGGTTCAAACTAGCCTGATCATAATAAGGAGTAGACAGTGGGATCCACAAGCTATCTGACTTTTTTAAATCAATATTTGGACCAACTAAATAGAGGTGAGGTTAGGGATAGACCCACATGTTGGTTTTCAAGTATTGGCCTTTTCATGTCTCATATCTTAAGCTGCCATCATGACTGATGTTTATTCTGTTTCTAAAGGATGGAATGGACTTCATGCTTTTATAATATAACTATTTAATGACACATTTCTAAACGTATTCCTCATTCAAAATCAGTTATTTAACCCAGAGCTTCTCCTCGAATGGTGAATGGTTGTGTTTCCTTAACACTTTGCCCGTTTTTAACATTGTTTCTGTGATTTAGTAACAGAGGTTCCACACCTTTAAAGTGCACAGTACTTGTTAACGTCCCTGTCCTTGTACGTGGCTCCGGTAGGGCTGTTCATCACTGACTGTTTGCTCTGTGATTTTGTTTGGCCAGCACGATCTGAGCTGTTGTTATTCTGCAGTTGCTAAAAGTCTCGAGCGGAGCTTTCGATTATCTGTGCTCACATTGATTGGCACCATTCAGCACATTATCAAAATAAAAGCCGTTCTTTTTGGATGATTGGGAAATTCGATTGGTGGAAGCCAGCGCTCTCATATGTCTTCTATTTGGAAACGGATCTCTCCCTTAAACTCAACAAAACTGTTTTGGTTGACTAACTCCAACTATATCTTAACCATGGTTTATTTGTCATGACCGGGATCTTTCTTTACCTTAACCATATCAAAGCCATGTGCAGATATTTTAGAGAGGGATTTTAAAACTTTATATAAAGTCAGTTGTCCTTAAATTCATCAATCGGAAAAAAAAAGGCACAAAAAATATGTGAAGAAAATAAATACCCATCAGTAAGCACTTCATGTTTTGGACTACTATTTATGATGGCCCCCTGGACTCCACTTCATTGTGTGCTGTTCCACTAAAATTTCAGATATGAAACTGTTAGCCTTGATGGGACTGAGAGGTCAGAGAGGCAACATGTGATATGAGCTAATAGCGCTATATCGTCACTTTCTTTTTCATAGTTGATAAAAAGCTTCCGAAGATAATTCCTCCGTGTTTTGAAAGTATTTTATGTCCACAGTGTGTGAAGAGAAGATGCTGAGCTGGTGTCGCCGGGTACACTGTAAGACTAGATACATAATGCAGTGAGTTTTAGGCTGCTTAACAGTTAGAAGGCCAGATGGATTAGTGAAAATGTCAACTGTGCGGCGGTCTTTGGGGGACTTTTTCTCCCCGCAAAAAGAGTGTTTGGATCCTGATTGTATTTCCTAAGCTGCTCTCTGATCAGTCACAGTGGGAAGGAGACCTATCCAGAACTTTGAAGGAAAGATGACCTTCCAAAATGCAGATTTCAGTAGATTTAACAAACCGTACAACCCAGTATCAAACCGGCAAATCGGAAAAGAGACCCGCCGATCCACAACAGCAAACCGTGAGACAGACACGCTTTGGCCTCTTTAGGTGTGAAAATTACACATTGTGTATGCGTGAAAGTTACACGCACGTAAATGTCTGTCTAGGCCTGAAAGTTACGCATTTGAAAAGTGTGAAACTTGTCATGTGATGTCATGTGACGTGGGATGACGTGATCAAAGTCCCATAACACAGGTAGTGAGACCAGTACAAAGGCCAGTTTTTGGCAGAGGAAGGAGGAAGGAGGGGTGGGTGGCATTAGTTGCAGACTGACGACGAGGTTCGAATCCAAACATGTTTTTATTTGGACCTAACCCCAACCATGTGTTTTAGCTAAAGATGTCATTTTCCTGTAGATTACATGGCTCTTAGCATGCAGTAGGTTTAATTTCCGCACGCCTAGAATGCGCAAAGCGTGGCTATCTCACGTTCTGTCGTGGTGGACCGGCGTGTCTATTTCACGTTTTGTGGCGATACCGGGTTGCAACTGTACTAATTGTGTTTGCCCACTGAATGTATTACTGGCAGCGCTTAGAGGAGAAGCTGTAGTACATTATTGTACATGTAGGCACTCTGCCAGTCTGGGTCAGCCACAAACCTCAGGTTTGGTCACAGACTACAACTTTATTTGTCTGGATATCAGTGACGGCCTAATTACTCTGTTTAAGGTCATTTCAGCCAAGAAATTCGTGCTTCAGCCCTCCTGTCAACAGGCAGCTTCATAACGGCCTTCAACAACCAATATTAGTCAAACCCTGTTTTATTCTAGTCCAGTGATCCGATTTTGTCTAAATAATAAAAGAAGCACTGTGTGCAATCTCAAGCCAATAAGTGACAGTGTGTCAATGATTGTATACTTTTATGTGCTCCAATCACAAAGCAGAGTGCACGACACATGACAGAAGGGGCATTTGTGCACGAAACAAGAGTGCAAGCAATTCATTACCAACACAAGGTTTAAAGTCTGGTGGTCTGCTGTAATCTGAATGGAAACTTGAGTCTCCAGTGTTGGTCAGACTGGCGCTTCTTTGCTTGGTGCCTGCTGGGTTTCGTCTTTATTTGGCCTGTTCAGGCTAGATAATGCAGGGATTAATGTTGTGGTGGATCAGTGCTGTTGTGGAGCTCACACTCACACTCACACTGTATTATCTTTCTGTATATGCTCCATTATAACCTGCTGTATTCACTCATGACATTGTTGATTTATAAAGCTATCACGGATTGAAAAACAAACTGTTTGTCATGTTATATTTGAATTCAGGGCCAAACTTTGTGGAAAAACAGGACTAAATGTAGATGATTTCGGTGATTAAAAGTTTGATTTGGAACAATGGTGTTACTACAATTGCCTGCACCAACCTGAGGAAGTACTAATAGAAGTACACATGGAAGTTTCTGTCAGTAGTCAGTTCTGCACTAAAGCATAATACCAGTTCCTACGCAGGTAATGTACTTCAGGCAATAATGCTACCAGTAGTAGATAATGTACCTCTGGAGCACCATCTAATATACCTACAGGTCCTAAGGGTATGTTAATTCTATCATTAAGGCAGAGCAGTATCTAACTGTCTTAATATAGTAAGTACATCGATCCTGCATACACATATGTAGCCTGGTGTTACAGAAACCACTGAGTGGATATCCGAATTATTGTAATTGTTTCCCTCAGGTTCCAATGCTGACAGGATATTACTAATCCAGCGGCACCACAGAGAAGAAGACAGTAAAAATGTAAGAATAATATGTTTAGTGGGCTATATGAACGTTAATAGCTCGTTTCTGCAAAGATTAGATTTGTCTTGAACATTCAAAGTGTGTCAATGACTAGTATTCAATTTGTTCACATTTTTTAAACTTTGTATTCAAGACATGAAAAAAGGAACAAATTCATTTATCATAAAATGTTTTTAAAGTAGGCATAGAAGGAGAAAATATAAAATTTACACATTACACTTGATATTTTTTATGTCCACATCTTGGGAGATACAGACTGTAAGTTGAAAATTAAAGGTCATATTTAAAAAAAAAAAAAAAAAAACTTGTGTAATTTTAGCCTAAATAGCAATTATTTATAAGTTGTTTAAATCTTTGTATGTGTTGGCCTATTTAAAGGTTAATGGATCCTGGTAACATTACTGCCAGCTCGTTGTCACTCCTAGTACGTCAGATACTGCTGTTTTATCAAAGCTGTCAGAAGGATTAAGAGTCTGAGAGATACAAACACTGCGCTCAAACAGGGAAGATGTCGTTGGAAGGAACAAACACAGGACTTTACTCCTAAACACCGGTGGAAGAGTGCACGAGAAAGCAAACAGTGATGCAATGTACAAAAAACGTATGTGACCTAATTGGTATTACTTATGTGAAATTGCTTATTTAAACCCACAGCATGATCTTCTCTTAAACATAACCACATGGCGTTTGGTGCAAATGTCTGAAAACCAGCAGGCTGTGATGAAACAGCAGTATCTGATGGTGTTGGATGAGAAGAGGTTTTTGTTGGTCTGCAGCAGTGAGACCAAGTCAAATAATTTAGCCCTCACAGGCTCATCCTTTGGGTTACACTGTCCACAGTCCTATAAACATATGCAGTGCACTGCAGACAATATGGAAGCAAAGGTTATCATTATCATGTCACCTCCACCTGCAGCACCATTCAATGATACCCAGGTTGACTTATTGACCAGGAACATTATGTTGGGGAAACTAACCAAAGTTCTGCCTTAAAGTCAAGGGTACATTAATGTATGCAGCATCCTACGTAAGAGCAGATAGAACTCATGAGGGTATGAAATATGTTTTGTAGTGCCTCAAATTGTAGAGCTGCATTTTACCTTTCCTGTATTTCGGATTCATTATTAATGTATGTGTGCAGTCCACTATGGGATAGCTTTGTACCATTTATTCACTGAGTTTCTTCAGTGTGAATACACGATAGCGAGAACCTGCTGTGAACATGGAGGTCTCAGATGGTGGCATCATGTTCAGAACCTTCATTTTGACCTTTAATATCTGAATGTATTTGTCACAGACTTCAAGAAAACAATTCAGATTTCATAACAAAGTTTTAGCGCCAAGGAAATTTAGATTTTGACGTTTAGCTTTAGCCTAATTAGCAACAATTCTCCCAGAGATACATCACCCTTTGATTGTTGTTGTAGCGCATCATTTTTTATTTACCAAATATTAACCAAAGTTATTGGACAAAAAAACTTAAATTTATGTCTGAATGTAAAGTCAAATCTGTGCTATTGAACACAAGCTAAACTGAGGAGGGGGGGTGGCGGGTATGATCATAAATCATTATTTCTGTCCATATCATGTGGATGTGAGTTTCTGACTTGCTGCACATTACAAAGTGTTGCAGCCAGCACTGATACTACATATGCTTCTCACTCCTGAAAAAAAGCTTTTTTTTATAAGCTGATATTGAATGTGGTTTATTTTCACGATTATTCCATGTGCTGAGCCAAATGCTTGGACTGGTAGTGGCAGCCAACTAAAAGCTGTTTGTGGGATCACGGTCAGGTTTTGCGTCGTCTGTGCTGGTAATAGAAAAAGGTGTCGAACAGCTACTGACTGTTGTGAGATCAGTGTAAGAGCAAGTCATGGACTCGTTTCAGCCGGTAAACATTACTGTGATAAAGGAACAGTATGAACCTTGGTTGACATGGCCTTAGCAGTACAATCTATTATCATTTCACTGCTCTGCGTTCGACCCATTTATTCACAGGCAGCCTTGTGGAGTGAACGTCTGTTTATGCCTTATATGCATATTTGTGCATTCACACATCTTTGTGTGTTAACATATTCAGGTTTTGTGTAAATTTACTCAACTGACAAAACTGACTGATGAATAAAAGGTTAGTGGACCGAGCAAACACACTGTACAATCAGTACAATCAAATGTTGAGAGGACTCTGACTGTACAGTTCACAACTAGAATTCTATTAATTTTACAGTAAAATAAAATGTGCACAAAACTCTGTTGAAGGATTTATGTCCTCTTTAGTCAGTTCAAGTGTTGAATAATTGCTCGCTTACTAGTTATCATTAAAGATTTTAGAACATATTTTTGACTCGATATCCCAGTCGGGACTGAATCAGTCCAAAGACTCTGTCAGAGTGACTTAAAGGACAGAAATCAAACTGCATTCAAAGTTGTTTTGAATAAAATTAACATTAAGAGATTGAAAAGTGATATTTTTTATTTTATATTATTTTAGTGACTAAAAACCTCAGAAACGTTTTTATATTAAAAGATTATGTTAGTAAAACATCAAATATAAATTTTACACAATTCACAACAATATTTGTGTCATTTTACGTCTTTGCAGAAAAAAACAGGTTTCTCCAGCTTCGTCTGATAAACTGTTACATTTACATCTTTGGCTGCCTGTTCACTGTAAAATCTAACAATAACACGTGATTAAAAACTATTTCTACAGTAAATCTCTCCTATAAATTAGCTGATCATAACAACTTATCTAAATTTATCGTTTTTTTACATATTATCTTTTAGCAAACAGGCTTCTACAGTAAATCTCTGGAGTTAGTGAACTACTGACTAACAAACTGCATGTGTTGTACTACAAAATGTCTCAATAAATATATCCTTCATTGTAGTTATAGTTATTACATTACTTATATAATACACACTAAGTTATATACAGATTTATTTTTTTCACAAAATATACTGATTTATAATAAAGTCCTTTTTATACACTTCCAGCTGCATGTAGCCTAAAGTAGTTGTAATAAAGCAGTTCAAATGTGCCAATTAAGTGGGCTTTTATGTGACAACAAACTATAAACGGCTCCAGATTTTATGTACATACAACAAGGTTTGGCTTTAAAGAGTTTATACCAAACCTTAACACCCCCGATTGATGTTTTATGGACTTACTATATGTATTTCTCTGATGGTGCAGGCCATTAAATGATTTATAATTATATGAAGGGAAGTCAGAGTGTTTGCTGGGAAGTTCCAGTCAAACAACACAGTCTTGGGATCTAAAAAGGCTCCGTATCCGCTCAACGCCACAGATATGAACAGTGAGAGTAGTTTAGAGTATAAGCAGGATGGCAGCTTGCAGAGAGGAGATGAACAGCAGTGGTGGGGAGGTGTGTGTCAGTGGATGTGGGTCATGCAGCAGAGAAAAGCTTAGCAACATATGTGCATGTGATCTAACTGTGTGTCACTGCCGGCACTTTTATTAAACTGATCTCAGGGTTCCCAAAAAAACAAAACAAAACAGAAGGTTTGGGAAATTTTAGATCATGTTAGATTACAATAGAAAACGTTTCTGGAGTTTTTCTTGAGGTCATTTGAGATGGTGGTTAAAGTCTAGCTTGGATCCATGGTGACAGCAGAATTCCTCACGTTTCTTATCTCGTTGTCGCCATTGGGCCTAAGTGAATAAATGCAAAGAAACCAACCCTTATCTTACTGGATATGATATAGCACTGGCATTATAGTGTGTGCAAATTGGTAAACAAATAACCTCTTTAAATTATATAATAGAAATGATAAAAAATAAATATAGTTAGCATATATTTTGTTTCATTCTAGCATTTTAGATGTATTTGTCTCTGCCATGAGGCTGACTTTCATGGCACATGAGGTTACGGTAAGAAATTCTGCTATCATTGTTTTAAATAAGCAAAAAGACAAACGTCAGAGGTGTTTCTTACCTTTTCAAGTTGTGCGTTCTGTTTGGACTTGTAGAGGAACTCTCCCACCGCCACGAACACGGAGAGGACAAGTCCAGCCGCCAGCACGATGAAGATCCCTCCGATGTTCTGCACCCCGAGGGCGCTGGCCTCCTTGCTCTCCTCCTCCGGACAGCCGTTCCCTCTCCACCACTTCTCCTTCATCATGTGCAGCTTCCCTTCCTCCTGCAGCTGCAGGATGGCAATAGTGATCTTATCTCTGTACGGAGAACCTGAAGAACCCAAACACACGAGGTCAGCATGAGCAGCCAACACGACTCAATCAGTGCCTTGATGTTATTCATTAGTGAAGGACGCAGACTATCATCATAACTGAATATTGACTTTGATGAAGTTCAAGTACTGTCTTGTTTACTTAAACCTCAGATTTCCAACCTGCCCACTCACCTTAACAGGTATAACGAGGACAGACGTCTGTTTTGTGCAGAGAAAATACATGAATATACGATATACAAGGCTTTTTTTTCTTCCTCGAGGACCAAGCGTAATTGGTGTTGTTGATTTCTTTCAGTCACCATTTTAACCAGAACTGGTTTTGAGTGACAGACTGTATTTGTATTCAGACATAAATAAAATGCATTTCAACTCTGAAAGACTGGTATTTAGAAAAGTGATAGTGAATACATTAAGCACATTAATACAAAACAAATTTTAATAATGCATGTTTCCCAGCATGCACTCTGTGTGCACCATGCAGCAAGTTCAATGGATTCTAACTTGCTGAGTGTACTTTAAATCGGGTAGTGGGGAGACGTGGTTTGTAGATGATATATTGTATGTATCCTCAGTGAGACACAGCTGGTGCACACTTGTTCAACTTTTTCACTGTTTTTGCTTCAACCCTCATAAACCGGCTGTGAGATGTGAGGACTTTTCTTTCTTCTGATGGTATATTATTGGATTGAGTCAGTGTTATTAAGCAGAACAGGAAACATGGCCGACACATCTCGTCACATGGTCAGGGACTTGTTCTTCAGATGAGGTTCATCCAATCCAGGCAAACATGTAGTTATCATTCTAAAAGAATCTTGTTAATTCTTCCCTGATCAATTTGGTTCTTCAAACACAGTGAAGGTTCGGTTATTAAATAGTTCATGTAAAGCTGAGGAACCACCACAAAGTGTTTATTCAAATCTCTAAAAATCAGATTGAAAACATTCACTTCACTTTAAATAATCTCAACTAAACCCTGATTATTTAGGTTTGCCTGACTGTAGTCAGAAAAATATTATAACGATGACAACAACCAGCGATGAGTCGTTACCGTACATGGTCTCATCTAAAATCACAGTCATATGGACCTTTGTCTTCTGCTGCCACAATCAGTGGTGTCGGAAAATAACTCATCTTTGTCGGTTGAGTCATAATCCAGCTGTGTAATCAGTCTGAATGTTGAAAAGCAAAAAAATGCTGATCATATGAAGGAAAAGTTTCAGTGATGAAGTTTAAGGTCGGACAGTTTGGAGAAGCTCTATGTTACTTCCTGTCTCCGCTGTCAGTGTTCACACTTTCAATAATAATAGTAACAAAAATAATAAATGGACCCACAAATGAAACTACATCATGCATACATGATGTAATGCAACGCAACGCAACGCAACGCAACGCAACGCAACGCAACGCAACGCAACGCAACGCAACGCAACATAGCCTAACTTAACATAATGAAACAGAACATTACAGAACAGAACCTCTTGTCATCCATAGACTCATCTCCCATTAACTTTTTTCCAGAATTGAGGGTGAAAAAAATAAACATCAGATCAAAAATAAAACTTTGGTTTTTGCACAAATACCTTTAAAACTTGTAATTTTTCAATCAACTGCACCTGTTCTGAGCGCTAAGTCGGTAATGTTAGCAAGCCAACATGCTCAACTTCCCCTGCTATCAGCTGTTTGTGAACGGCGGCTGTTATAACATCTTTCTTCTACGTTTTTCTCTTTTGCCCTGCGTTGAATTTGTATCTTTTTTTTCCGCCGATGATGAATCGGTGTTTGCAGCTTTATGTCCACTGTTTTAAAGCCTCTTCCACTTTATGTCGGTGACAATTTGGTACTTTCCTCGCTGCATTCCAGTATATTTAAATGTACTTATTTATTGTTGTAAATTATTAACACTCTTGTCTAGCAGACCCCTTTGATTCCCCCCCACAGGCTCAGCAACACTAAACTAATAAAGCTAAAACACATCTGTGGGGCTCGTATCTGCACTCACGCTAACAGTAGAGCTGCCTAATTAAAACCAGTTGCCATAGTTAATCTGTGCTAATGTTTTCGCTGTGAGCTGCTTCCTTGCCATAATAAGTTAACATCCCCAAAGTGAGCCTTGAAATGTTCCCTCCTGCCCATGTGAGATGTCTGCAAAACACCGAATGAGTTCCCCCCCGTCTCTTCAGTTTTCCCAGCAGCCCCTCCTCCACTGAGGTGAAGCACTCCAGCACCTCTTCGGATCAAAAACAGTCGCACGTCGAGATCCCTGATTAAACCTGAAGGGTGAAGCCTCATAAAAGAAAAGAAAAAACTCCCACTCCCCAAACCTCCCCGAGGTACTGCCTATACGTCGCAATCAGGATGTTAATGCAGCCTGAATTATTTAAAAATCTAATAACACCTATTATTGCAAACACTTAGAGTGAGCTCTCCCTCTGGTGGGGGCGGCATGTTTAGATTAGAAAATATGATCAGTTCGCACAGATCACCGTGATTGGTAGTTAGTATGCAGAGCTGCTTCAGCAACAGTATTATGTAGTGGACCCACAAGACTCGAACCAGCGACAGTGATAAGCTGCTCTCCCTGGAGAGACCAGCTTTGAGCGCGGCTGCAGTCACGAGGCCGCAGTCACTCTTTAACATCTCTTCTGTCCTTCATCTCCGCCCAAGGGCTTCTGCTATCTTACTCTTTATTTCAGAGCGAGCGGCCAGCCTGTTTCAAACGCATCTATCACCATGGTGATGGCAGAAGTGAATGGCGTTCCGGTCCTTGTTATTCATCGCTATCTCCAGCAGATACCTTCCCCTCGGCTGTGGAGAGGAAGAGCGAGCCAGCGTGTGTCAGATAAATCACTCCCCACTGTAAAGAAAAGCGGAATCCTTGAAACCGGGCCAGCTCGGCCTGATCAAAACAAAACAGGAGGACCTCAACTGTGATGTCATGGGCGGGATGAACACGAGCGCCGTGTCGTACAGTCACGACCCACGATGCACTGTGCCAGCTCCTGTTTGGCAAACGCTGTAACCCACATTCACATGAGCGTGAAACGGGTGACAAATCTGAAACCTCTCGAGTCAGAAACGGAGCAACAGTGTTTTACTGTGGATGAGGAGTGTGAAATATACGGCCTTCCATCATATCTGCCAGTTTTCAAACACAGGACCAGATGGCACTGTGAGCTCTGATATCTGAAATCTCTATCAAGACACCAGACTCAGTTGTTCCAGAGCAGCAAACCGCAGCAGCTACTCGTCATACTGTAATTAAATGAGCTGTGTGAACACTTCTGTTGTTTATCGGAGGATCTTCATGCAGCCTTTTCTTCTGATGAAGGTTCAGGCACTAAGAGTCTGATTTGCTAAAGGTGTGTGTGTGTAAAATCACATGCAAACTTCACATCACCCGCAAAGAAAAATGTCCCAGCTGATCTACTAACGACGTGCAGTGAAGGTTGAATCTTTCAAATGAATACATATGTAATATTGGACGTTTCTACTTGAACATATAAAATACTGGGAGGGGAAATGTGAATACATAAATGTATCAGCTGTAATGATATTTACTAAACCTGACAGTAGAAATAGTGATCGGTGTCTAGTTTAGTACGACTGAAGGTATGAATCAGATGAACATCAGGAGAGACGGCGGATCTCATTGTGGTGAGAAGGAGATGCAGGAAACCAAAGAATACGTAGAGAACGAGGTTTCACACCCGTTAAACATTTCTGATGGATGTCAGAGGCAGAAATTATTCAGAGATATCGTCTGTTCAGAAAAAATATTTATGAGTTATTGAATGAACTGAATGATGATTTACAGCTAACAGTGTACTGTAGGTATCACTGCTGGGATATCAGTCCTGTTCTTCAGGGGAGCTATCCAAGGTCCTGAATGTGTCTCTGTCCCAGGTCCAAAATGTGTCTCTGTCCCAAGTCCTGAATGTGTCTCTGTCCCAGGTCCTGAATGTGTCTCTGTCAGAGGTCCTGAACGTGTCTCTGTCCCAGGTCCTGAATGTGTCTCTGTCAGAGGTCCCGAATGTGTCTCTGTCCCAGGTCTTGAATGTGTCTCTGTCTCAGGTCCTGAATGTGTCCCTCAGAGTTCACAGTTCATAATGTTCCCACTGAATGAAACCAAGTCAGCTGCTCATCACAGAAAGATCTGGACCTGCTGCTCAGTGTTTGTTGGAGGATCTCATCCACCGTCCTCCTCTTTTATTTTCCGACGTTTTGTTATTGACCAATTTCTTTTTTTTACACCTAATATCTCGTCATCTTCTCTAGATGTCATCTGTTGATCTTTCTGTTTTTCCCACGGCATTGACTTTCTCCTATATAGCGTTTTGTTCTATTTATATTTCTTAATTTGAGATGGTGTTTCTCAGGTACTTCCTTGTCGTGGAAAGGTATTAATTTTTTTATTTACACTCATTAGTCACCATTAGATTTGTTCACATAAAGAAAAAAACGCCTTTTTCACTTCGCTAATATGTGAATGTCAATATGATGCTATACACCGCGGTGTTAATAAACAAGGTGGCATATACTGTAAGTGACATCAATCAAATCTTACTGAAACATAGAGAGGTTTCTCTCCTGAGCCTGCTGGCTGATTATTGGAGGAATGTGTTGTTATCCTTGTCACTGAATATGTCTCTGCTATACACCGCGGTTGTATGTATGTATGTTAATTTGTGCACTCTGAATGTGAGCCCAGCGAAAAGGAGCCTAATCCTTCAATTCAGGGAAGAGACGGAAGCGAAGTGACAGGCCAATGCTCAATCTGGAATAAGACACATAGATGTAATCTGCCAGATCAAAGCGGTGTAATAGCCCACCGATCACTAAAGCATTGTCTTTCACAGAAGAAAAGAGGAGAAATTCAAATGCTTTGCGGTGCCTGATGTGTATTTTTAGCCCGCCGAGTGCAGTTCTATTATTTCTGTAATACATTGAGAGATCTGGCTCACATTTCAAGTGTTCACAATGATTATATTTCAGGGAGCCGGAGAGTATCGCAGATTCAGTGCTATAAATAAATCATGCAGCCACTCTCCATTTGGGTTTTCTTCTTACCATAACTTCTTAATTTGATAAATCTAATAGATGCAATCTGGTGCATAAGTAGCTGTTGAACTGGGTCAGTACTCACTGAGTACTGTCCAACAGAGTACCATTACTTTATGTCTCAGTACTGACAACGTCCACTGAATGCAGATACACGTTATCTAGATCATGTGACTGTCAGGAAAAATGAGCAAATTTCCTGCACAAAGAAGCAACAAGAAGAAAACAAATTGCAGCTTCTGCTTTAAAAGCTTTCTGATCGCACGTCTGTCCATAAACGGTCTGAACAGAGTCTGACAGGTGTCGGAGCTCATCAAGGCTTGACCTTTATAAAATGTCCTTCATACAGTAAAGCCACAGACTTTATATAAAAGTGGACGTAACTTCCAAGTCTGAAAACTAAGGCTGATGCTGAAGTGTGTTAAGCTGCAATACCAGCGAGTGCCACTAGAGGTCGTCTCCAAAAAGCCTCCGGCTCCATAGACTCCCATTCAACTTCTCTCATCAAATCCAAAGTGAATAAAATGTGTCCATCAGTTATCTCGGTGTTGTTAGCTAAAGTCACTCCTTCTTATTAGTTTTCTGGAGGTCCATCTGAAAATAATCCCTCATTCATTAGAAAAGAAGATTCAAGAAGACCTGTTTTTGGGGGCGTGTCTGTTTGATTGACAGGCCTGTGGTGCAGTCAGGTTACAGCTATCGGTGGGCGGGACGTAGTATCGTCAGGTTTCCAATCAGATCGGTCAGATCCACTGGTGATGCCACTGCTGGTTGATGCTTGATGAAGCCCAATAAAATAGTTATAATTGTGTATAAAAAGTGCATAATCATGCAATCATAAATACACATCCATCCGTTTTTATGGGCCTGTGCACATTAGTTTCATGCAATCCCTCCAGAATCACACATTATACGACATTTTAACCCAGATTGTTTCATCCATAACTGCAGGAGGCATTACATTGGGTAACATACATAATACATACTCTATGCTTTAATAAATTGCACATTTTAATTTCTTTCTACTTTAGAAATTAGCATTTTGCAACCATCAAATGACCACTGGCACCTTTCCTGTTCACTGGATGCGAAGGTATCTGCTGAATCTAAACCCTCTTAAAGGGAAAGCTCGGTCCAACTCAGCTGAACTTTATTCAAAAATAACCAATATTATTCTTCCATATAAACCCACATAAACAGCAATCTCACTATAATGTACCTTGTGTTTTATCATGTAGCGTTTCCTATATTGTATACCATAAATCAAAGTATTTATAAAATAAAAAATATAACTCCTTATTTTCTTCTCCTCCATCCAAGTCCTCAGTCACTGGACTTCTTTTCCACATAATTAAAAGTGAGATGGTAAGTCGGGAAAAAGTCTTAGATGTTTTCAGTGCAAGACCTTCCAGACAACTGAAGTTCCTGCTGCCTTTTCATTCAGAGTGAGATGTTTATCTGTCAGACATCCCAGGGTGTTCTCAGGAGGTGCAGTGATGGTGTGGGGTTGAGGGCTGCTGGCTGGGAGGGGGGTAAGTATAGCTGCAGGTCAGGGAGATCTTCTGTCTCACAGAAACACATCCAGACCTCTTCCTGATCATGAGGCGAAGCTGAACAACCCTTCGGGCCACGGCAGAAACGACTAGAAGAACAGAAGCCTGCTGCCAAGCAGCTACAACATTCTCCCCCTTCCCCCTCTTTGATGAATGTGGCCTAATGAAGCTAAATGATGATTGATAGTCATCAGGGAGAGACACAACGAGATCGGGAGGATGCGGAGTAATGTGACGCCTCCTGAGACCACAGTCAGGACAGAGCAGGAGAGAGGCTGCAGATAAAACCTGTGATGTTTGTACAGGAACAGCTAATGACCCACTGAAACACACACACTCTGTCAAAAAACACAACAAATGTTCACAATAAAACAACAAAGAGGAGGATGCTTCAGCTGCTGAGGACACATAAATATAGTATCCCTCTGGGGGCTAATTCCTCTCCACCGCAGAGGATGTCTGACAGCAAATACTGCTAAAAACAAAAGAAGAGAGAAAGAGATGGAAACTAATGTTGTTCAGATTGTGTCCATCCACAGGCCTGTCAATCAAACAGACATGCCCCCCAAAACAAATTGTTTTTTAAGCTTATTTTCTATTTAATGACGGATTATTTTCAGATGGACCTCCAGAAAACTAATCTGGAAGAGTGAATGTGGGAATTGTTGAATTGTTGGTTTCTCTGTATAATATTGTAAAGTCTTGCTGTAAGGACTTTAATGTGTTAAGTGCCATGAAATAACCTGTGTTGTGATTTGGCGCTATATAAATAAAGTTGAATTGAATTGAATTGAATTGAATTGAATTGAATTGAATTGAATTGAATTGAATTGAATGACAAACAGAACACTTACGTACTGACTTTGTATTTGATGAGAGAAGTTGAATGGGAGTCTATGGAGCCGGAGGCTTTATGGAGCCGACCTCTAGTGGCACTCGCTGGTATTGCAGCTTAAGACACTTCTGCATCTGCCTCATTTTTCAGACCCGGAAGCTACGAACACTTTTATATCCAGTCTGTGTTCACAGATGATTTTCATGATTAAATTACTCAGGCAGATGCAAGAGATTTAATTCACTGAGATGAAAAATAAATATATTTTTATCTAAACTGTTTTGTTTTTATTCACTTTGAATCAGAGATGAATTGACACCGCCATCAGAACAGGGACTTTTCTGGGGCTCACTTTAGGAACTACTGCATACAGTTCTCTGGAAGAAAATCAAAACTACTAAAAAGGAATTATGGAACTTCATGTCTGTCTGAGGCTCCACGCACACTAACATGTTCTCATTTCAAAAATCTCCACATGTGTGTTTTAGCAACATTTCAGACCTCTCCTTCCAACACCTGAAATCACATATCAGTTAACAACAACGTCCAAACAACAGGACTTACAGTCACACAACGCTTCAACATTTAAAGAATATTTCCCTTCTGCTGATGGAGTCGGTGGGTTTGTGATGTATTCTGGACTCAGTAAGACTGATGAACTTACAGACCTGTCGTATGATGACTGAAACAACTTGTTCTGACAGTCCAAATGTGTTCCAGAGTCACTCAGGTAATACATTCCTGTTATTATTTCCTCCACATGTGGACACAGTTTTTCACTAACTTGTGTCCCCATTTCTCACGTTCAAAAACGTCCTTGATAAAATGATCCAATCAGGCCCCTCGTTCTTCCTGGCCCCGCCCAACCAGGCGCTCCATGTAGGGCCGAACACGGGACTTAAAGATAGCTGGCCTTCTGTATATGTAGGTAGTAGGTAGAGCAGTGAGCACTTAAAGCAAATGTACTATTAGAAATTCACACATAACAACCGTGTCCACCGGCCGACCGCACACACACACACACACACACACACACACACACACACACACACACACACACACACACACATAAAGAAATAGAGATTAACTTGGCTCAACAAGTGCCATCCAACCTGTAAAAGCGTCGCCTTGGACAGACCTGATGAGGTTGTCCTTACTTTCATCTTTGAGATGAGGGTCATCAAACTCACTTCGTCTGGTCATTGATTATTGATCAGTGGCTGTATCGTCTGCTCGATGTTTCACTCCAGTGTCGGTGTTTATCGGTGGTGGACTTGTATGCTAACGTTACCTCCAAAGTTTGACGGCACCTCATCTTCTCATGTTTTTAAGGAGTTCTATTCAGAACTTTTGGACTGCTGTAGTTGTTTTTGCATGTTCCTGCTGTTCAAATCTAATCTCAGAGCTCCACGACTGGCAGCAGCATGTTCTTCTTCCCCTCATTGTTTAATGGCAGCTGGCAGACAGCTTTTAGGTCAATTACCGCCACCTTCTGACGGGAGTAACGTATTACAACCAGGTGCCGGTAAAAACAGGCAAGATAAGGAAGAACAATTGTCACACATACTAAGTAGGCATTGGTCACGTTCTAAAATGCAGCATTTAACTGCACATCAGCTGCTTGCAGAGATGACAAGGTCAGCAACACCTGCTATTTGTTATCCAGGTCTAACCACTGTAGTCAAAGCTGATGAAATCAGTCGTGATAAAGGTGACGAATCCCAGAGGGATACGTCACGAGTGATGTCATCGTTGGTTTGTGAACGTTATGAAGCCTCCAGTTCAGATTCTGTCCGTCACCATCTTACTATGATACTACGCCCCGCCCACCGATAGCTGTAACCTGACTGCACCACAGGCCTGTCAATCAAACAGACACGCCCCCAAAAACAGGTCTTCTTGAATCTTCTTTTCTAATGAATGAGGGATTATTTTCAGATGGACCTCCAGAAAACTAATAAGAAGGAGTGACTTTAGCTAACAACACCGAGATAACTGATGGACACTTTTTATTCACTTTGGATTTGATGAGAGAAGTTGAATGGGAGTCTATGGAGCCAGAGGCTTTTTGGAGCCGACCTCTAGTGGCACCCGGTGGTATTGCAGTTTAATACACTTCTGCATCGGCCTCATTTTTCAGACCTGGAAGCTACGAACACTTTTATATAAAGTTGACGGTCATAACTGATGAGACTTAATCAGGAAGTGAATGTGTGTGTCCACTTCACTGTATTCAGAAGTCTGCATTATCCTCCATTAAGCCAACAACACAACCTGAGTTCTCAAACTGAAACGGGCTCAGAACCATTTTTCAGAAGTGTCCGTTTTAGGGGTTCAAAGTTGCCGGAGTCGTGTGGACGCTCAGTGTGAATAAAGCAAAAGTTATCCATTTTAAAACATAAACATGTGGGTGTCTCCTGAGTATTGTTCTGAGAATCGAGAGGATTTTCCCGGAGAGGCATAGTGCAGTAAACACACCATTAAAATGAGCTACGAGCGGAAGGTGTTCTGAGTCCGTCCATTACAGAGCTGAGGGAGCTGCTAAGGGGCTGAGCGCCGTGGTTCTGTCAGGGCCCGGCACTAATGCAGGCCGACACCTCCTCTCTGTTTAACTCAGTGACATATACAGTATGCTAAATGGCCTGGCTGTATGGGAATACGAGCTACATATGGTAAAGGTACTAAAAGGGTAGGATTAGCAATTTAAATACCTTGTTCTGACTGCATGTGAATGTGTCACCAGGGAGTAATGATGCTTCCTTCAGTACGGACAATCACTGCAGCGCACAAGCTGCCACACACCACACTCACTTTCCTTTCATTCACCCTCCTCAGCCTCCTCTTTTTCACCGAGACAGTTAACATGAATACATTAATCTAAAAACAGCCACAAACAGCAGGAAATATATTCAATCTGTTTCAAGTATACAGTTATTTAAGGAACACACACACACAAACCGCAGCAGAGCTTGAAAAGCAGCACAGCAGTCAGAAAATGCAATCAGCCAAAGCAAATACAGCCGAACTCCAGTGTTTTCACACACAGCTAAACAGTCACTCAAATTACCTTCAGTGGGTGACCACTGTTTGAGCATACACAAACAGAGAGAACGACCTTGGCAACGCTCACCGTCCCAGAGGACACTTCCCTGATTCAGTCGGAGGATACAGCGACTGGACATCATCTGTCCTCCCTGGACGGACATGTTCTGAACGCCCACACTGAGGACTTTTGGATGAATCGCTGATAGACAACAGATAAATTCTAAGTTTTAATAAATACCAAATGTGTTGGGTTGAATTTTGGGACATGCTGAATATTTCTGTTTCATCATGTGATGGAATGAGGCAGCTATAAACAAACAGAATCACTTTTAAATATTGCACTCAGTGCCAACACAATACTTCACAGAGGAGTCGACCTCAAGCAGAAATTATTTAAGGTAAAGCCACATCGTGACAAAGAGGGAATATTTATGATGCTGTAAAACTGTAAAACAACCCAAACCGCATTTAGTCTATGAATATGGTCATATTGTTTATTTCACTATAATCAAATGCTAGAAAAACCCAAACCAACAATGCACAGATTCTGATAACAACATGGCTCCTCACAGAACAATGAAGAACTCACAACAGCTGGTTAACATGTTGAACCGGTTAACATCCTGTAACACACACACACACTGCAGTTTGTTTTGTCTCAGTTCCACATACACACCTGCTAGAAACACTCACGAGGGCAAAGTGGGAATTAATGCAGTGCAAAAAAAAACAGTTTCCTCCTGGTTGAGTAACATTTGCTGAAAAACTACTGTGACGAGCTGTTTTCATAAAATACAAAGCTGTTTTTTTAGAGCAACTATGTAATTGTGTGAAGTTTCTAAAGGTCAGGTTATGTTGTTTTGGTTGTGGTTAATTCGTCACAACAAAGATACCTTAAACAAAATCAATTTAGAATAAAAATTACATAATTGATTCAATTCAACTTAATGACATCAGTCATAAAGAGTCCTTCATGCTCATGACAGGTGTCTTTTGCGCACTCCGTCAAGCCGAGTGTTACTGGACTACGTCACAGTCCTCTCTGAGTGAATGTGATCCAGCCTTTTCTATGAGGTCAGCATTTTAAGTTACCTGCCAGTTGTGATTTTGCAGGTACTTAACCAGAGTTTTCCATCTCACTGCGTTTGTAACAAGATTATGACAATCTGCTGCTGAGCCTCGTGATCAAATGTTGCACCTCTACACACGCACGCACGCACACACACACACACACACACACACACACACACACACACACACACACACACACACACACACACACACACACACACACACACACACACAACGTGTCCTGTGCCCCCTCCCTGTTCATCCCTCTCTTTATGTAACACTCCTTCCGCTTGCCGGACAAAACCACGCTAAGTATTCCTCCACATGGTTCCCCTCAGGGATGTAGATACAGTTTAAACTGAATTTATGTGCAACAATAGACTACATATCAAGGCAGGATGATACAGGATGGTACACGTTTCACCAAGTCATCTGGTGAAGCACCGAAAAATAAAAACACGGTTAAAATGCACAAACTGACACGCCCCCAAAACCAGGTCTTCTTGAATCTTCTTTTCTAATGAATGAGGGATTATTTTCAGATGGACCTCCAGAAAACTAATAAGAAGGAGTGACTTTAGCTAACAACACCGAGATAACTGATGGACACATTTGATTCACTATAGATTTGATGAGAGAACTTGAATGGGAGTCTATGGAGCCGGAGGCTTTTTGGAGCCGACCTCTAGTGGCACTCGCTGGTATTGCAGCTGGAGACACTTCTGCATCAGAACCATTTTTCAGACCTGGAAGCTACGAACACTTTTATATCCAGTCTGTGATGTATATACATAAAGCTACAAATGCCTCAAATGTGCCTCAAGCTTTAAAACCGCAAGTGAAGAGCCAACAGGAAGAACAATTCAAGAGGAAGCAGAGAAGAAGACCACATCTTTATGTCATTCATTCCAACATTTCATTTTCACATTTCACTCTGCACTAACTCTGCTAGCCTGTCGTTTTCTCAGTACAGTACAGTCCTAACAGCTCAGGTTTCCCCTGCAGCCGGACATAGTAAATAACTGTGTCCTACGTACCCATGGGGGTGCCGACTCCGTACGCTTTGGAGTCGATGAGGCCTCCGATCTGTGTGAGGTTGCAGTTGCGTTGCGTGACGAACTCGATGGTGGTGGACTCCATGAGGAAGGCGTAGTCTGAGGTGAGCACGCGGTGAATGCCTTCCTCCATGTTCTTCACCATCACGGAGTGCCGCCGACTGCTCATGAACTCCCACATCTTATCGTACGTGGAGATCTTGGTTTTCTGTGAGGAGGAAAATAAATCTCAGCTGCATTCCACTGAACAATCAAAAATGACATAATGACATATTTCTGATGGAAAAGGTTGTATACGTTTCAATGATTGTGAAAAACTTGGTTGGAGGTTTATGACGAATTATGATGTTTCTGAGAGACTTAAGGAAACAATGACAGACATTCACATCACTCATTTGAATACTGCTAGAGGACGCAGTTCCGTCAAGGTCTGCAGCAGCATTTATGTTCAATTACTTTTCAAATTTCATAAGAAAGACATTTCATTTGCTTCAGCAGAACCTTTTGCTTCTCTAACTGCATTGTAAGCTCTCAGTCTGCCTCAGTCATCATTGTTTATGAGGAGAATATAGGCTGAAGCAGACGAGCATGCTAAACAGCAGCAGGGTGTGAATTTGTATGACCATGATGTGCATCTCTCATGTCTGTGCTGCTGCTATCACCGATAGGTTGAAGCAGCAGCGGCATTGTCAGTAGCTGTGCGCCTTCCTCTCTACACCTGTAATCACTGAGGAAAAATCCAGGACCACATTACTCTCCAGGGGAGCAGATTTGAAGGCATTTTTGAAGCCATTTGAAACCTAATTAAGTCACATCTTCAAGGTCCTGCCCGCCATTATTGTGTGTAATGACTTTTTGTGGCTGGTCGATATTTTAGATCAACTGGGTGATTTGCGGAGTGCCTATCAGAATCTTTTGGAGTCACCCTTGACAAATCAGGCGATTGAGCATGCACGCTTCAGACTGCTGATAAGGCGAGAGCAGTGGCTGTGAATACACGGAGAGTCAGATAACCACCTCCACTCTCAGTCAGGCAGCGAGCCGAGGTGGGCTCCTCAGAGCCTCCACGCGGGGATTCAGGGCTGATTGCACTTAAACCATACGAGGGAATGAGAGATCTTCAAAGCACAACTGCTGTACACGATAAAAAGCTGCCAAAGCAAAAACATCAAACAAGTGCAAAAATAATCCGTCAATAGCATCGCAGCCTACGTCACATCCTTTTAGTTTAGGAAATCAGAATATCCGAGCACATTCAATAATTAAAATACCAGCCCCCTAAAATGCTCTCTGCTGTCTGATCTTCTTAAGTCATCACCTGCCTGATAAAGTTTTCATCTGCTAGCCTCTGTTAAGGACAGCTGTCCTCTTTTCCAGGATCTGCTGGAACCTCTGCTTAATCCCCTCATCACACTCAAGTGGCCACAGGTAAGTAACGGCTTTACAATCTCCTCCTGTATTCAGATCCATACATTCACATTTTAGTAGTTTGTAGTTTTAGGAGTCACTGTCCAGGCTTCAGTTGTATGTTGGCAGGAGTGAGTGATGGGGAGTGATGGGGAGAAAAGAGTCAGTCAAAACCACCATCAGCCTGAGTTACATCACCGTGGAGACTGAGTAATCCTCTGTTGCTGCTTGGGTGAATCTTCCCCGTATTAACTGCTACATATCATGTAGTGGCACCAAGATATTCCAATCAGTTCAATCTGGAGCCAAAGTTCAGGGACAGAAATGTTTCCTCACTCATCCAGGAGACTTTGTCAGGCTTCACTGACTGCAAGTATCCCCAATATCACCAACAGCACAGTGGCATGAAGACCGGCACGGTTGGAAAACACTAAAACATGTTCATGATCGAGAGTAAAACGACATCTGGTCCTTTAATCAGTAAATACGCTTTCAATACAGGGATGTCACTCAGGTGTGTAAAGGCTACAACATAAAAAAAAAAAAAAAAAAACAACATAATGAAAGATCATTATAAATCTCCTAAACGGTACAACTAACAGCCTTTTCTTTACATTTTGTAAATTTGTGTTGGCAAAAATGTTCTAAATCTTTTATTTGGTAAAGTCACTGTTGTGAAATGGCATAAAGGATTTAATTAGAAGTAGGCTTATTTCAAAGTTATGTCAATTATCACCGCCCCTGACCGAATTTCACATTGAGAGGTTTATTTTTTTTAAATGCAAACTCACTACTTGCTAAGAATTTTTGACCTTTATCTAAATGAAAAATCCGTGTGGGATGGTGTTTGCATCTTTTTCAGTGGCTGACATAAAGGATCAGGAAGGATAAGAAAGTCGTATAGATAGATTAAATGTGCATAACTGATTACGGAGAAAAAAATATAGTTTATTACAATTGAGCCTCAGCGTAAAATACATGTCTAAAGCCAGAGCATTGCTAAAGTTGTTGGGATTTACTGCCTGGGAACCTTGAATATCTGGACCAACTTTTATGACAGCCTCGTAGGTGTTGAGATGAAACTGGATGATGGAAACTTTGATCTGCTGGTGGAGTTAGATGAAAGTTCAAGAGAACAACATGGTGAATTAACCAAATCCTGGCAATAAATTATAAAAGATGGCAAGATATTTCACTCAAAACCAAAACTATCATCAATAGGAAAAAGTGACAGGATCACCAAACTGTGCATCCATATCAGTGGAGCGATAGACTTCCTTAGAGCTGCTAGCAATGGCTAAAAAAAAATCACCACTGATTTTCATCTTACACTGAATATGAAATATTCCTAACTTGAGTTTCGGGCTCCAGTAGTTTAGATCTAACGACATGTGGGACACAGGAAGAAACCCGGGTCACAAAGTTATTTTGATTTATTAAAGCATCCTCCACATAGTCTAAAGATTCCTTATTCTGGAAGGGGAAATGGTTGGCAGAGAACACAATCCCAACAGCAATAACATTTTATCTTAGTTGTATTTGCCAAAGCTAAATATTAGTATATTAACGCTGACAATACTGACAGAAGACAAGGCTTCTAAAATTGTATTTTAAAGGTGAAATTAAAGGTGGATTTGAGTTTATCCACCTCACATTTTGGTCCTGTGACACTTCTGGCCAGATTTCCATTAAATATGCATGTATATTCATGGGCCCCAGATGATTATCCCCAAACACTTCCATGACTGCCAGAGCCTCCAATTTGCAGTATTCAGAGTGAATCTTCGTCGTCTGCAGAGGAAAGATTCCTTCCTTTTTGGATATCGATAAGCTTTCATCATCCACTATACTGCGGACACACGTCAGGGTCAGCAAGGCCTAAACTCTATAGTCAGTATATTTTTTGTTCCATCCAGTTTGTATTGGGACATATTGAACTATTCTATCAAAGTTCTTTAATATTGTATTCAATAATCTGATTTATTTGATTGTTCTTTTCTACGTTGCAGTTTTACAGTTATAGTTAGTTCAGAGGAGGCTTTAATTCTATTTAAATATGTACAGCCACTCTTCATCTCCAACATAAACAAACTAGTTTTCAGGTAACAGCCGCACTTTAAAGGCTCACATTCACAATGCAGCTGGAATGGAAACAGATTAGTTTTGTAATCTGAAGAGCTCTTACCCTGTTTAGTGTTTGACTTTGTCGTGTTTCAAAAGTTACACGTTTTGAAAGCGTGAAACTTACACTCACATTCATTTCAAGTGATGTGGGATCACGTGACCGAGGTCCCGCAACAGAGGCAACAAAGGATCTTTTTTGGCGGTATTAGGAGGCAGGAGCTGACTGGCTTACGGCACGATGAGGTTCAAATCCAGGAGGTTTTTCTGGAGTTGTTTTTCTTGTTCTTTCTCCTAAGTAGTAGTAGTTTTTACACCTAAACAGGCAAACCGTGGCTATCTCACGTTCTGCTGTAGTGGATCAGCGTGTCTATTTCACGCTTTGCTGTGATACCCGGTTGGACATCAAGTGCGTGACACGATGGAGGCGATTACTGGCCTTACACAGTACTACAAATGACTACTAATTGGAAGTAGTCTTTCCATGTAGTCTGTACACTCAGCACTAGAGATGTGAGGGCTCGTGATATAATATAGGCTGGGTTACTAACATATAAGCGAGTTATGGCAGATGTGTAGTACACAGATGTAGGCGTGATGTGTGAGCACAAAGTGAGCAAAACCAAAGATCGCTGTCTCAGTCATGATCCACACGAACTGGTGGGACAGACTGAAGCCATCATCAGGTGGACAGAAAGGGGCTTGTCACTGTAACTGACTGTGTGAATGCCCCAACTACCGCAGAGTTGTTTATTATGTTGGAATTACAGTCAGCAGGTTAATCCTGCAGAAGACTGGACGCACGACTTAAATGAGGACAGTTAGAAGCATTGTCGACATTTATTATATGCGCCTATTGATGTGCCTTGAAAATTCAACACAACTACCTAGTTTCTTTAAATTTATCATTTTGAATGAATGAATCTTTAAATCTAATTAAACAAAACTATTATAATTGAGTAAACTTGGAGGTTTCTACCTCTTACTCATGCTGAGCTGTTTGTGTTTATATTGTGTTAATATTTGGACATGTATCAGACCGACCTGCTCTTTGACACACTTAAAAAACATGTCAGCAATCACTTTAGGGTGCTTTAAAATGTACAAGCTGTGATTGTAACAGGTCATATTTGACACTTTGCTTTAACTGAGTTAATGTTCATGGTTCTTGTGTAAACGTCTTATCTATTAAGCAGTGAAGACGATCTAATAAGCATTCAGAGCGCAAACTATTTACGCAGCATTCTACTCTGTTTCTATTTCATGCAGAAAACACACATTGACATTCCCAACACAAACCCAAAGTCAGCTTCTAATTCTGAGAAATTCCCCGTCGGCCCCATCAGACAGCTAAGACCCTTCACAGGAAGTTCAGCATCTCTTCTGAAAACAACATTATAATTGTTCTATTTGCTTCCCTTCTTAGCTATCAAGTAAAAGAGCGGAGGAGGTTTGGATCAGCAAGTCGTGGAGCAGCACGTAACAGCTTACAGTAGCTGCGGAGCCTTTTTCTGGCCAACAGTGCACAATCAACAAAATAACAAATCAAACTGGAGCTGCAGTCAAGGACCTTGGGGAACAGGAAAGAAAAGTGCACAGTAATCATCCCAGTTCTGTTAAATCAAATAGCAGACTTAACGAGGTCAGACTCATTTAACATGATAATGTTGTTAGAGAATGTGAGCCTATATTTACTTTGTGATATTCATCAAGAAAAGGCTCGACTCCTGCTCGGTCCTGTGAGAGTCCCTGTTAACACTAACAAAGTTATTGGGAGAATAACTTTGTAAAGTTAATTACAGACAGTTGCGTTATGAAACTATGATCCTGGTATGGCATTTAAAGAAGTTACTTTTCCTTCTACAGAGAAGGATGCACGGTTCCTGTTTCTGTTGCCCTATATGGTGTAAGGTCTTCACTACAGGAAGACTGTTACAAGGTATTCCCAAAGAAATTTAGTCTGGCGTGAACCAGACCCAGTTTAACTCCATGAATATGTGGGTCTGTCTACCGTCCATAGAGAATCGTTTGCAGTCGTTCCATCCTACTAACCTCCAGTTAATTTTAACCAATCAGCATGTGCCAAAACCGGCCGACACTCTTCCACCGCTGCGGTGACTTACCGTGTCCACCAAAGTGTTTTTTCCTGAGTACAGAATATTTATTAAATTATTTTAATGAACGCCAGCAGCGTGACGAAGTGCTGAGCGTTTATTCTGCGCTAAACGCTGAATTTTTTGCGCTCGTTGCTGTCACCAGCCGTCCAATCACAGTGAAGAAGATGCGGGACAAATGTAGTTAACTACAGACACTGCTCTCTGATTGGTCGCCCTTCAGAGCAGACTGTATTCACAGAGATGAAAACTGGAGCTGTGAGCAACAGTCAGCGCAGCCAGGCTAAAAGAAATTATGACCACAGTCAAATTATTCTGGACACAACAAATATACGTATTTTTAACAGAATAAACAGGAGAGAAATGATACAATATGTGTTTACTGTACTGCATATAATCAGTAACAAAAAGAAAGAATAAGGGTTTGACTTTTTAACAGTTTTTGAAGTCAGTGTAAAAAGTGACTGGACACATTTATGTTGTCGAGAAAGGTTTGATTCTGCTCACAGTTTACTGCATCGTTCCTCGTCCTCCAAGTAAAAGCCCACATCACTGCAGTTAAAGATGGTTCTGTCAAATCTGGGTCAGCTGGTATCTCAGCATTAAAACAACAGTTTGACAGCGATCAGCGACGGCTGGTGTGTCTCTTAGAAATGATTCAAATAAAGTACAGCAGCAAATGGACAGATTATCATTATTGTAATGAGGAAACATTAAGATAATCAGCAAATATTTTGATACTGGAAAAAAAGGTAAAATGTTCACCAACATTGTTTTCCATCAACACATCAAATCTTACAGTACAATATCCTCTCTTAGGGACAACAGCATTATTCAACTTTCTGGTTATATTGAACCATATTTTGGTTAATATTAGAAAATGAAGGTCTGGTTTAATGCAGAACAGGTTGTTTTTTTCTTGACCTTAAACAAGCTGATTTTACTGCCTAGATCATAGATGAGAGTCTGCATCCAATCATTTGGTTGCACCTAAATATAAATGAGTTGCTCTGGTTAAATTGAGACCGACAAGTATTTTGAAGTTCGGCTGCTGATGTTTAAATATTTCTTCGCCTCTATTTGATAGCTGCAGTCGGGATAGGACAGTAGGGAGGCTGTCTGGGGGGCTGCTGGGGACCTCGTGATGCACTGAGCTTCTTTCCTCTCACTCTTTCACTCTCTATAACTCATATCTCACCATTACTCTCATCTCTCATTAACTTCATACTTCTTCTCTCCCATATTTTTTGCTTATTATCTGTTGTTTCTCTATTCAGTTCCCTCGCGTGCGTACTTTCTGTTCTTTCTTTTCCAGATGTCCCGTCACGGAGCTGCACGTCTCTGCTCTGTGATTGTCGACCCACCAACAGTTCATGTCTTGGATCTCTATGCTGTCCTTTTGTCTCTCTGCTCTCCTGTCACCTCCAACCGGTCGAGGTAGATGCTCCGCCCACCTCTGAGCCTGGTTCTGTTAACAGATGCTCCGCCCACCGGGGGTTTCTTCCTGTTAAGAGGGAGTTTTTCTTCCCTCTGTTGGAGGTTTTTCTCCCTTAAAGAAAAGTTTTTCCCTCCCAGATTATGTGGGAATTGTTGAATTGTTGGGTTTCTCTGTATAATGTTGTAAAGTTTTGCTGTACTGTGTTGTGATTTGGCGCCATCTAAATTAAATTGAATTGAATGTCCCTTTCACATTTATGATTGCCTGAATTTGTCAGCAGCACTAATCTGATATGAGCAGTTGTATTTTCTGTTACCCCAATTTAAGTTTAATATCAAAAACAAACAAACACAAAAGAAAGTTGTGAAACGCCGTCTTTGAAGAGTTCCCTCATAAAATATTTGAAAGTTGTTGATTGAGCGAATCTCTTCTGTAAACAGCATCCAAACATGGTTCTAAAACGTTGTTGTTTTTATTGTTGTGCATTGTCAAGAGATTTATTTATTTATTAGGTTTGAACCTCACGGAACCCTGCAGGCGAAAAAAGTTAAAACTGTTACAGTCACGCTCGGTTTCTTCCTGGTTTGCCAAGTTCAACTTTTGCCATTTCATTGTTCGCTTAGACAAAAAAAGAGTTCATTAATAAAGATGAACATGAGAACGTGGCCTTTTAAGAAAAAACAAAGACCTCAGCCAATGACAGTAGCCCCAGCAGCAGCAATGGTACGGACGAGCCCAAAGTTAATCTTCTAGCTCCATCAACTGCAGCATGTAACCTGCCCACCATCCTCAAGCATGGCCAGACTGGGCACAGCATCGCTGACTGCTCCTGATGGTCTTGGGACAGGGGAACCAGCCCAGGTGTACCTACAATCTCACCCCACTCAGGTGTTTAATAATACCCAAACATGGTTGTTCAGCAGAAGCTGGTTTAATGGAAGGGGTGGCTGGAAGATTCAGTAGTTACCGATGCTGCCTTTTGCTTTGCATGTTGAAACTTCAGTACCAGTCCAATGCTTCCAAAACCTTTAACCCTAACCGGCTTCTCCAACTGGAAATCTGTGACAGACAAGACGTGCATGCAGCAAGAACACTGTAAAAACAGTGATCACTGGAAGGAACAATGTGCTCGTCGTGCATCAGTGGCCGAGGTCTGCTCACCCGTCGATGAGGGCCAACTGGCAAAGAATCAAGTGCTACCATTGGACGTCACTGAGTTCCTTGTGTCATATCAGGAAACCCTGAAGGGGACATTGGACACTTTGGTGTCAAGAGAGCAGTCGATAGTTCAAATACACAATGAGGAGAAATAAAACTCCCGCCCAGGTATTCAGCACCATCCCAGCTGGCCACTACAGAGAACTGTGATGCGTTAAGAATGACCAACCTCGTACTCTCTGAGCCGAGACAAGCAGGTCTGAGAACAGAGAAGATCCGAGGCCAATGCTATGATAGTGCAAGCATGATGTCAGGAAAACGTCTGAAAGGCTGTCAGTCATCGTTAATAGTTATGACGACATTGTGCAGTTCCTTGCAGAGACTGAAAGTAAAACCCTTCAGCTGAGGCAGCAGGGCTCCTAAAAGCAAGCAGTGACTCCATCTTCAGGTTCCCTGCAGTCATGGACCAGACAGTCCTCCGAAGAAAGTGTTACAGGATGAAAAAACAGACCTCCGAAGTAGAGTGGAGGTTGTGAAAAGTGAGCTGCAGAAGCTCAAGAGTGACGTGGAGTTCAGAGTCGGCCACTGGTCTACATGAAGCACCGACCAGAACAATGCAGAGCAGATGGGACGCAATTTCTCAGCACGAGGAGCTTTAATCTACAAAGTATTCTCTCGCAGCAGAATGAACACTTTCTGTTTATGAAACACTGTCGACAATAAATACAAGTGGCTCTAAAAAAAATGAAAAACACTTCTGCACACGTTATCACCTCAACCTGCAGAAGAGTCAGCTCAGAGCAGCTTCACTCTTTGTCTTCAACAGTGTCTGTTTCACAGGAGATGGAATGAAACTTTAATGAGCCTCACCGGGATATTTGGAGAAAGACAAATAAACAAAACCAGCACCGACCGGTTCGGAGCCCGAGGAAAGATTTCAGCTGGTGTCCAATTCCACCACCAATCTTTGAGTTCATGGAGGAGGTGTGTGTATCTGTTATCATCGGGTGCTCCATTACATTAATATCTGATGGCTTTTTCTTAACTTATAATATTCATTGCAATTATTTTAATTATTTTATCTTGTTTATATCTTCTGGATCTTATTTACTTTTAAAATCAAACCAAACCATTTTGATATTTCTCTAATTACACCACTGACGGGCTTCTGCTGCCGATAAATGTCAGCTGAGGCCTGCAGGCATACGATTTACATTATTCATATTTATGTCAACATACATTGATCTTACATCAATTTATATTAAAATGTATCATTGCTCCTGAGTTCATGTGTATTTGTATATAAATTAGCCTTAGAGGCCGGCATGGGTACTGCCATGGTGACTGACAGGTGGCCTGAACACTTTCTAACTCTGCTTAAATTTGCAGGTGTATTTGAGCTTTTAGGTGGAACGCCGTCCTGCCCTGGCATTTCGACTGCAGCTAAGTGACAAAGCTAATTCATTCATTCAACATTCAACTGTGCAGAGAGCAGCTGCATGTACGCCCAGCCACAAACCATCCCAAGCCGAAAGAGTGAAAGCCTATAATAATACATAAACCTATAATAGTGTTTCATTATCCAGAAACAGCTGTGTTTCTTTGTTGAGTAATATTAAGGATGCTGTTAAAAAAGAGAGAAAAGAAAAACTGTTCAAATGTTGAAATGTGAACTTTCAGTGGAGAAAAATGCTTTAAAAAGTGTAATGTTAATTTATGAATGTATTATGCTGGATTCTAACCTATTGCACATAAACAGTTTGAATCATGCAGCCATGAGTGAAAGCAAGAAAATATATCATCTTCTCCCACCCTCGTCTCCTCGCTGCCTCCCTCCCTCCTCTCTCAGGTATCAAGCACATCATCTCAATAAGCTTTATCTGCTTGATTTAATCACCATGCTGGAGGTGTTCCTCCCATCTGTCTTATAGTAATGCAAAACAATTCAGGCTTGTGCAGCCCGGGGACACGGAGCTGTGTGCCACATGTAAAGGCTACTGTCTCTGCCAGCCATCAGCCGGTTATACACACGAGGTGAAAAAGCAGCTCTGCCTTTAATAAGATGTGATTTTATTAGCTAACAAGCCAGACACAGCGGCAGTGTGTTTGCTTATTCAATTATTCAGTGTTATTGTAGCAGCAGTCCATAGGGAATATCCCCACTTGTGAGACGAGTGAGACGCATCAATGCTTCAGAGACTATTGCACACAGACATTTACATAATTAGCCACCATTAGACGTGAATTCTACAACAGAAGACAATAATTACCCAAACAGTGAGTATTTTGTCATTTTATTTCCTGGGTTTGAATAGTGATTGTGATGCCTGCGCACATCTTCTGTGAGGGTGCTGCACTGAATCAACTGAGGCCGATGATAAGCCCGACCAAAACACTCCATTCATCATCGCAGCCGGGTCTTTTAAACACCTCAGACAGAGGACTGAATACGTTTACTCAGCAGAGGACAAATGGACTCTCAGTCTGCCTGGACTCAAGAATACTCAGACGGAGACGGAGACGACTTCATGCTGCAGAAAGAGGCAAACGTGTCAAACTGCTGCTCTGTCTGATGGGTTGATTCAAGTTATTTTTGTATTTAGCTTTGTAATATATCGTGTGTTCATTGTTCAGAACCAGTTTGAATAGGAAGAATTACCACTCAATCAAGACACAGCAAACCACTGTCACCAAAAACTAATTGTACAACCATGAAGCTACATTTAATTTTAGGAGATTGATAGTTGTATGAATCTGGATATTCTTCTTAAATGATGGTAGAAGAAAGAGATGACTTATTAAATTACACACTGTGAAAGAGGGGAAGAGAGAGGCAGCCTGTCTGAAAGAAACAAGCTTTAAAAGGTTCAAAAATGGACTAAACCGGCCCAAAGTCTGTGTAGAAACAGACGTGATGTCGAGTGTTGTGTAGCACAGATATATTTACTGACTACAGCATAATAACCAGCAAGCGCCAGCCCAGTCTGTCTCGTAATACCACTTTGTACCACAAGATGGTACGGTGAGTCACTGCAGCATGTTACCTGCCCTCAGTCCAACATCAGAAGAAGAAATATGACTCTAACTTCTAGTTTTGATGACTGGAACTAAAAACACAACGATGGATGAAACTTTTGGTAAAACAGAAGCAGGACCAGAGTTAACATCCAACCAATCGTCAACCAGCAGTGATGTCATCAACCATCAGTGACATCATCGTTGGTTTGTGAACGTTATGAAGCCTCCAGTTCACATTCTGTCCGTCACCATCTTGCCAGTTCGGAGCGGTTTGGAGGAGGAAGTGACCATATTTGGACGAGCTGGGGGAGGAGCCAGCGGTGGATCTCACTGATCTGATTGGAAACCTGACGATAATGTTATTCTAACTTCTAGTTTTGAAGCAACTGTAAACACAACGATGGATGACACGTTTGGTAAAACAGAAGCAGGACCAGAGTTAACATGAGTCCAGGGTTGAGTTTCTCTACAGAGAACAGCTTGGTATAACATTTCTGACAGTCTTAATGTTTTTAGTTTGCTGTTGATTCAAAGTTCAGCACAGTAAGTGAATTAGTAAATAAATCATAGTTTCAGTTTGAGGATATGTACCATTTTGTTGGCAGGGGCCCAAGGAGTGAGTGGAGTCATATTATTTGCCAGGTAGCTAAACATATTTTTCCTCTACTTTTTCCTCAGTATTAAATAATTCGAGGTATTGAAAATGAAGGTGATTTTTCTATTCAGTAACATCATTTTATGTTTGGATTTGTTGAATTTGCTTCTTTAACTTTAATCTCCAAACTGAAATTTGTGCATCCAAACAACAGATAAAAAGTGCTGCCATTATTACACCAACCCAGCCCATAATAGTGACTCGGACTACCGTGTCTGACCTGAGGCGGTGAGTTATGGCTGCAGAGGGACCTCAGCTAAAGTAGGATGATTAACAAGCACATATGCTGCTTCTCACACCAACTGTTGTTTTCATAAATTTGCATGTGGAAATGATAAAGAGACTGCGCAACTATCACCACAGCAGTTTTCTAATGAATTGGTGTGAGTATGTTTCAGCGCGAAGAAGGAACACACAAACATATTAATCACAACGTGCTCCTGTGTGTGAACGCTACCTGCGAACGTTGGTGTGCTTATTGCACAGACGGATGAAAATGAGGTGTGAAAAAAAAAAAAAGAAAAAGATAAATCTCAAAGCTGTCTGCGTGCCATCGACGGATTGTGAGCGAGAACGACTTCTAATGCAGGGAAGTTTTCAAACTTGGATTAACACGGCGTCCTTGATATGCAGCACATATTCTATATGATCCGAACGGAGGGGATTACTGAGCAGAGCCTCGGCAGGACTCACTCCTGCACGGTTCCAGGCGGTTTCACTGGAAAAATGGTGCAGCAGTATGTGATCGCAGTGACACGGTGGCTCAGTGGTTACAGCTCTGTCACCTCACAGGTCGGTTTGAACATGCTCTTCATGCCCAGGACTCGTTTGCATGGAGTTATCAGTCTGAAGGAGTGCCGGTTAGGGGAAGTGGAAACTGAGAGGAGGTGTGAACGTTAGTCTGTCTATGTCAGTCCAGTGACAGATTGGTGACCATTCCAGGGATAAGTTCTGGCTCCGAATGATCCTGAACGGGACAAGAGGGCAAACACATGCATACCAAGGTGATCATGTGAAACTGGTATAGTTAGTAAATAAATATCTCTATAACAGAAAACCAGTTGGTCCCAGTGAGAAAAAGCTTCTAGGCCCCAGACCTACAGCTGTCTTAGAGAAGGGCTCTGTTAAAACCACAGATGAATATAAAAGTGTTTGTAGCTTCCTGCTCTGAAAAATGGTTCTGATCCAGAAGTGTCTTCAGCTGCAATACCAGCGAGTGCCACTAGAGGTCGGCTCCAAAAAGCCTCCGGCTCCATAGACTCCCATTCAACTTCTCTCATCAAATCCAAAGTGAATAAAATGTGTCCATCAGTTATCTCGGTGTTGTTAGCTAAAGTCACTCCTTCTTATTAGTTTTCTGGAGGTCCATCTGAAAATAATCCCTCATTCATTAGAAAAGAAGATTCAAGAAGACCTGTTTTTGGGGGCGTGTCTGTTTGATTGACAGGCCTGTGGTGCAGTCAGGTTACAGCTATCGGTGGGCGGGATGTAGTATCACAGTAAGATGGTGACGGACAGAATCTGAACTGGAGGCTTCATAACGTTCACAAACCAATGATGACATCACTGCTGATTGATACTCGTGACGTATCCCTCTGGGGTTCGTCACCTTTATCACGACTGATTTCATCAGCTTTGACTACAGTGGTTAGACCTGGATAACAAATAGCAGGTGTTGCTGACCTTGTCATCTCTGCAAGCAGCTGATGTGCAGTTAAATGTTGCATTTTAGAACGTGACCAATGCCTACTAGTATATGATATTCGAATAGTCGTTAGAAAATAAATAAAAATTAGCATAAGATTAAGTCAATATAAATTCAGTACTATTCCAATTCACCCTGTGGAAAACATGGATGCTTTCACTAATCTCTCATTGGATGAAGGAAAACACAGATGACTTGCTGATGGTGCTCGTTGAAAACTCATCAGCAGAATCATCAGGATGAAAGCTTGAACATTTTATTTGTTGGACTCTCAGGGTGAAAATAGTGTGAAAGTATGTGTCCCTATAGATGACAAAGTAAGGAGCGACTGTCGCTGCTATAGTGTTGGTGTCTTTAAATGGTTTGCTCCGTTTGAATTGTGAGGTTGTTTTTTTTTTTTTTTTTAACAATATGGGACTTGATTCACAAATATGTAGATGCCATATAAACTAAACCAGTCTGAGTTATGGTTGCATTTGTCACAGGTAGTTACCATGAAGAATTTGTGTTAATTCAATGCATTTTGGAAGATAATGACAAATAATTCAAGTCTTGAGAGCTCGCTGCAAAAAAAAAAAAAAAAATCACTGTACATACTTTAAGTCTTTTGTCACTGAAATTCAGGTTTGGAGATGAAATGTTTTTTTTTATAGAGCTCAGATCAGAAAGTGACCAACTCTGACTTTTACCAAAATGTGAAGGTCAAACAAAATACTAAGATAAAGTATTTGAACAGTCCCGTCATTTTCCCTTTTTAGTTGTTCTTCTTGTTTAAATAAGTTCCTTACATGTCCCACAATATTATTGAAGAATGATATCAAATTACAACAGTGAAAGAAGGACTCAGGTCATCCAATTAAATAAAAGTAGTAATACTGTAGCGTAGAGATATTGGGTTATAAGTCAAGTCCTTAATTCACTATTTTACTGAAGCAAAAATACAAAAGTATTAGCATCAAAATACACCAAAAATACTTACAGTAAAAGTACTCATCATAATGTCAGAATGCATTGTATTCTGCATTGTTTTATGATTATTGATGTACATCACTTTAAAATTGAGACTGAACTCATTATAATTCCAAAATTCTAATTTATTTATACATTGTATTAAGTCACTGTTGACACAAGGCTGATCATCCAACAGGAAGTAACCCTTGAGCTATTTATTAGAAAAATAATGAGCACTTTAATATTTGCCAAGCAGCTTTTAAATACTGCAAAATAACACCCATCTGAAGCATTGACAGAGCCACAAAGTGAACCTGCATATCGCTGTAGAAAAGACGGTAGTTGGTGTAATAATATCCAGCGGTGACTCACCTTGAAGAAGGTCATGGTGGAGCCGTCTTCCACCACTCCGTACTCGATCTTGGTCTGCTTGGCCAGATCGTCGGCGGAGTCGATGGGCGACTCCATCCTCTCCACGGTGAGAAACGCCGCCAGGTTTGCCGTGTAGGAGGAGATGATAATGAGCGTGAAAAACCACCAGATTCCTCCTACTATTCTGGTGGAGAGGGCTTTCGGCATGAGCTCAGATCCTGGATGAGAGGAGCAGAGGAGGGGGTTAGGCCTGGTACGGGTGGAGGTTGGAGAGGGGGGCAGCACCCGGGCCAGGCCTCTGCCTCGATCACACCCTCAGACACACCAAGTGGACAGAGTGGGCAGCGTCATGGCTGGACCTGCTGATTGATATTTGACCTACAATGTCGACTCATCCTACATACGCTTCTTGCAAGTGCCTGATCATCTGTCTTCATTGTATTATTGTAAAACTGTAATATGTCTCACATCTGTTCTCTTTAAATTTTAAATGTGACAGAACAAAAAGGACTGAACCGAAAACTATCTGAGTCGAGTTAACCGGGTTTCAATAAACATATGAATGGACTTAAAGATAGATCAGGCCGGCATGTCGTCATCCAGGGCTGGGTCTCATGACCACGCCCCTTTCTGGAGGAAAACAAACCCGCATTGACAGAAACAGAAAATCGGAGGAAGTTGAGACTTTTCTCCAAACTGCTGCTTTAAACTAATCAGTTAAAATAATAACGCTATGCTGAAGAGTTGCTGTGTTGTTAGTTGCACCAACAATGACGTGAAAAACTTTGATCTCCGATTTGTTTCTCTGTTATGTCCTAAAAACATCGAAGAGCTCTGTGGCACCGTTCTGTGGAAGGGAAGACTGACCTGACGTGACCAATGAAATATGACCCCGGACAAGGTGCCGCAGTAAAATTGATCCGGTGGTTTACAACGGATGAATTTTGGAACGATATTTTACCTTGAAGTCTACGGAGAGAGTCGTATGTTTTGACCCAAAAGGGGGCGGGGCCGTTTCTGAAAGCCAAAGTTCCCGGATGTGTGATCTATTGGTGGTAATTGATCCCGTAGACCAGACAATCAACAGCAGTGTTTTATGAACCTTCCACCGTTTTCTGCTCCCTCAAACATCAAACCTTTCAAACTGGTTTGAAGTTACTCACAAATGTCAAAGTTCACAGAAGTTAAACTCTTCGTAAAGATTTGTGTGGATCTACTTCATTATGCAAACGACTCCACTGATTGCGGCGATTCCTATGAAGTAAATCGATTTTATTTTGCTGCTATCCATATTGGTCTGACCGGGCGCTCACACCTCCACATCCAGTTTTATATTTATGTATCGTAGAGTGTTAGAGGGACTTTCTCTCATCATTGTATGCAGAATGTAAAGCGCAGAGGAGTGTGTGTGCGTGGGTGGAGAGGGAGTGAGTCTGGGAGGGAGGGGTGAGAGAAGGTGGGTGGAGGTAGTGAGTCTGGGAGGGAGGGGTGAGAGAAGGTGGGTGGAGAGGGAGTGAGTCTGGGAGGGAGGGGTGAGAGAAGGTGGGTGGAGGTAGTGAGTCTGGGAGGGAGGGGTGAGAGAAGGTGGGTGGAGGTAGTGAGTCTGGGAGGGAGGGGTGAGAGAAGGTGGGTGGAGAGGGAGTGAGTCTGGGAGGGAGGGGTGAGAGAAGGTGGGTGGAGAGGGAGTGAGTCTGGGAGGGAGGGGTGAGAGAAGGTGGGCCGGGTTATATCGGGACTATTCTACTCAAGCGGCTTAAGCAATTGAAAGGCGGATTTTGCACATTTACTCAGAAGGAAAGCTGATAAAGAGTCAGAGCGACAGGAGGTTAAGAACTCTGCTCAACTCCCTTTGTAAGCGTCTCAATCTGCACTCTCACTTTTCATCAAACTTTCTTTCTTTCCCACAGTCCCTTGAGTGAGCTGTCGAGTAGAGGGGGGAGAGACGTGACAGCCGACTGTGAGGCCGCTGCCAGAGATACTGCAACGGAGAAGGACCGGCGGGCCGGGGGGGAGGGGGGGCACGCCTCCCAGAGTTTCTCCCTCGACTGGGAGCACAGCGGGGCTTTTAGGAGACTCTCATTAAACCCACCGGATAAGTAGAAAGGAATGATTTCAGGACGACCCTCCGGTATCAATACAAATAACAGAGGTTGGTTTAATAACAGTAAAACTGTTTCTTTTCACAAGTAATGTTTTTGCTGTTAGCATTTCTACATGCTCAAAGAATGAAGCAACGGTTGAACCAAGATAAAACTTTTTAAAATATTTGTTATACCTCTTTAGCTGAGAATACATAAATTATGTCGAGAATGAACACTTTAAAGCAATGACACCATTAGACAGCTGTATTTGACTCACTGCATATATAAGACGCCTGATACCACTGCACACAATATGATACCAGAAATGTGATAGTCAGTTCTAATACCAAAACAATTCTACGATTCTCGATAACAAATTTGATTTCACGACAAATAATGACCTACTGAAATCAATGTAATTCAACATAAACTTTTACCTTTTATTTAATTGAATTTGATCTACTTTACTCGTATCTCTCACTCTTCTGCCAACTATTATACAAATAGACTTGCCTTGCCTTATCTAATATTAAATATTTTATCAGATGTGTTAAAATATGTTAATTTGGAGCCTTTTCTGCTGATTCATTTCATTTACACCCTTTCTTAGAGGTTAAAAAGTATTTTCATGATTTAAACATAGAGCGACTAATCTCAGAGAGGCCCAACTGAACAATGACTACAGTTTCTAAAATACATGTTAACATGGTCTCTTAAAACCATATTGTTTGTTTAGCCTCTCTACACTGAAACGGGGATCAGGGCCACCAACCACTCACTTTGCCCATTCATCAAACCACAAGCAACAAAAACCAACGGAACAAGCATGACAAGAACACATTTCATCAGAAAGCGATGGATTCTGCTTGTTCTGAGTCGGACCCGTGGCCAGCTACCAGGAGTAGGTTTTAAAGTGGAACACGCCACCAGCTCGGAGCTTCTTCACCTGTTCCACCTCACAAACCTGAAAACACGGGGCGACCCGCTCAGAGCAGGCGAGCCGGACCCTAACAGAGCCTGGTTGGGGCTGACTGTCATGTACCCAAGGTAACGTCATGACCAAACAGCACATCCCACAGTTTTCTGGGGGGCGGGGCCAGCCTCCGGGCAGGGGAGCCTCTCTACAGTGTAGCCCAGCATGGTGCCATGCAGACACACTGTGTTCGTCCTGCCTGGTCCCTCAGCCTGCAGGCTCTCAGCCACATCTTCTCAACTGGTCACCCCTCCATGTCGGCTCTGCTGGCCTTTCAAAGAACGCTATGAAGCAGCTACAAAGCATGACACTCACATAAAGGAGATCCTCTGGAGTTATTAACATGGTATATTTGAAGTTTAAAGACTCTTCTGAGTGTTTTTGTTGCAATCAAACCAGTCACCATATTTTACTTTCAAAGAATTTAAATATGTTTCCATCTTTTGAGTCAAATAAATGAACATCTGTGGAAAAGTTAGTCTTTAATTTGGGGATATTAGTAAACATGCAGTATATAAGTTATAGCATGCAACCAGCCAACAACAGATAAGTTACCAGCTCCTAAATCCTCACAAATACTGAGAGGTCTGTAGACTTAAAGAGTCAGTTCACCCAAAATAAAACAACAGATCTTCACAATTACCTCTGGTGGTATGCAGTCATGCAGATCGTTTTGTTCTTATTTGTCCAGATTTGGAAATCTGTATTTGAACCTTAATACAACTGAGGAGGTGAAATGAAAATAAAGTGTTGTGGAGATGATCAAGAGTCCCTTTATCTACAAGAACAGCCAAATCATTTCATTCTTTTAAGCAATTTTAAGGGAAAACTAATCACTACGTATATGTTTTTAATCTTAAAAAAATACAATTTGGTCAATTTAAAAGACTAAATGTAAAAAAACAGAACTCAAGGTCCATTTATAGCTTTCAACAACATTTCATGTTCTTTCTCAGCTGTTGTTTTCATTATGTGACATGAAATATTCAAGTCAAAATGCGGTGCATATTTACAGTACAGTTGCTGAGGAAACCCATCAGGTGTGATTGAATCCTTGAATCACCTTCAATTTCCCATAATGAGGGTTTTGAAATTGCTGCAATTCCTTCAAAAAAAGTTAAAAAGGAAATTCAGAATGATATTTTTTTAAAGGAAAATAAGGTTATCATTGAACATATGCTATAAAAGGTGATAAATGATAACCTTCAGTGTCCTCTATTACAGTTGAGGTTCACAATGAGACACTGTTAATTATAATGTTTACATGATTATTAATATAATTTAATTCACTGTGTACACTGAGCACCACAAATGAAATGTCTTTCTCCTCCATTGGGCAGGAAAGATTCAAAATCTGGACAAATCAAACAAAAAGCATCTACATGCCCATATACAGTACCACTGAAGGTAAGAAGTACTTCTATTGCCTTTGTTGTAATTGATGTGAACTGACCCTTTAAAGCAGCTGTGACTGTAGCTGCAGCTCCTCTCTGAGTTCCATTCCACTGTTCAGATGCATACATACAGTATAAACCATGCTCTCCAGGCCCTGAAGGCATCACTACCTGCTGTGCATATGTTGCATCATCAAATGCGTTGGAGGAAATGCTAATTAGAAAATGCAACATATCTCTCATGCACTGTGAAGAGCAAAAGTCACGTGATTTTTTTTAAGTGATAATGTTAATTTTCTGTTAAACTGTCACTGTTTTTTTTGTTTTTTTCTGAGTCCAAAGATGCCAACTAGTTGAGAAGATATGGCGTTGGTCTGGCAGAGGGAAACAAATCAAACAGGCAGGGCAAGCTGCTCAGTTCTCAATCAGTCTCACCCATCTGATCCATCTCATGTACTCAGGGTGTGTGTGTGTGGGGGGGAGGGGGGAGGGGGGGGGGGCACTTACCTGTTCAGGTGGCTGTGAATAGGTGTGGGGAGGGGGAGGGGGGGAACATGCGGGATCATCATCCACCGAACACATCGTTCACAGTCCACTCTGTCCATCCTGCTGGACTCTTTACCTGAGAAGCATCTAGCTACATGCACAGAGGCCCCCATGCACGTCACGGGCCGGGTCAAAGGGCAAGGTTGACCCCCAGCAAAAAAGTGGGACCTGTGCTATAAAAAGGGGGGGGGCAGGCAGAGGCGTCTACCTTGCTGCATGAGAGCTCCAACTCCGAACCAGAAACTATTAAGCAGGGTGAAATTGTTTTCCACTACATCCGAGTCGGGGTTGCATGGGTGGGGGTTATACCACTCGTAGGGACTAAACCTGTGACGATCGACAGAGAACACACACACACACACACACATATGTGAACTGCAGTGGCATGAAGACACAAGAATACACAATAAAAGAGACCAAGAGTGGTCGTCCTACCTGGGGAGACAGGAGAGAAAACACAGGTTAGTTAGTTACACTTCCCAAATCAAGAAGCACTACGATGCCTTCATGTACATACTTCAGATCGCGATGCTGTTAATTGGTTTCATAAATTAGGAGTTTATCAGATGAATTAAGGTACGATGTGGATCAGGATTTCTTTACTCAACAGCCAATTAGTCCAAATGAAGCCCCCCAAAAATGGCTGCTCATCTCAATTTCTCTTGTGTGTTTTTCAATTTTAATAACACGCAATGCTTGGGGAGTGGGTTTAAATTAACACCACTCGTAATCCAAAAGTGGCTCCTCGTGTGGGCGTGCTCATATCAAAGGCAATTCCCTCCGTAATTTAATCGATGGCTTCTGAAAATAACTCCATTGTCAACGGAGAAAAGAACTAATAATCCTTATAATCTTGAAGGAGCATTAATATTCAGCAGATCAAACGGTTCATTCCTATCGAGCCCACACCGGCCCGGCGCTCCCGCTCGCTCAACGCACTCCTCCAGCAGAGAGATTTCTCATTTATTCATGTTAAATAAAAGTGACATTACATTAGTAAAGGTTGATTGGACTACAATTAAGCATCCTGACCTGATTTGCTTTGTACTGGAGTAGAGGGGTTGGGGGGGGGGGGGGGGGGGGGGGCTATCTTGACTCAAGCTGTTTAACACACACTAGGGTCTGACTAATCAAATTGCAATGCATAATGTAGAGTTGTCTCAGTGTGACTCTTCTTACTGCAGTGGAAGTCAAAAATAATAACGTGGTTGGAGGACGGAGGAAGATGCAGATGAAGCTGCTGCTCTGCGTGTCGGGTTTTAATCCAGCGTCCTCTGGGTGAGTACAGTACAACTGAACGTTGAAATACAGGAGTCGATATGAAGATGTATGGCTGTGTAGATAAAATGACAGCATCATAACTGCGCCCTGTCATTGACTAATGGGCGTTGCCATTATAACGTGGTTAGTGGCGGCCTTCCTTTTCACCCCTACAACACTCCGGAGGATGTTGCACAGTGTAGCTCAAGGACCTCTGAATGTCCCCCTAATTTCTGCTTTAAGAGAATCCTTGGCCTTAAATCAATCCGTTTGCTCACTCAATTTGTCTCAGATTTGCTTGCTTGTCAATTTGCGATGCCAAATAGAGTTGAGCTGAACTGCGACCTTGCTGTGGCGATGCGACCCAACGAGGTCTCCGAGTGCGTTTCCTCCAAACATGTGAAAAGCCAATTACAGCTCGCCACGAACACGGATGAGTGGAGTTGTCATCGGCACGGCGGTGTGTGATGGGAGCGGCCGGTTGGGGAGGGAAGACTAAACCGACGGCATTTACGGGAGACAACACAGCTTAACCTGCCGCTCACTGCGGCTCCGCTCGGCCTGTTCGCTGTCGTTCTGATCCAATTACACTGCCCTTACATTATCTCAGGTCATCAGCGCTGAAGGCAGAGATGTGCAGAGGGAGAAACTTTGAGCAAGGTCAGCGCAGAGATAAGCTCGGACAAAAAAACAGAGGAATTCAGCAGCAGCGCAGAAACAATGTGGGCTTTTATCTCTGCGTGTGTGTGTGTGTGTGTGTGGGGGGGGGGGGGGGTCATCCTGCAGAAAACCACCGGGATGACACACATGATAACGCCATTGTCAGGATGATAGAGTTTATACGTCCACACCTGCTTCTGACCGATGTTTTCATAAATTCTTCCTCTGCTCCCCGTTTCATGAACTGCTGCTGATATATCAAAACACACGTGAGAGTGTTTCACCACACGACCCTCCGCCGACTCAAACATTTCACCGCTTTGTAAAGATTTCCTCAGAAAAGGCTTAACAGCAGCGTTTATCTGCACCGCGGTGCTGCAAGATGTATTTAAAGCACTAACATGTTTACCTGTCTAGGATTTAGTTTTCTTTCCTCCTAGTTTTTTTTGACTCTGATGTGATGTTGTATGCCATATTTCTTTGCTCACTTTCTTATGTGCTAGATATGCACGTTTTTCACTTTTAAAAGCAAATACGTTCCCGTTACTCAGAAGAGAACGTGTTTGATAAAGATAAACTATATGTGCAGGTAGATGTCAAATAGATATGATGCTTCATGAAAATAATGTCCTCTCTCTAGCGGGACTGGAGTTGAATGGCTGAACACATTCAAAAATCTGTGGTGTGTTTTGGAAAACTCTGAATCTCCGGTGGATTGTACATGACAGGTCTTTTCCCATCATTTATTGAATATTCAATTTTATGTATAAAGCATCTTTCTTTTTAAAAACAGTATAAAAAAAACTGTAACATAATTTATTTGCAGTGTCTTTTAGAAGGTCGCACTAACAAGTTTTATATTTTGAGAGTTAACTGCTCCACAATATGAACACATTTTGAAGACGTGTTTTATTTAATTGGTAACGTGTTGTATAATCGCAGCATTGTACTCAATGGTGCTTTAACGTCAATCTTGGAATGACAAGTGATGCGTTCAGGGGCGAGCGCTCGCTTCACACCCCCTGGTGTAATATTGCTGAAGGCTGTGCCTTTAATATGAGCACATACTAACCAAAGGATTTCCATTCAGCATCTGAGGACAGACAGATCACACTCTGAAGACAGGGAAGAAGGACTTTGTACACAGAAAGATTCTGATCTTAAGAAAGATGGGGAAGAATTAGATGTAAATATCATGAGTCATAATCACAGTATATTCTTCACAAATGTTCTTATTAATAAACTGCTTTATCGTAATAAATTAGCGTGCGGTGGAGGATGTAGGTCATTTGGTTCTCCAACATGGAACAAGGTGATAATGCACCGGCTTCAACAGAAGTGTGGTGTACTATATGTTTCATCACCTGCAGCAGAAACAGCAGCAGTGTTGCTGCCATTATAAGGAACATAAAAGCAAAGCGGAGCGGGAGCACCGACATCAGTGAGTGTAGATATGAGTCCAGCAGTGTGTTCACTCAGCTGTGTGTCCTACAGACGGAGGAGAAGCTGCTCTGACTCTGTGTACGTCGGTCCTCGTATTCAGTCTCACTCACACTAACAGTCAGTCACACAGAACGGCAGCAACACAAGCACACGGAGATCATGTGTAATGTGTACACGCACATATACAGTATGTACAGTCTATAAATGCACAGTGAAACTAAAGTGAACGTCGTTCCTGCTAGATTTCGACTGTTTCTGTCTTACAAACTTTTGTGAAATGAGTGTTTATTTTTTTACATAAAAAATCCGTAAGTGAACAGGAAGGAAGAGAAATACATTTGGACAACATGAAAGGATTCAGTGACAAGCAAGGATTTTGATGGAACTGAGAGAAATATAGTTGTGTTCGAAGAAGGCAGAGATAGAAAAAATAAACTGCAGGTGCCTCAATGATCTAATGTGTGTTGAGAAGAGCCTCTTCTGTCCAGTTGAACCATGAGCATCGATCTGTCAGGTCATGCGGTTGAGAAACACGATATGTCTTGGCAGAGCACTGCTCATTTCACATCAACAGTCAAAGTCGTCCCTAAAAAACAAAACAACAACTAAAAAAACCAAATAATTTAGAATTAAGTTTTTACAATCAATGATCTTCTCATAGACTGAGAAAATCGAATAGATGCAATCTGGTGCACAAGTAGCTGTTGAACTGGGTCAGTGCTCACTGAGTACTGTCCAACAGAGTACCATTACTTTATGTCTCAGTACTGACAACGTCCACTGAATGCAGATACACGTTATCTAGATCATGTGACTGTCAGGAAAAATGGGCAAATTTCCTGCACAAAGAAGCAACAAGAAGAAAACAAATTGCAGCTTCTGCTTTAAAAGCTTTCTGATCGCACGTCTGTCCATAAACGGTCTGAACGGAGTCTGACAGGTATCGGAGCTCATCAAGGCTTGACCTTTATAAAATGTCCTTCATACAGTAAAGCCACAGACTTTATATAAAAGTGGACGTAACTTCCAAGTCTGAAAACTAAGGCCGATGCTGAAGTGTGTTAAGCTGCAATACCAGCGAGTGCCACTAGAGGTCGGCTCCAAAAAGCCTCCGGCTCCATAGACTCCCATTCAACTTCTCTCATCAAATCCAAAGTGAATAAAATGTGTCCAGCAGTTATCTCGGTGTTGTTAGCTAAAGTCACTCCTTCTTATTAGTTTTCTGGAGGTCCATCTGAAAATAATCCCTCATTCATTAGAAAAGAAGATTCAAGAAGACCTGTTTTTGGGGGCGTGTCTATTTGATTGACAGGTCTGTGGTGCAGTCAGGTTACAACTATCGGTGGGCGGGATGTAGTATTGTCAGGTTTCCAATTAGATCAGTCAGATCCACCGCTGGCTCCTCCCCCAGCTCGTCCAAATATGGTCACTTCCTGCTCCAAACTGCTCCGAACTAGTAAAGATGGTGACGGACAGAATCTGAACTGGAGGATTCATAATGTTCACAAACCAACGATGACATCACTGATGGATGATGATTGGATCTTACTGTTTTTAATCTAGAAGCTAAAACTAACCAGGTAGTTCACGTGCCAAATACTAACCCATCCCCAAAACATATTTTTGCATTTACTTGTTTCAGTCCTGAATATTGATGTTGTAAAGAGTTTAAGACTTATCAGAATACTTCCTGTTGGTTACCCATGATCAAATCTACATGCTAGCATACAAAGCTTTCACATTTAGCTGATCATTTTATTAATAAGGAGTCTCTCTTTCTGTGATTTTTTTTTTTCATATTTTTCTCCTGAATCTTAAAGAGTTTCAGTCAAAACTGTTGACAGCGAAACATGTGGCTCATTTAGAGCGACGGGATCACCCGAAGTAACACAAACTAAACTTCATCTACCGACATGGTATTGGAGTGAAGGCACAAATATTAGAGATAAAAAACCTGAACAATTGTTGTTTTGTTCTAAACATGTACAAATGTTCCTGTCACATAATTCTTTCGTGGTGCTGATATGTCATCTCCTCACTTTCTGTTCACATCACATCATCACCGTTCACACTTCTCATTTCATGAAATTTTGCGCGACTGTTTTGTGTTTCACTCTACAGAAAAAAACATGCAACTGTAGCCCAGCATGCATCTGTGTGTACAGGAGAAGAGAAGGAGTAAAGTGAGGGGGGATTTTACACACTTACCCAAACACTTACTTATTGTGGTATTAAATACAGATAGGTGCATATTCTGAGCCAACTTAGATGACAGTTGCTGCTTTTTATTCTCTCGTGTGATCATATCGCCAGTAACATCGGAAAAAAACCCACGTGTGTTAACGGTAAAACTGTCGGGTCGCGGCCGCAAGTGAGCCCGTGTCTCCCGAAAGTTTTAGAGTTAAGACGAACTTTTCTTTCTCCGCGCTTCACCGTGCTTCAAACAGCAGATCAAATGAGCGAGCCGTCACAAACCATTGGCCCAGTTTCATCACTGAGACGATTTGTCTGAGCAAAGACTCGGAGAGGACAGACGACTGCTACAAATGAAGCCTTCTATCATCTCACCAAAGCTTTCTGGATGTCGGCCGCATTTCCAAAATAAAGCAGATGACCACAAAAGAAAATAACGAAAGCAAATAGTACGGAGCTGCTTGTATCTATATGTATAAAAATATATACACTATTAGTGCTATTAGTGTTTAGAACAAACTATTGAAGCTGTGCAGATGGACGGTCGGGGTCCTGCAAAGCCCTCAAATTTGGGGGGCATCAATTCAGTGCAACAGGAGACCTGACCTGCAGGTCACTGCACCACATGTAGAAAAACTTTGGTGCTAAAATAATAAATTAATCTCTTATGATACGTTATACTTACAGCACAGATTCTGCTGACGAAATGTTTGGTGGAAAACTGGCGAGAATTTAAAACAATTGGAATCTCCCATAATTATAAATAATAGATTGTTTGAACTTGTGTTCATTATTGTGATCACAACATTGCAGTTTCCTGAAGAGACTGTTTAAACACATCTGGCTGAACCTTGGTGGATCCTCAGGTGTGAACACGTCTGTCATCCTGTACAAAGATTACAGGAACTGGAATCCAACTTGATATGTACTCTCCAAAAACTATGTCCCATCCGATGACATCGCAGCACAGAGCAAACCGATATGGAAACCGAACCAGCAGGAGAAAGTGAGGAATGCTATGTTAAGTTCAGCGACGGACCTCTTTTGAGTCCTATTTGAAGCAGGGTGAAGAAGAGAAAAGAAAAGACAGCATGAGACACTGGGGACAGTGAGGGAGAGGTGGGACAGGGGCAGCAGCTGTTCACATCGAGCTCGACACATCCCACACACACATATCATGAGTGCACAACCTCTCCGACACACACACACACACAACCCTGAAACGGCTGAGAGGCCTCCGACATCTCTGTCGGCGGTCCGTGTTCCTGTGTGTGTCTGTCTGTCCTCGTTCTGTACCGGTGTGAGTGTGAGCGGACCAGGAGTAACCTGGCAGCCGTGCCCGTCTGACGCAACATACAACACCTGTACAAATCTACTATTAATACACTTCTAGTGGTGGAATCTGCAAGTACGTGATCCTCAGTGCGTAAACCGGATCAGACGCGAGCGTTGATCATGTCAGCACTGTCGCTGCGCGGTGAGCTCAACATCCTGCAATCACACAGATTGGCCTGATGTTAGTCAGATGGGCGGCGGAACATGTGTCTGACCGTGTGTGAGGCTGCGATCGCTGCAAGTGACATGTTACCTGGCTATGACAAACAGCACACAACTGACACCCAAGTAAGCCAGCAGAATATACATCCAGATATCAGGCGACAGGGGGTTGAGGAAGGAGAAGACCCCAGGGTTGGTCCCGTTGGGCTTGCGGTACAGTATACTTATACCCAGCGTCATGAAGGGCTTGGAAAAGTCGATAACCTTCTCGCGGGCGTATGTGATGGCGAGGGGAGCCACTGCCAGATCAGCTCTCTGTCAACAGCAAACATAAAGGGGAAGAGGGATCGGCCGTAAGTTACGGGCACAGGAAGTGTTTAGAGGCAATCAAATTAAGAAAACAGGGTCTTTACACACTACAGAGTCTGTCCTCAGGCACTTAGCAGGGAATTTAAAGCCATCAGGATACTCCCATCATTAAATCCACTTGCTTCTCTCTGCAGCTAAATCACAGCACTCATTCATTTACTTTGCTTACTTCCTGCTTTTGTTATAACAGCTGATAGCAGCAGATTACATTTGGCACAGTTTACATGATATCCAGGACATATAGACAGTTTTTGTGATTGTTGCGATCAAAAATGTTTGATTTTGCATCAAAAATTGTGATGTCATTTCTAGTGTTTTAACTGAGTTTTTTTTTTGCAGGAGTTAGAAAAAGTTGCAAGTTGAGAAAGAAAAATGGGGTGTTTTTAAGTACAACCTGTAAAGTATTAAATATGCACTCACTTCCTTTGATAATAATCATGCTGCACATCACAGATACAGCCTATTTTAGTTCAATTTATTTATGTATTTATTGAACTTAGAGAACCATGAGGCTAAAAGTTACTAAAGGTCCTAAAAGCTGCGTATGTTTGCAGAACAGAGCGTCTGTGACTGGAATATAGAAACAAGGACTACATCAGCTGTCAAAATAAGAGCTTTAGATGCTGTTTAATTCATGTTCATTCAACACATAGACCTGCTGGATGAAACAAACAAAGAGACGTCTCTGACAACTGGACGTGTGGAGAAAACTCATTTAACATCCAGTAATATGGAATCACTTCTTTGATAATAAACATTTAATCAGATAATTTTATTGTGAAGACCACATTTCCCACAAACCCCGTCACTTCCTGTTTCTCCTCTTGTTCAGGTTTCTTCTGGTGAACAGTTTTATTTGGAGATGAAAACAGGAACAGAGACTTTCTGGTTGGAAATGAGGAGTTATTGTTGTTAATAGTGAGTTTTGCTTGAAAATACTTTCTTTATGACGTTAATACTTTCAGGACAGATTCTGATGACTTTTTTTTTTAGCAAGAATCGCAGGAATTTAAAAAAATATGACAGTTTGCTTGAGTTTACGTTAATTATTATGATCGACTGCCGAGGAGAACTGTGGTGGTTCAGAGGATGACATCTTAGTCACTGTTTTTCAGAGTTCAGGTTTATGTGGTGTTAAAGTGCTGCTACTGTTTCCACCATACACTGATATTTAATGAACATTATAACATAGTTTTGTATATAATATAAGCCATAATGCCTTGTTTGCTTATATGTGAAAAATGTGCTTCGAAGATACAGAGAGGAAACGTACAAGTCAGGTCGTGTCAGCGTATCTGGGCAAAACAAAAGAAAGAAAGTGTTGTGTTGTGTTGTTGACAGTTAATAAATCTGCGGCTGCATTGTGACTATAAATGCTAAACATTCACTGCAAGGTCAAGTGGTTCATTTCTCAGAGATACATCCTTTTTGTCTCTTGAA